>NC_053449.1:21449975-22049975 GCF_007990345.1 Gossypium hirsutum | reverse complement strand
AAGACGGAGGAAAAGGACCAAGAAAGTCAATACCCCATACATCGACCAACTCTACCTTAATGAGTTTGTTCGAGGCATCTCATTTCTGTTGGTGACATTTCCAACCCTTTGACATCAATCATAGCTCTTCACGTAAGCATATGCATCATTGAATAGTGTTGGCCAAAAGAATCCGGCTTCCAATACTTTGGCTGTTGTTCGTGAACCTCCGAAGTGTCCTCCACTTGGAGCTGAGTGACAATGGTATAAAATCTTCGGTATTTCATCTTCTGCCATGCATCTCCTGGTCATCTGATCTGCACACTTTTTAAACACATATGGCTCTTCCTAGAAATAGTACTTCACATCGTGAAGAAAATTTTTCCTTTGTTGATACGTCTTATCAATTGGCATCAAACCACAAGCTAAATAGTTACCAATATTATCAAACCAAGGGGTATTATGGACATGATTTACCTTCAGGATATGTTAATCTAGAAACATCTCCTGAATTGGTATAAGAGGAGAATTCCCTTCTTGTGGCTCCAATCTGGACTAGTGATCTGCTACTTGATTTTCGACTCCCTTTCGATCTTGAATTTCTAGATCGAACTCTTGAAGTAGAAGTACTCATCGGATCAGCCTCGATTTAGCATTTTTGTTCGAAACTTTGGTACCTACCAGATAAGATCAAACTTTGGTACCTACCAGATAAGATCGAAACTTGTCGAAAGCAAACACAATAGCAAGTAACTCTTTCTCTGTTACCGTATAATTCAATTGAGCTCCTGTTAGGGTTTAACTTACGTAGTAGATGGGATGAAAAACTTTGTTCCTTCGCTGGCCCAAGACAGCTCCAATTGCAAAGTCTCTTGCATCACACATCAATTCGAATGGTAAAACCCAGTTTGGTGTGACGATTATGGGTGCTGTGACTAATCGACTCTTCAAATCGTTGAAGGCTTTTAAGCATTCCTCATCAAACTTGAATATATAGTCCTACTCCAATAATTTGCATAAGGGTTTAGCTACTTTGGAGAAGTCCTTAATAAATCTTCGATAAAAACTGGCGTGGCCCAAAAAGCTCCAACACCCTTTACAGATGTTAGAGGTAGGAATTTCTCAATAACGTGTACCTTTGCTTTGTCTACCTCGATCGCATGTCTCGTTATCTGATGCCCTAGAACAACTCCTTCTCGTACCATAAAATGGCACTTTTCCCAGTTTAGTACGAGATTCATTTCTTCACATCGCCTTAGTACCTTAGTTAGATTGGCTAAGCAATCATCGTAAGTATCTCCGAATACTGAAAAATCATCCATAAAAACTTCCAAATATTTCTCAACCATGTGAGTAAAAATAGACATCATACATCTTTGAAATGTAGCAGGTGCATTACATAAACCAAATGGCATGCGTCTAAATGCAAACGTACCATACGGGCAGGTGAATGTCATTTTGTGTTGATCTTCCGGTGCTACTGTAATCTGATTATACACTAAGTATCCATTGAGAAAAAAGTAGTAATCTCGTCCTGCGAGTCTATCCAGCATTTGGTCTAAGAACGGAAAAGGAAAGTAAGCTTTCCTAGTCACCTTGTTTAGCTTCCGGTAATTGATGCAGATTCTCCATCCCATAACCGTTCTAGTCGGTATCAACTTGTTGTTCTCGTTCTCTACGACCGTGATACCTTCTTTTTTTGGCACGCACTGGACCGGGCTTACCCATAAACTGTCTGAGATGGGATAGATGATACCCGCATCTAACCACTTGATGATCTCTTTTTTTTACTACGCCCTTCATGATGGGGTTTAGTCTCCATTGTCCATCGATCATCCCTTTTTTGCCATCTTCTAGGATAATCTTGTGCATACATACAGATGGACTAATACCGTGAATATCGGCTATGGTCCATCCAATGGCCTTCTTGAATTGTTTCAAAACTAAGATAAGTTTCTCTTCTTGCTTAGTGGTCAATTCTGCTAAAACAATCACAGGCAGAGTAGAAGCGTTACCTAAATAAACGTATTTTAAATGAGAATGTAATACCTTGAGTTCTAGTTTAGGTGGCTCCTCGATCGACGCTTTTGGTTGGGAATAGTCCCTCTTTTCTAACTCCAAAAATTCAAAACAGGATTGCAGATTAAATCCCCTTTGATTAGCTTTTAGTAAAGCTAAGTATTCATCCTCCTCTTCATCATTTGGAGGATCCAATGTTAAAATTCTTTCCAGTGGGTCCTCAACACAATTGAGTTCCTTCTCCACTATTAAATCCTCTAAATCGGACACTGCAGAGCAATCATCCATTGTGTTAGGAAATCGTATAGACTTAAAGACGTTAAATGTTACCTGATCATCCTGAACACATATAGTGAGCTCGCCCTTCTGCACATCAATAAGGGTCCTTCCAATTGCTAGGAACGACCTTCCTAGGATGATTAGTACTTCTTTGTCTGGTTCAAAATCTAGAATTACAAAGTTAGCAGGAATGATAAACTTATCTACACGTACCAATACGTCCTCGATTTTTCCTTCTAAATGTACTAAGGATCGATCTTCTAGTTGAAGCGTAACTATAGTTGATCTAACTTCTCCTATTCCTAACTTCCTAAATATTGACATAGGCATCAAGTTGATACTTGCACCTAAGTCACATAATGCCTTACCACAATATGTTACTCCAATATTGCACGGTATGGTAAAACATCCAGGATCCTTCAATTTTGGGGATAGTTTGTCTTAAAGATATGCACTGCATTCCTTCGTCAGAGCTACCATCTCAAATTCTCCAAGTCTTTGTTTCTTAGACAAGATATCTTTCATGAACTTGACGTAGTTCGGCATTTGGTCAAGTGCTTCAACCAATGGGATGTTGATGTGAAGTTGCTTGAGTAGGTCAAGGAACTTCTTAAATTCAATCTCCTGCTTCTGTTTCTGAAGTCTTTGAGGGTAGGGTGGTGGAGGTTTCATTACTGGGACTAATTCTAGTTGATTTGTCTTTGGCTGCAATTTTGCATCTAACGACATTGTTAGTTGATCAGAATTAGCTGGTCCTGAGGTTGTTTTGTCGAGTTTTGCAGATTTTGGTTCTGGTGAAACTGGAATTTCAACACTTGGTTGAACTTCTTGTGAATCTTGAGCGTCAGCTGGCTCCTTTTAAACTTCGACAGTGTTGGGCTCTACTGTGTTTTTGCTCCTCAATGTCAACACTTTACAATGTTCCTTCCCCAGATTTCTTGGATTTTTCATGTCACTAAGTAGAGCACCTTGTGGTCGATTCCTGAGTTCAGTAGCAAGCTGGCCCACTTGATTCTCCAAATTCCTTAGAGTGGCGTCGTTTTTCGCCATGTATACCTTCAATAGATTCTCTAAGCTATTGGATGGTTCCGCTTGGGTTGGTTTCTAAAGTTGTTGGAGGAAACTGGGCGACTGAATTGGTCTAGGTTGGGCGTAAGTGTTACTGGTTCCAGCCCCTTGGTTACTCCAGGAAAAATTCAGGTGATTTCGCCACGATGAGTTATAAGAGTTGGATTGCAGTCCTTGCCTCCCTTGGTTTAGGTTTTGGTTACCCATGTAATATACAAATTCGGGGTTCGATGGGAAATCTTCAAACAAATGTCCTTCTCCATAATACACAGGCTATATTCTCAAATTGGTTAGGTGGTTAGGCTGCAAAACTGTTAGACCCATTAGTGGTAAGATTCTTAAGCATTGAGGATATTGAAGATACATGAGATGCGAGTGAAGTGAGAGCATCCACTTCATGTATTGCAGTGACTCGTCTTCTTGACGCTGTTTGATTGGTTGGCCATTGATAATTGTTGTTGGCAATCCTCTCAATAATTTCATAAGCCTCATTATGAGACTCAGAAATGAGAGCACCATTAGCAGAGGCGTCCACTACCATCCTCAGTGAGTGTTGAGACCATTATAGAATGTCTCAAGTTGAATGCAATGTGGGATTCCATATGATGGCACTTTTTTAATAACTCTTTGTACCTTTCCCATGTCTCATACAAGGACTCATCATCTATTTGTTGGAAGGTAGTGATCTCATTCCTCAACTTGGCATTCTTGCTCGGTGGGAAATACTTCATGAGGAATCTCTTGGCTAACTCTTGCCATGTAGAAATAGAGTTCGGTGGCAATGAGTTCAACCAAACACGAGCTCTATCCCTTAGCGAATATGGGAACAGCTTCAGTCGTAATGCATCCTCGGGTACTTCGGCTAACTTGAAAGAATCGCTCACTTCCATAAATAGTCTTAAGTGAAGATGAGGATCTTCAGTAGGCATTCCACTGAATATGCCCACAGTCTGAAGCATTTGAAACATGACTGGCTTCAACTCGAATTGTTGTGCCTCGATTTTTGGTCTCCTAATACCCAGATTAAGATCATTAAATACTTGCACAGCATACTGTCGTAAAGCTCTATCCCTATCATCAACAATAAGGATAGGATTCTGAGCAATGTTTGCTCCATTTCCTTGATTCATATTCTCAAAGTTTATCTCTTCAGTCCTTCTTTGGTTTGCTTGTCTTCTTCGCTGTCGAAAGGTTCGCTCTATTTTAGGGTCCACACGGAGTAACTCGATAATCTGGTTAATACTCATAAACACTTGAAATAATCACAGAAAGATTAAGTAAGTAAAGATTTAAACAGGAAAATAAATAAACCAAAATGTAAAAACAGATTCACAAATAATGGCTTTTTTTAAAAAACATTCCCTGGCAACGGCGCCAAAAACTTGGAACGATGAAAATGTGCAAGTGTACACAATCGCAACAAGTAATAAAGTGACAAGTAAATGTCGAGTTATCATAACCACAAGGACTGTAAAAAAAATATTTATGAAATTAATGTTAAAACACTTTGGTGATGGAAAATATTTTGGTTTAAAGATGATTAAAAACTAAGGGTTAAAAATTAAGTAAAAAAATTTAAAAATAAAAAGGTTCTAATGTACGATTTCAAATAAGGTGGCTTGACTGATTTCTCCGTTCTTCATTCTCTGTTGTCCTCAGCTATCAAGGTGGCTTATAAACACTTAAATTGCTGCTCAAAAATGGCTAATGAGGACTTCTTTTCCAAGAGAAGAAATCGGCACTTGAACAAAAGGGAAAATGGGAAGGAAAAGTTGAGAGAAAGTGAGAGACGAGAATAGAGATGAGAGTGTGAGTGTGAGTGTGAGGGATGTGTTGAATGATCAACAAGGGGTGGCTTTTATAGCTGATTGTGGCTGCTAAAAATAGTGAATTCCATCAACTAAAGAGACCCCCCTTGGCTGGCGACACACATGGCAAACTTGAAAGATTCAACTTTGCTAAAAATGGCCTAGGGCAAATCCATAAAGCCACATTTTTTGGAGGGGTTTGAATGCAAGGGCTTCTTTGCAAGCTTATTTAGTCAGCTAAAATGCTGATTTGGATCAGCATATGGACGGTTCTTGGCAACCCAATTGGTGGCTGGTTCGGTTTACTAGATTCGATTCTACCAATGCGGTTCAATTGGGCCCTTTTTTCCATAATTCATTAAGAATAATTTATTTAGCCCAAATTAAATTGGGAATAAATTAAAATTGATTATATTACGAATTAATACACATTTTTAGACCACCTTAGGCTGGAAATAAATTTTCCTCGATGCTTCAAATTGCTTCTCAATTTTATTCTTCGAGCATTATCTGCCAAGCCAATTTTCGCCCTTTGTGCCAATCAACAATAGTTAAAATTTTACTCAGATCTACTCTGATACCATCTGCTGACACAACATGTCCCAGAAAACAAACTTCTCAAAGCCAAAAATCATATTTGCTAAACTTAGTGAATAATTTTTTTTCGCGTAAAGTTTGTAAAACAATTCGCAGATGTTTAGCATGCTCGAATTCATCCAGTGAATAAACCAAAATATCATCGATAAAATCCACAACAAATCTATCTGGATACGGTCTGAAAATTCTGTTTATTAGATCCATAAATGCTACAGGCGCATTGGTTAAACCAAACGACATCACTAAAAATTCATAATGTCTTTACCTATTTCTGAATGCAGTTTTTGGCACATCCAAATCTTTAACTCGCAACTGATAATAGCCAGAACGAAGATCAATCTTCGAAAGTACTGTTGCACTTTTCAACTGGTCAAACAAATCATCAATACGCGGCAATGAATATTTATTCTTTATCGTCACTTTGTTGAGTTGTCAATAATCAATACATAACCGCATAGATCCATCTTTCTTCCTAACGAATAAAATAAGAGCACCCCAAGGAGAAAAGCTAGGTCAAGTAAAGCCTCTATTTGTCAACTCTTGCAGCTGTGCTTTCAACTCTTTCAATTTTGTAGGTGTCATTCTGTATGTTGCTATAGATATGGGGATGTTCCCGGCATCAATTCAATTCCAAAGTCAATCTCCCGAGTTGAAGGTAGCCCAGGCAACTCTTCTGGAAATATATCTGAGAATTCACATACCACTGGAACCGGTGCTAATTTCGTTTCTGAAATTCTGGAGTCAACTATATAAGTGCGATATGCTTCACAACGCTTTTTAACATATTTACATGCCTTTGTAATAGAGATTAAACTAGATGTACCATCCAATCTATCTGATTCAATTCAGACCCGCCTACCATCCTGACATTTTAGCACGATATATTTTCTTCTACAATTCACAATAGCATCATGCTTGTTAACCAGTCTATTCCTAGAATCACATTGAATTCGTCAAAAGGTAATAGCATCAAACTAGCGGGAAAGTTGTTACCCCTAATTTTCAGTGGGCAAGAGCTACATAACTGATTAACTAGAACATATCGACCTAAAGGATTTGTAACTTTAGCAGTATATTTAGTAAATTCAACAGGTATTTTCTTTTTGTCTATTAATGTAGTGCATATATATGAATGAGTTGATCCAGGATCAATCAATGCATATACATTAATATCAAAGAGAGAAAAAGTAAGGCAAGTACATCTGGAGCTGTAGCTTATTCTCGAGCTCAGATTGCATACGCTCTAGCCGATGTTCTTGCTTCTGACCGTTCATTCATCTCGCTATTCTTTCCTCTAACAAGAGTAGTATTTCTAAAATTTCCAGATCTTCTACCCTTATGAGAGGTTGCTTCGAGTTTATTTGATTGATTACTGTAATCACTTTGCTTCTTAGGACAATTACGGAGAAAATGATCGGTAGCTCTACAACGAAAACAAGCTCCCAATTTTGATCGGCACTTACCAAAATGTCTTTTATTACAATCATCACACATCGAGACAGTTCTCTCCACATTTCTTAAACTTCCAACACTTGTCGCTAGAGCATTAACTGTCTTGAAATTGATTTTTCTTAATTTCTCTCGGTTAATAAATTCTGAAAGAGCAACTAACCGACTTGTGTCATTTCTAAATTTCATGAGGGAGATGACTGAGCAGGCTTGAATGACCCTATCTTATTATAGTCTCTAAATCTTGAATCTGATTGTCATTCACTTTTACAAATCTCTTCAACCTTCTATGCTCACTCGGATAGTTCTACAAATTCTCGTAACTTTAGTGCTGCTACAGACAACCGGATCTCATCATTCAACCTATCTTCAAATCTGATACACATTTCCTACTTGGTCGATATAATGTTACGAGCATACTTGCTTAATTACACAAATTCTCATTCATATTCAGCTACAGTTTGGTTTCCTTTCTTTAATTCAAGAAATTCTTTCTTTTCTCGATCAATAAATAATCCACTTACATACTTTTTCTTAAATTCATTCTGGAAAAAACCCCAATTAATTTTATCATTTGATACCATCAAACTTAAAGTATCCCACCACAAATATACCTCGTCTTTTAGCAAAGACACCGCGCATCTCAAACAATCTTCAAGGGTACACAGTACTTCTGCAAAAACTCTCTTTGTATTTAATAGCCAATACTCGGCTTTCGATAGATCATCATCTATTATACCTTTGAACTCTTTCGCTCCACATTTTCGATCCTTATCTATGGATACCCGAGTAACCAACACCGATATAGGGGTGGTAGTATTCAAGGGTGCCAAAGGAGGCACAACAAGGGGTGGAAGAGGCAGAGTAGCTATATTTGCTTGTTTAAACTCGTTGAACCATTGATTCATCATTCCCATAAACATATGTTTCATTTCATCACCAATCGGTTGAGGAATAAGAGCACTATTACTTGCCTCTGGATTCGAACCTTGAACATTACTTTCAGCTTCGTTAACTATAGCTCGATTAGATTCTGCTGACATCTTGAATCTATAAGAAACAAATTGTTAGAACGAATTAAACACATCACACTATCACAGGGTATATGTGGCATGTATATACTAATTCCTATTTCGCTATGTTAGTCCTAGAATCGACCAAACTATAACTCTGATACCAATAAATGTAACACCCTTAACCTGTATCCATCGCCAGAACAGGGTTACAGAGTATTACCGGAGTTTCAAATCAAACGAGCATAAATTTCAAAATTTTCAAATCATATCAATAAACACTTTAAAACCAATTCAAAACATGCATATTATCCATTATACAAGCCCTCAATGTCCTAAATACGCGTTAGAAATAAGTCGGACTAAATCAAAAACTAAGAGAATTTTTTAGAAAATATTAAAAATTTTCAACATTGCAGGGTCACACGGCCAAGAGACATGCCCGTGTCTCTGGCCGTGAGGGCATTCGAAGTAGGGACACATAGCTGTGTCCCAGCCCATGTTTGTGCCCGTATAACTTACTGACTTGGATCCAACGGCCAAGCCACACACCCATGTGTCAGGCCGTGTGCTAGGCTGTGTAACAACCTGACTTGCAACCCTTTGAAAGCTACAGGGGACACACGGTCGTGTTTCCTGGCTATGTGTCACACATGACTAAGACACACACCCGCGCCTTTACCTGTATGGACAAAAATAAGCTATTTTTGAAGCCATTTTTCTTACCCAAACTAGCATGTACTTATAAACACTTTTGCACAAATTTTCAACCAGCATAAGACACCAAATTCATGCATAATCAAACTAACCAAGCATGATATAAACTCATCCAACCAATATGCCCATAGGCACCTCAATCATAAAATCATTTCATATACAATTAGATACTTGATTTTTTGCCAAGATGTTCACTAACTTCAAACTAAGTTTAAATCTTCACATGTCATTTGATTTACCAAGCAAACGCAAACCATTTGGTACCAAAAATGTCATTCTAAACTAGCACCAATTAACCATAAAAGTCATACATACTAAATACCAATTCACCACAAATTCATCGTATCACAAGTGATTGCATCCATATCATTTTATTAAGTAAAACGATGCATATATTCAACCTATAAAACAAAGTGTCCAAACACGTAACTTAGTAGTTCATTATTATACCAAAATTATCTAGACATATATACATATATACTTATAGCCACATATACATGCCACAATCCCAAAACATTTCAAAAGCTACTAACGATGATAGACAGTGTGAGCCGAAGTTTCGATCCGTCCCAAGTGAACAAAAGTAATCTACAAAACAACACACAAACACATATAAGATTATAAAGCTTAGTAAGTACATAGAATTTTATTTAACTTGACATTAAATGAATGAACTCTTATTTTATTTAATAAATTTTACTGAAATGTAAATACGGCACAAAATTGCAATCAGGGGTACCGAAGTACAACAGGGGGCACGTAAGTGTGATTAGGGGTACCGAAGTACAACAGAGGCATGTAAGTGTGATCAGGGGTACCGAAGTACAATAGTGGCACGTAAGTGAAATCAGGGCTACCAAAGTACAACAGGGGCACGTAGGTACGATTAGGGGTACCGAAGTACATCAGGGGCACGTAACTGTGATCAGGGGTATCGAAGTACAACAGGGGCATGTAGGTGCGATCAAGGGTACCGAAGTACATCACGGGCACGTAAGTGCAATCAGGGGTACCGAAGTACAACAAGGGAATGTACGTGCAATCAGGGGTATCGAAGTGCAACACGAGAATATAGGTACGATCAGGGGTACCGAAGTACATCAAGGGTACGTAAGTGCGATAAAGGGTACCGAAGTACAATAGGGGCTCGTAAGTACGATCAGGGGTATAATTATAAAATAATTAACTACTTGATTATAAAATACAAATACATAAGTAAATCAAATTATATAATTTAATTACTATGAACTTACATCGACACTATCACGAAGGAGTACGATCGGCTAATCCACGACTTTCGCCTTCCCTCGATTTAAATCTGGTTGAGATCTATCTTGATCTAAATAAATAAATTCAAAAAATTTAATAACTATTCTATTACATTCAATCCAAATTCACATGTTAGCAAAATTACACTTTTGCCCCTACACATTTGATTTCTTTTCAATTTAATCCCTAGCCCATAAAAATAGAAATTCATGCAATTTAATCACAACCCATCATAGCCGAAAAAAATTAGGTAACTAGCAAGCCCTATATTTCTTTTATTTTACAATTTCACCATGTATAATTTTTTATTTTTCAATTAAATCCTTATTTGACAATTTCATAAAAAATCACTTAACAAAAGTTGTTTATATATCAACAGCTAACCATTTTCTTCCATAAAACATCAAAACTCCTACACTATCATCAACAACAAAACCCTAATAGTTTAACAATTTCACTAATTAGTCCCCGGGCTAGCTAGATTAAGCTATAACAATCCCAAAACATAAAAATCATTAAAAATGAGACAAAGTACATACCAATTTAGTAAGGTGAAGTTGTCAAAATTTCAAAGGTTAAAAGTGGCTTCTCAAGCCCTAACATCCGGTTGAAGAAGAAAAGTAAAAGATAACACCTTAATTTGGTTTTACTTAATTTATCATTTATTTACCTATTTACTAATTTAGCCTTTAAAAACATTAAAATTTCACAAATGTCAAGCCATGTACATCCACTATCAACATTTATGGTCTAATTACCATATAAGGACTCTTACTTTAAATTTCTATAACTATTTAATACCTTTAGCTACTAGAACTCACTTTTGCACTTTATGTGATTTAGTCTTTTTTATCAAATTGAGCATGTAAACGGTAAAATTTCTTAATGAAATTTTTATACGATACTACTACCATGTTCTAGGTAATAAAACAATAATAAAATAAATTTTTTACTTCAGATTTGTGGTCCCAAAACCACTATTCTGATTTCACTTAAAACGTGCTGTTACAGTGACGTTTTTCTTTGTACAAATGATGTCGCCAAATTTTCAAAGCAAATGCAATAGTTGCATGCTCTAAATCATGAGCCGGATAATTATTTTCATGTAACTTCAACTGTCAAGAAGTATATGTTATCACTTTTCCCTCTTGTATCTAAACATAGTCTAAACCATTCAATAAAGCATCACTACAAATTACAAATTCTTTATCGAACTCTGGCTAAACTTGTAACAATCCGTTTTTAGTGAAATCAGAACAGTGGTTTTGAGACCATAAACCTGAAGTTAGAAAAATTTATTTTATTATTATTTTATTTACTACAGCATGATAGTAGTACCGTATAAAAATTTCGTTCAGAAATTTTACCGTTTACATGCTCAATTTGATAAAAAGGATTAAATCGCGTAAAGTGCAAAAGTTGAGTTCTAATAGCTAAAGGTATTAAATAGCTATAGAAATTTAAATTGGAAGTCCTTGTATGGTAATTAGACCATTAGAGTTGTTAGTGGATGAGCATGGCTTGGCATTTGTGTAAATTTGATTAATTTTAAAGGTTAAATTAGTAAAAAGGTAAATAAATGATAAATTAAATAAAATAAAAACAAAACATCATCTTTTACTTTCAGCTTTCAACCAAAGATAGAAAAAAGGAGTAGCCATTGTTGAAGCTACATTTGGCCATCATTGTTTCCTTAATTAGTATGCATTTTTGTCTCATTTTTAATGATTTTTATGTTTTCGGGATCGTTGTATCTTAGTCTAGCTAGCCCGGGGACTAATTTGTGAAACTGTTAAACTGTTAGAGTTTTTCCATTGATGAATATAACTGATTTTTGATGTTTGATGATAGAAAATGGATAGTTATTGTTAGATAAACAACTTTTGTAAAGAGATTTTTGATGAAATTGTCAAATAGGGATTAAATTGAAAAATATAAAATTTTACATGGTGAAATTGTGACATAAATGAAATATAGGGCATGTCAGGGACCTAATTGATATTCATCCATACTGGATTGTGATGGAATTTTATGAATTTCCATTTTTATGAGCTAGGGACTAAATTGTAAAGAAATTAAAAGTATAGGGTCAAAATGGTAATTTTGCCAAAATATGATTTTGGGCTAAATGGAATGAGTTATATATTAAATTGAGTAAATTTATCTGTATAGATCAAGATAGACCTCATATGACTTTAGATCGGGATAAAGAGAAAGTCTCGGATTAATCGCCTTAGTATCTACGTATACTCGTCGAGGTAAGTTCGTGTAATTAAATTGGGTAAATATGTTTTTTATTGAAATATACTTGTGTTGTGAATTTCTATACGTATATACAGGTTACATATCCAACAACGTACGACTACTATTGAGCCTCGTTTGAACCTTAGGAGTTCATAAGATACAAATAACATGTCCTTAGGGTTTACATGATTTGGGTACTGGTCCTAAACATCCTACCGATGGCTGAGGTCTTGTATGTGTTGCGGATACTCCACAGCTCGTGTGAGCAGTATCGTGTAGCTACGTTCTGACCTACAACTTATGTGAGCATACCGATTTACAGCTCGTGAGAGCACACCGATCTACAACTCAAGTGAGCATACCGATTCACAGCTCATATGAGCATACATGTACAAGATTTGACGAATTACAGTTATATGAGTTAGCACAGTATGTGTGAGCTATCTCGAGTATCCAAGGTATTCTAATGGTTCAACGGGAAACATTCTAATACGAATTGGCAAGCGTTCGATACAGACTATTACAAGCATACATATGAATTACATGGAAATGTTGTTACATGTTATATGGAAAACGGAATTTGATGATAAATGTATAGGAAATAAATCATTTGATATGCTCATCCATGATTATTGGTTTATCTATGTATTTACATGGCTAACATGGTTGATGTATATGTGCTTATGCATTTCGCCAAATTATGTTGGGATATGATATGTTTACTTACCTATTATGTAACTAAATGGTAAGTTTTATTTTATATTATACGAACTCACTAAGCTTAAATGCTTACTCTATGTTATTTTTTGTGTTTTATAGTGAATCAGAAGCTTGTGCGGGTTGGAAGCTTGTCTGAGCTATATCACACTATCCATCAGCTTTTTTTGTACATTCGGTTGTTTAATTTTGGTTATAATGACATGTATAGGTATTTTGGTTAATGTTGGCCTTATATTTTGGTTGTTGTTTTGGCCATTTAACTTGGCTTGTGATTTGGCATTTTTTTGATGAAATGATAGTTGAATGTACATATTGTATACATCTTGCAACTTGTTGTGAATTGGTACTTTGATATGCATGATCTAATTGGTTATTTGATGCTAGTTATAGAATGGCATTTTGGTACCAAATGGTTGTGTTTTGGTAAGTAAATTACATGGTATGTATTGATGCAAATATGCATACAAGTTAGATGATTATTTGGTCAAATTAAATACATGGTTAGACATGTTTATATATTGTCATTTGAGGTGCCTAAGGGCATATTGGTTGTATGATGTTATACTATATGTTTATGGCTTGTTTATGCTTGATTTGGATGCCTTGTTATGGCTTGTAAATATATACAATGTTGATTGTAAGTATGGGTGTGTGTCTCAACCGTGTGTGACACACGGCCAAGTGATATAGTCGTGTGTCCCCTGTAGCTTTCAAAGGGTTGCAAGTCAAGCTATTACACGGCCTGGCATACGGGCATATGGCTTGGTCATGTAACCCAAGTCAGAGAGTTACACGGGCTGGGACACGGTCGTGTGTCCCTACTTTGAATGCCCACACGGCCTGAGACACGGGCATGTCTCTTGACTGTGTGAGTCAAACGGCTTGGCCACGCGACCGTGTGACCTCTGCAGTGTTGAAAATTTTCACTATTTTTTGAAAAATTATATGAGTTTCTAATTTACTCCTGACTTATTTCTACTGCATATTTAGGGCCTCGAGTGCTTGTATAAGGGACAATATGTATGATTTGACTTGTTTTTTATATGTTTATTGCTATGATATGAAATGTTTGAAATTTCTGTCCGTTTGAATTCTAAACTTCGGTAATGCTCCATAACCCTGTTCTGCAACAGATACGGGTTGGGGGTGTTACAGAACTAACACAGGTGCCTCAGTTAACAAAGCTTTCAACTGATTAAAACTTTGCTGACATTTCTTCGAGAATTCGAATTTGACATCTTTTTGCACCAGTCTCGTCAGTGACGTAGAAATCATCGAGAATCCCTTGACAAATCTTCTGTAATATCTAGTTAAACCCAGAAAACTTCCGACTTCAGATACATTTCTTGGAGGTTTCCATTCTACCATAGCTGAGTCTTTAACCCGTAACTGATAATAACCAGAACAAATATCCACCTTTGAGAATATCGTCGCACCCTTCAACTGACAAATCATCAATACGTGGCAATGGAAATTTATTCTTGATCGTGACTTTGTTGAGCTTTCGATAGTCGATACATAGTTGTATTGACCCATCTTTTCTCTTAACAAATAACACAAGAGTACCCCAAGAAGAAAAACTGGGCCGAGCAAAGCCCCTATCTCTCAACTCTTGCAACTGTGTTTTTCAAATCTTTCAATTCTGTGGGTGTCTTTCTATACAGAGCTATTGATATTAGAGATATTCCTGACATGAATTCAATAGCAAACTCAACCTCTCTAGTCTACGGTAGCCTTGGTATTTCTTCTGGAAACATATCTTTGAACTCGCATACAATTGAAACCGATTCTAACTTCAATTCTGAAACCCTAGAATCAAATATATAAGAGAGATACATTTCACAGCCTTTCTAACATATTTTTGTGCCGATATAGACAAAATAACAGTAGACGCACTATCTAGTTTGTCTAATTCAATTCGAAGCTTTTCACCGTTTTGACACTTTAACACAATATGATTTCGTCTACAATTCACTACAGCATCATGCAGAGTTAACCAGTCCATTCTCAGAATTACATCAAATTTATCAAAGGGTAGTAACATCAAATCAGCCGAAAAGTTGCAACCTCGAATCATCAAAGGATAGTTTTTACAGACTTTATCAACTAACACATACTGACCTAAAGGGTTTGTTACTATAACCACAAATTTAGTAGACTCGAATGATATTTTATTATCTGACACTAAAGTTATGCATACATATGAGTGTGTTGACCCTGGGTCAATCAAAGCATTTACATTAGTATCAAAGATAGAAAATGTATCGAGATCACATCAAGTGCTAAAGCTTTCTCTTGAGCACGAATCACATAGGCTCTTGTTGGTGCTCCTGCCTCAGATCTCACAGTAGAATCTTTTGTCTGACTATGACTATTACCCGCATTTCTAGTGTTCTGGGGTGGTCTCCATCTGGCAGTTTTATTCTCAGTCGAGTAGCCTGAGCCATTTCTTTATCGGACCTTTCAGCGAAATCTCTAAGATAGTGATCAGAGGAACCACATTTAAAACATGATCTGTCTTTCAATCTGCATTTACCAAAGTGTCGACTATTACATTACTGACATTCGGGCTTGTTGTTTTTTACAATGCCCATGCTCACTACAAACGTAGCCTGAGGTTTCAAGCTCGAATGTTATTTTCCTCTATCCTTTCCAGAATAACCCACCGAAGCTGATGAATGACTATGAAATTCTTTCGACTTCTTCGATGGTGATGAGTATGACTTTCCCATAGGTCGCTTCCCTGAATCACAAGCCTTAGAATCAGCTTTTCTCTTTACTTTGCTAAGTTTCTCGGCTTTGTGCACTCTGCCAACTAGAATTACAAATTCTTTCAGCTCGAGAATCCCAACTAACAGCTTGATATCTTCATTTAGGCCATCTTCAAATCGAGTGCACATAGCAACCTCTGTTGGTATACATTCTCGGGCATAATTACTGAGTCGCACAAGTTCCCTCTAGTATTCAGCTACTGTCATACGACCTTGCTTCACTTCAAGAAACTCTTTGCATTTCTTATCGAGAACTCTTTGACTCACATATTTCCTTTTGAACTCAGTCTGAAAGAATTCTCAATTTACTCGATCTTTCGATACTACCACAACCAATGTGTTCCGCCACTGATAAGTCGAATCTTTTAACAATGAAACAACATATTTCAAGCATTCCATAAGAGTACAAGATAATTTATTGAAAACTCTCACCATGCTTTCCAACCAGAACTTGGCTCTCTCTAGATTATCTTCAACTATACCTCAGAACTCTTCAACCCCACACTTTCAAATTTTATCAACTGGAGGCTTGTTTACTCTTACTGGTTAAAAACCTTGAGGAACTACGGGGACTAGTTGGGGTATAAGTGGGGTGGAGGTCGTTGAGCCAATGGGTTCATTCGCACGAACTCTGAGAACCACTCAAACATCATTTGGAAGAAGGCTTCCTTAGCCTCTCCTCCCCATCCTTTAGATACAGGCCGACTACTGCTAGACATTGCCCTTACGCGTTACTTTTAACTTCATCAAAATCAGCTCGGTTGGATGACATTTTATCTATATGAAAACATAGTTCAATTTGAGTCAAGAGTTATCACACTATCGCAGGTTATATAAAGGCATGTATTTCTAGACTCATACATGCTATGTTCGGTCCAAGAATCGACTAAACCATAGCTCTGATACCACTAGATGTAACACTCTTAACCTGTATTCATTATCGAATTAGGGTTACAGAGTATTACCGTACAAACAAAACATTAAAACAAACTTTTCATATATCATTGAAAACATATTAAAATACATTCATTCAGATACATATCGTCCCTTAATCGAGCCCTCGAGGCCCCAGAAACACCTTAGAAATAATTCAGGACCAAGTTGGAAACATTTGAAAAGTTGAAGAAAAAGCTAGAAAATTTGACTGTAAGAGTCACACGGCCGTGTGGCCAGGCCGTGTGCCTCACACAGTTAAGACACACGCCCGTGTCTCAAACCATGTAACCTTTGAACTAGGAACACACGATTGTCTCTTATCCCGTGTCCTCACCCATGTAACTCTGTGAGAAGGGTCACACGGCCGTGTCATATGCCTATGTCACACGTCCGTGTCTCAGGCCGTGTAACTCTCGAAATAGCACTACACAACCGTGTGCCAAATTGTGTGCTAGGTCGTGTAACTAACTGACTTGCATGTAATAGTACCTATAGGGGACACACGGTCGTGTCACCAGGCCATGTGTCACACACAGCTGAGTCACACGCCCGTGTCTCAAGTCATGTGAACATGAAATTAAACCAATTCCAACACCAAATCATGCATGCACCTAAAGGCATTTTGTGCACATAATTAAGACATTAAAACCTTACTAAAACATGCATATAATGACCAATTCAAAAGTCCTAAAATCTACTAACCAATGTGTCATTCAAGGCACCTCAATCGTAACCATCCAAACTTACCTAAACATGCATACTTTGCCACTTTTCATTCATCAACTAATTAGCTTCAAAACTTACCAAATATGCCACAATTTGACCATTACCATTCTATCACAAAATCATTCCATTTGAGCCATTCAAACATGCAACAACATAACCATATTGGCACAAACTTGTAAGGCATCAAATGTAACAAATCAAATAACTTATACAAACCAAATCATCAACCAAACATTCAACTAAACATCATTATAGGTCAACCTATACATGCCATTATAACATTGGCAAAACATCAAAAACTAACGATATTTATTTTGGATAGTGTGACAGATCTCCGACGAGCTTCCAAACCAATCGAGCTTCCGTAATCTATTAAACATAGAAAAGAAACTACGTAAGCACATTATGCTTAGTAAATTCGTATAACATAAACACAATTTACCATTCATTTGCATAATGTAAATAGCATAATTAAAGCATCAACTAATACCATAAGCTTGGCACAATTCCTATAAGACATCAACAAATACACAAGTTAGTGCACTTATACATAATTTAAATGAGTTCATCCATAACAAGTAACTTACATCTTTGTTTATACCATTTAAATGACCATTTTCTTTTCATAAGTACATGGATATATTTCATTTGAACACTTACCATTTCCTTTCTTTTTCATGGCCGTTGAACCATCTAGAATATCATTGGATACTCGAGAAAGCTCACACAAAGTGTGCTTAAACATATAACTGTAACATTTCCTTTACATCATTGCTCACACGAGCTATGGGTCGGAACGTAAGCTACTCGATGTTGCTCACACAATTTTTGGAGTATCCACAATAAATGTACAACCTCAGCTATCGGTAAGACATTTAAGGCCAACACCCGAAACATGAAATCCCTAATGACATGTCATTTGTATCTTACGAATTACTAAGGTTCAACCGGGACTCAATAACCATTATAACATTGCTTGTACATACATTTTTTAGTTACATGGCAAATAACATATTAGCATATGATTTGAAATAACATTAAAATGATATTCATTCATACGAACTTAACTCAACGACTAGGGAATAGAAACAAGATCGACTAATTTGAAGCTTTAACTTTTCCCTGATCTAGATCAGTATGTGGTCGACTGTGTACACTTACACAAAATACTGTTACAAGTTTTTGGCACCATTGTCGGGGATTGCTGCCTTAATCATTCTTTGTGAAATTATTTTTGCAGTTTGGTTTTTATTTAATTTCTAACATTACTAATTTATTATTTATTCTTTATTCTTTATTTGTGATTTATTTATCAGGTGTTTATGAGCATAGATCGAATCATCGATCTATTATCTATAGACCCTAAAATTGAGCAGACATTTAGGTAGAGAAGACGCGAAAGATTTGCTAAAAGACAAGCTGAGATGGACCTTGGAAATTAAAATGATGGACAACGTAATGGATTCAATCATGTGCACAATGCAATCCTTATTGCTGATGATAGGGATTGTGTCATAAGACAATACGATGTGCCACTCTTTAATAAGTTAAATCTGGGAATTAAGAGGTTGGATATCGAGGCACCCCAATTCGAATTGAAACTAATGACGTTCCAAATACTCCAAATAGTAAGCCAATTTAGTAGTATGCGCACGGAAGATCCACATCTTCAGCTTTGATTATTCATGAAGGTGAGTGATTTGTTTAAGATAACTGGTGTGATTGAAGATGCATTAAGGTTAAAGTTGTTTCCGTACTCGTTACGAGATTAAGCATAATCATAGCTGAATTCATTGCCACCAAGTTCAATATCTACATGACAAGAATTAACAGAAAGGTTTTTGGTAAAGTATTTTCCACCGAGCAAGAACGTAAAGTTGCACAATGAGATAACTACTTTTCAATAATTAGATGCAGAGTCCTTATACAAGGCATGGGAAAGATTCAAGGAATTACTTCATAAGTGTCCTCATCATGGGATTCTACACTGTCTCCGACTAAAGTCATTTTATAACGGTCTCAATGCACATACACGATTAATGGTAGAAGCTTCTGTGAATGGTACGGTTTTGTCTAAGTTTTATAATGAGGCTTATGAGATCATCAAAAGGATCTCTAGCAACAATTACTAATAGCTGACAAATCGAGTAGTTTCTAGAAGATGAGTGGTTGGAGTGCATGAAGTGGATGCACTAACTTCACTCTCTGCTCAGGTATCTTCTATTTCCTCAAGGTTAAAATAATTTACCACTAATGGTTTGAATAATTTTGCAACTCAATCACCAAGTCAGTATGATGTTGTTTCCTGTGTGTATTGTGGGGATGGTCATTCTTTCGAGAATTTCCCTTCAAAACCTGAGTCTATTTGTTATTTACAGAATCAGTATCCAAATAGAGGTGGACAAGGAACATATTCCAAGTTCTACAATCCATCATGGAAAAATCATTCGAACTTTTCCTAAAGTAACCAAGGAAATGGATCGAACAATTGTATGCAGCATAGACCCAATCAATCCCAAAGGTTTAGTCAACAAGCTCCAAAACCAACTTAAGTTGAGTCGTCAAATAGTTTGGAGGACTTGTTAAAGGTGTACATGGAGAAAAATGACCCTTTGATCTAAAGTCAAGCAACAACACTAAAAAATCTCGAGAACCAGATGGGTCAGTTAAGAGCCTTGCCGAGCGATACAGAAAATCCAAGGAGTTTGGGTAAAAAAATTTACAAGGTAGTTGCATTACGAATTTGTAATATTTGGAGCCCAAGGAGGTTGTGATTGAATATAAGCCTACTGAAAAGGAGGAAAGTCAACCAATAGTTGAAGTTCCTATACTGAAAAAATTAGATGCTAAAAAATCTAATGAGGTAATCCCTAAACTAGTGAATTCTAAAAAGCTAACACCTTCTTTTGTAGAATTGCCTCCTCAGAAAAGTTGTCCATTTCAACCTAAAGTTTCATATCCTCAAAGACTCCAGCAGCATAAGTAGAAACAAAATGTGCAATTCAAGAAGTTCTTGGATGTTCTAAAGCAACTTCACATCAACATCCTGTTGGTGGAGGCTTTAGAGTAAATGCTTAATTACGTGAAGTTTATAAAGGATATTTTATCCAAGAAGAAAAGGCTTAGTGAGTATGAGATTATCGCTTTAACGAAGGAGTGCAATGCGTTCTTACAGAGTAAGCTACCTCTAAAATTGAAAGATCCTAGAAGCTTTACTATACCCTGTAGCATCGAAGAATCTTAGTGCAGTAAAGCTTTGTGCAACTTAGAAGCAAGAATCAACTTAATGCCCAAATATATTTTCATACTGTTGGGAATAGGTGAAGTAAGACCCACTACTATGAAACTTCAACTAGTGGATCATTCGTTAGCATATCCCGAGCGGAAGGTCGAGGATGTTTTGGCAAGAGTTGATAAGTTTATTTTTCCTGCTGGCTTTATTATATTAGACTTTGAAGTAGATAAGAAAGTTCCGATCATCTTAGAGAGACATTTCCTAGCCACAAGAAGAATGTTGATAGATGTGCAAAAATGAGAACTCACAATGAGAGTTCAAGATGACTAGGTAACATTTAACATTTTGAGGGCCATGAAATTTCCCAATCTGACAGAGGAATGTTCGGTAATGGAGGAATTAGAAACCATAGTTTTTATGGAATGAGAGAGCAATCTTAAAGAAGACCCATTGGAGAACTTTTTAAAGTTTGAACCATTGGAAGATGAAAAAGGTAATAAAAACATGGCTTTGATGGAAGCCAATCCGAGGAGTTATGTTCAACCACTATGGTTCAAACTACTAGAGCTGGAAGCTCAAGAATTTACACAACCCAACTTGTCAATCGAGGAACCGCCTAAGCTTGAACTAAAGGAACTTCAGTCCCATTTAAAATATGTTTATTTTAGGTAGTAGTTCTCCTTTGCCTATGATTGTTTCAGCAAAACTGACAGAACACCAAGAGGAGCAACTAATTGTTGTTTTAAAGAAATTTTAAAAGGCAATTGGCCCTTCCTTCTATACACATAAGATTATTTTAGTGGAAGGTGAGTGAGGTATAATTGATGGGCAAAGGAGACTAAACTCAATCATGAAAGAGGTAGTACAAAAAGAAGTGATCAAATGGTTAGATGGGGGAATCATCTACCCCATCTTAGATAATTCTTGGGTAAGTCCAGTACGATGTGTACCAAAAAAAGGTGGAATCATGATTTTCGAGAATGAACGTAATGAGTTAATCTCGATGAGAACTGTCACGGGTTGAAGAATTTATAGTGACTACAGAAAGTTGAACAAAGCCACTCGTAAGGATCATTTTTTGTAGCCTTTTATGGACCAAATGTTAGATTGACTGGCAAGTAATGAATTTTGCTACTTTTTAGATGTATATTTGGGATACAACCAAATAGTTGTACCCTTAGAAGACCAACATAAAACTACTTTTACCTACCCATACGGTACATTTGCTTTTAGGAGAATGCCTTTCGGCTTATGTAATTTACCTACCACATTTCAGTGATGTATGATGGCAATTTTCACTGGTATGGTTAAAAATTTTGTTGAGGTTTTCATGGATGATATTTTGTTTTACTTATGATGTTTGTTTGAGTAATTTGGCTAAGGTACTAAAAAGATGCGAGGAGATGAATCTTGTCCTTAACTAGGAGAAATGTCATTTTATGGTTAATGAGGAAATTGTCTCAGGACATAAAATTTCCAAAAATGGAATTGAAGTGGATAAAGCAATGGAGGACGTAATTGAAAGAGTACCACCTCCAATTAGTGTGAAAGGAGTTAGAAGTTTTCTAGGCCATGTCGATTTTTATTGTAGGTTTATCAAAGATTTTTCAGAAATTTCTAAACCTTTGTGTATGCTTTGGAATAAAAGGTATTTCTTTTTATTTTAACAAAGCATGTTTAGAAGCTTTTGAGGAATTGAAAAACTGGTTAATCTCAGGCCCAATAATTGTTACACTTGATTGGAACTCACCTTTTGAGTTGATGTGTGATGTAAGCAATTTCGTTGTTTGAGCAGTGATGGGTCAAAGAAGAAACAAAGTGTTTCATCCTATCTACTATGCAAGTAGAACTTTGACAGTAGCCTAGCTAAATTATACGATAACTAAAAAAGAACTATTTACTATAGTTTTTGCTTTTGACAAGTTCTGTTCATATCTTATAGGTACCAAAGTTGCAGTGTTCACCAATCATGCGGCTGTTAAGTATTTACTCAAGAAGAAATATGTTAAACCGAGGCTATTTCATTAGATACCTTTACTCCAAGAATTTAATCTTGAGATTCAAGACCAAAAAGGTGTTGAAAATCAAGTATCTGATCATCTGTCGAGGCTGGAACAAAATGAGGTAACTTCTTCACTTTTTCCAATTAATGAGAATTTTCCTAATGAGCATATCTTCGAGGTAATTTGAATTCATGAAAAACCTTGGTTTGCTGATTTTGCCAATTATTTAGCATGTGGAATAATTCCTCAAGAAATGACATACCAACAAAGGAATAAATTCCTTCATGATAGTTGGTATTATTTTTAGGAGTATCCGTTTTTGTTTGAACAATATGCAGATAATATAATCAGGAAGTGCATAGCTGGAAGTGAGATTGATGAGATTTTGTCCACTTCCATTCATCTCAGAGTGGGGGACACTTTCGTGGTTCTCGTACTGCAACAAAGATTTTTCAAATAGGGTTCTTTTGGCTGATAGTGTTTAAAGATGCGTATGCATATGTGAAAAAATGTGATAGATGCCAAAGACCCGGAAACATATCAAGGAGGAACGAGATGCCCTTGACAAATATTTTAGAGGTAGAACTATTCGATGTATCGCACTGATTTTCTAAGCCCGTTTCCTTCTTTTTATGGGAACAAGTATATTTTGGTAGTTGTGGATTACGTATCCAAGTGAGTTGAAGCCAAGGCATACCCAACAAATAATGCTAAGGTAGTCATATGATTCCTATATTAGCATATATTTACACGGTTTGGGACTCTTAGAGCTATAATTAGCAATGAAGGATCTCACTTTGTAAATAAATGGCTTAAGTGGTTGCTTGACAAGTACGACGTGAAACATAAAATTGCTACTGCTTATCACCCACAGTCAAGTGGGCAAGTTGAAAGGGCGAATCGTGAAATCAAAGGTATTCTTGAAAAGGTAGTGCACCCTAATAAAAAATATTGGTCTCGAAGGCTCGATGATGCTCTATAGGCCTATCGAACTGCTTTTAAGACATCATTAGGAATGACTCCCTATCGGTTAGTTTTTGGAAAGGCATGTCATTTTCTGCTTGAATTGGAAAATAAAGCTCACTGGACCTTGAAACAATTAAATTTGGATCTTAAGTAAGCCGGTGAGAGAAGGATGCTACAACTTGATGAGTTGGAAGAGTTCAGTTTATTTTCATACGAGAATGCCAAGATGTGTAAAGAAAAATCTAAGAGATGGAATGACAGTTGTATACAACCTCGCGAATATAGAGAAGGTTAGAAAGTGTTGTTATTTAATTTGATGCTAAATTTATTTCTGGGAAAGCTCAAATATTGATGGAAAGCACCTTATACCATCTACAAAGTTTATCCATATGAAGTTGTAGAATTATATGACAACTATGGAGATACGTTTAAAATTAATGGTCAACGTCCCAAGCATTATTGGGATGGTGAAGTTGAGCGAATTAAAACCTCGTTCAAATTAATAGACCCTTAATTTTTATGATCTTACTTTTTAATAAATAATTATAAATTATTTTTCTTAAATTAGTAAATTTAATTAGTTATGTTTAAGGAGATTGGAACCCTCCAACCTTTCTTTGGAATTAATTTAATGTAATCTTTTGAGAAGAAATTTTCTAATTAATTTTGAAATTTTTTTTCATTTTTTTATGTTCATTTTATTTGTTTATGTTTAATAAGGGGCTCAATTTGGCCCCAAGTACTAATCAGTTTAATTTATCTTAAGTAGACTATTTTGTAAATACAATTTGGGCTCAATGCCTGAAACAATAAAGAGGAGAAAATTCACCCCATGTTGCCGTCCATAGGGTTCTTCAAAACCCTAATTGTGTCACCACATCTTTTCCTCTATACTTTCCTCCCAAGTCACCTTTTGTAGCTAAATTTTTGCTACAAGTTTGCCCAGATTCATTACTATATAAACCCCTCTCTACCATAATAATTTTCACAACCCTTCAACCAAATAGCTTAAACCCTAGCCACTCATTCTTTTTCCTCTTAGCCATCAGCCTTGAATCCCGAAGAATCTCTTGAGATTTCCTTCCCTTATCACAAAGCCTCCTCATTGCCGCCGCAGTTCTTTTATCGAAGCACGCCTATCGCCGCCATAATCCAATTACTGTCATAAGCCTATCGCCACTGTAAAAACCTTGCTACCACCCATTATCAATTTCTTTTATCTTCCTTTTACCAAAACTTTGCCTATTTTTCGGGAAAAAATCACCATGTCTCACAAAAGAACTAGATCCTCTAAGACCTCTATTGAAAATCTAATTGTGATCCAAGATGAGAAAGTAAAAGAAAGGTTTGATTCCAACTTCAAAAATCAACCCATGATGTTGGAAAAGGTTTCAACATGGAGAGCAATGACAAGATGTTTGTGCCTTGGCCAATATGAAAGACAATTGATGCCCTCAATTGGAACTATTTTTGCGATGCACAAACATTGCCCAAAAAGGACTTAGTTTGAGAGTTCTATTTTAACTATGCTAGATGCTACTAAAGTTCTTGTTCGCATGAAGAAGGTACCCTAACTTCTAAATCCATTAATGAATTGTTCAACCTACCTGATGTTGAAGAAGTTGAGTACTTTGCTATGATGACAAATATAAATTGGGATTTTCTTCAACAATTGCTTAATGTTGTACAAATCTGGGATCCCAATAGATGAAAGAAAGTATGGAATTCTTGTGTTAATTATAATGATACAATTTTTTTAATAACAATGATAAAGAAGATCAATCACCAAATGACAAAATTCAAGAACAAACACAAGATGCATTAGAAAAACTTTCATTTGAGGAAAAGGAAATGATTCGTCTAAGAGAATTCAACTATGTGAAGGATGGTATGATTCTGGGAGATCCATCTCAAGGGGTAATTACTAGATCTTCTCTTAGAAATACTTGTAAGTATGTTGCATTTATCTCATGCATTAAGCCTAAAAATATCAAATAAGCATTAAATTATGAATATTGGATATTGGCTATACAAGAAGAGTTAAATCAATTTGAGAGAAGTAAAGTATGGACTCTAGTTAATAGACTTAGTGGTAAATCTACTATAGGTATTAAATCAGTTTTTAGGAATAATCTATCTGAGAGTGGTAACATAGTGAGGAACAAGCCTCGACTTGTTGCTCAAGGTTACACTTAAGAGTAAGGAATAGACTATGATGAAACTTATGCTCCCGTAGCTAGGATGAAAGCCATTAGAATGTTTTTAGCTTTTGCATGCTTTAATGATTTCAAATTGTATCAAATGAATGTAAAAAGTGTTTTTCAAAATGGTTTTATAAATGAAGAAGTGTATGTTGAACAACCACCCAATTTTGAAGATCCAAAATTTCCAAACAATGTTTCCAAACTTTCAAAAGCTTTATATGGTTTAAAATAAGCTCCTAGAGCTTGGCATAAAAGATTATCAAATTTTCTTATTGAAAAAGTTTTTTGTAAAGGAAAGGTTGACACAACACTTTTTATTAAAAGAAAAGACAAATATTTATTAGTAATTCAAATTTATATTGATGATATTATTTTTTGTACCACGAATGATCTTCTTTGTCAAGAATTTTCTAAGCTAATCCAAGGTGAGTTTGAGATAAGCATGATGGGAGAACTAAATTTCTTTTTGGGACTCCAAATCAAGCAAAGAAAGGATGGCATCTTCATCAATCAAGCTAAGTACACAAAGGAAATGCTCAAAAAGTTTGGGATGGACACTCTCAAACCACAAGCTACTCTAATGAGCCCTTCTACAAAGCTTGACAAAGATGAGGAAGGTAAATGTGTAGATTTAAAATTATACAGGTTAACGATTGGCTCTTTGTTTTATCTTATCGCAAGTAGACCCGATATTATTTTTAGTGTATGCTTATGTGCTAGATATCAATCTTGTCCTACGGAATCACATTTACAAACCCTTAAGAGAATCTTTAAATACCTTAGAGACACTCCAAATTTAGGCCTTTGGTATCCTAGAGACTCATCCTTTAGCTTGCATGCATTCTCGAATGTGAATTTTGAAGGATGCAAATTAGATAGGAAGAGCACCTCTAGTAATTGTCAATTCCTAGGCAACATGTTAATATCATGGTTTTCAAATAAACAAAATAGTGTTGCATTGTCCACCACTGAAGTGGAATATATTTCTGCCAATAGTTGTTGTGCCCAAGTTTTATGGATGAGACAACAACTTAAGGACTATGGAATTGATATAGATGTCATTCCTATCAAGTGTGACAATACTAGTGCTATTTGTCTCACTAAAAATCCCATCCAACATTCTAGGACTAAACACATTGAAATTAGACATCATTTCATTAGAGATCATGTCCAAAAGGGCAAAATAGTTCTAGAGTATATAGACACATTAAACCAATTAGCTGACATATTTACAAAACCATTAGACAAAGAGAGATTTTGGACACTTAGGAGAGAACTAGGTTTAACAACCTTGCCCTGACTTTGTGTTGAAACTTTCTATGTTCTTTGATTATTTTTGTTGCAAAAATCTTGTTAAGCAAAGATTTCATGGCTCTTGCATGCATATAGATAGGGGAGTTTATGTAGACTTTGATCTATTTTGACCTTATTTATCTAACATGACTTGCTTTTATGATGTTTTTGCACTTATTGAATTAGTCATATTCTTACTAATTTAGTAATTTTCTTTAAAATCTAAGCTTCCTTTATAAATTTTATGCATTATACTTTCATTTTACACTTCCTTGCATATGAAACATATAGAGATGTTCTTAAAGTCATTTTAGGACCCTTAGAACCTCTAAAGATTCAAAAATCTTGATTTTGCATTTTTCACTACACTTGGAAAATAAAATCGCAAATTGGTATCGATACCAATTTAATATTATCAAAATTTTTATAAAAATATCAATACCACGGGGTGTTTAAAGGTTCTTGCAATAGTTTTAAAACAAAGAAACCTAAAATTTCTTTCCTCTATCGAAAAACTTCTCAATTCATCTTAAAAAAATTTCAAGTTCATTTTTTTTTTTACAAATCTTGTCCTTTTTAACATCTTCAAACATCATTTCCTCAAGATTTGTTCAATATTTCTTAAAGATTTTGTATATTTCAACACTTTTGAGATAAAAACCTAAAACTTTCAACTTGTTACTTTTATAAAATGAAGGTTGAAATAGTGCTTCTTGATGGTTTATTGAGTTGTTTTGAACTCCATATATCATGTTTTATTGTAAGAGGTCACCTATTCTTAAAGGTTTTCTTAAATTTTTTACCCAAAACCCTAACCCACCAAGTGTTTGATAAAATTCCTCAAAGAGATTTTTTTTGGTTTTAGTGTTTTTCTAAGTGGTTAATTGTTAGAATGGCCCCAAAGAAATGTTCTAGGACTAGTGCATCATCTTTTAATCTTTCTAGTGTGTTAGAATCATCCTTTAATGAATGTTTTCAAAACTCTAACTCAATATCTTGTTTTAACTGTCATTTTGCTTCAAAACGTGTATGAGAGTCTAGGGAAGTTCATGTAGCCATGTTAGAGGCTATTAATTTTTCTTATCTCCCTATTGTACAAATTTAGGTGTTGATGGCATTTTTAAAATATTTCTTCACCAACTTATTTGAATCTTGTTCAAGCTTTCTTTTCCAATTCCAAACTCGAACATGATGAGTCCGGCGATACTGTTACTACCATCACCTTATTTTTAATGGGAACCCCTATTTGCCTCACTATCGAAGAGTTTGGCGATTATCCTCATTTACCTCCCAAAGGTTCCTCTGATGAAATAGGGTGTTTTGATCTCTCCTTTTTTATTTTGTCCAGATCGGCATCTGAACTAAATCTCCATGATCGTGTCCTCCATTTAATTCTCTCTTGGAACCTTAGACCTATCAAAAAGCATACCAAGCTTTGAAACACCGATTATTGGTGGCTCAATTGCTTTAAATCTGATAGGCATCCCGACCTTGCCTTAATAATTTTTAATGACATTAATAAAGCTATCAAAAGGGGGATGAATACAAATATCACTCTTCCTCATGGCAAGTATTTTTCATACCTCTTTAGGCAATTAGGTACTCGTACCCATGGAGACACCCCCTTACTTCAAACCAATCGTTTAGCTATGGTGTAACACCCCTTACCCGTATTCCTTAACGGAACATAGTATGAGGTATTACTATTTTTTTTTAAATTTCGACAGCATTTCTGCTTGTTTTTACATACAACCCCCTGTAAGTTTTCAATCACACTTTCAAACAGATCCAATAATCCAACCAAAAACAATTGTATGACCAAACACAATTTATTTAATAATGAATACCAACATTTTAAACCGAAACATATATATATATTAGTTTACGCCACGATACATAAAGTCGTCTATACATGCCATGTTTCCAAAATATGAGTTGCAAAATACCCAAGCATTGATGATAGTGTAGATGATTATCTGACTTCGTCCAAATTTCGAGCAGGCTGATGTCACTATAATCAAGGGAAAATAAGAACGAGTAAGCATATAGCTTAGTAAGTAAACATATGACAAATAAATAAATTTCCCACATGATTTCATAGCAACATAATTTTAGTCGCACATAAATTTCAAGGTTCGTTTAATTTCCAGCAAATTGTCTTTCTGCGTCACTGATGCTAATTTATTTTTATCTAGAGGTACAAGACTCTAAATTAAGTTCTGTAAATTTTTCCCAAAACTATACTCATATAACTTTCCACCATAAAATTTTCATAATTTTTAGTTTGGAAAATTAGTACATTTTATTCTCTAAAGATTCCCCTATTTCACTACCCAGTGGTTCTGACCTCCCTTTACTAAAATTTACTTAACTCTCTGTAAAAAATTCAAAAAATGGTATCGTTTGTTTCTATTAAAAATAGACTCAAT
Organism: Gossypium hirsutum; assembly: GCF_007990345.1. NCBI lineage: Eukaryota > Viridiplantae > Streptophyta > Magnoliopsida > Malvales > Malvaceae > Gossypium > Gossypium hirsutum. The sequence continues at coordinate 22,020,250 of NC_053449.1, read as the reverse complement.
AAGGAATCCAGGCATATAAATTTCAGGCCATAATTATTTTTTTACAATATTTGGTGATTTTCCAAAGTTGGAACAGGGGATTTCAAAATCAATCCAGCCCTGTCTCAAATAAATTCAAATATCCCCAAATATACAACTCTTTTTCTTGCTCTGTTTCTTTCATATGAAAATAGACTCACTCAGATTTAATTTCATATATTATTCAACCTCCAATTCATTTTCCACCATTTATGGTGATTTTTCAAAGTTTCCCAACTGCTGTTGTTCAAAACAGTTTTATATTTAATTTGCTCTTTTGTAGATTTTGATACTTCCTCTTACCTTATACATGGGTTGACTATGTATCAAACCCAATATTCGTCCCATAAATTTGTCCACCATACATAAATATTCACCTTCCCAGTTTCCTCGTTGAACACTCGGAATGTTAACCGTTATCGGTGGATTCAGCACTTAGCAACCACCAGTGATTGGGGGAATCAACACTTAGCAACCCTTTTCACATTCAAAGATATGGTGGAATCAGCACTTAGCAACCACCAATGAATTGGGGAATCAGCACTTAGCAACCACCAATGAATTGGGGAATCAGCACTTAGCAACCCCCTTCACATTTAAAGATACGTTGGAATCAGCACTTAGCAACCCCTTGGGGGAATCAGCACTTAGCAACCCCCTTTATATTTAAAGATACGGTGGAATCAGCACTTAGCAACCACCAATGAGTCGGGGAATCAGCACTTAGCAACCCCTTCATATTCAATGTACTCCGGCTTATTCCGAGTGTTCAACCAAAACCCATATTTTCAACACTTTACCACCTTTCCCAACTTAACCACATTTTTAGGATCTTGCCAAATATTTATTCTATGTTCTATTAAATAATAACATATATTGAATAATATCAAAATAACGCATTAAATCACATGTTTACTTACCTCGGTGCAAAATATCAAAATTTTGTAATTTACTCCACTACCTTCTCTTTTCCCCGTTTGAGGTAGTCTTCTCGTCTTTCTTGATCTATAATGGAAAATTTAACTCATTTAATGTCCACATTTATTAAAATAATCCACCACCCAACTTTTTGAAAAATTACAATATTGCCCCCAAACTTTTGCATAATTACAATTTTGTCCCCAAGCTCGGAAATTAAACTTCATCACTTATTCTTATGTTTTATGACATGCTGAACATTTTTCCCTTCTATGACAACATCAAATTCTCACTCTAACACACACTTTTGAACATTAGGTAGTTTTACCGATTATGTCTATTTACCCGTTTTCGTTTAAAATCGCTTAGCAAAAGTTGTTTAACATAATTTCTAGCTTCATATTCCACCATAAAACAGTAAAATAAACACATTTCACCTATGGGTATTTTTCCAAATATGAACCCTAGCACGAATTATTGCTAGAATAAGCTAAATTAAGCTACCGGGACTCTAAAAACGTAAAGAACATTAAAAACGGGGCTTGGGATCACTTACTATGGAGCTTGGAAGCTTGAAAACCCTAACTATGGCTTCCCCCTTGCTGATTTCGTTCACCATGAAGAAGATGAGCATATTTTGCCATCTTTTTCCCATTTAATTCTATTTAATTACCAAATGACTAAAATGCCCTTACTTAAAAAAATCTATTTCACTAATTCTATGCCCATTTTTGTCCATCAACTAACTAATGGTCTAATTACCACACAAAGACCTCCAATTTAAAATTTCATAACAATTAGATACCTCTAAGATGTAGAACTCAACTTTTGCACTTTTTACAATTTAGTCCTTTTGACTAAATTGAGTGCCCAAACATCAAAATTTTCGAACGAAATTTTTACGAAAATTTTCCGTGAAATTGTAGACCATGAAAATATAATAATAACCATATTTTCTCTCGTCGAATTTGTGGTTTGAAACCACTGTTCCGACTAGGCCTAGAGTCGGGCTGTTACATATGAGGCCCTTAATTATATGGGATATCTTTTCAATGCCGACACTGGTACATGGCTTAAAAGTGACCATCTGACAGAACATGAAGAAGATGAAACCAATGCCGCGTTTGAAGATTTCCCGGCACCTGTGCACGCTCCTTCATTAACTTCCTCTTCACATGCTGCTCAACCTTCATCAGAAATCAATAGTGCCATGCTCGATGCCATACAGTCCTTGAACAATGATGACTAGAGACTTCGAGAAGAAGTTAGAACTAATAGCGATGAAGTTTGGGGACTTTGAGAAGAGGTTCGATCTCATAGAGATGACGTTAATTCTCGGTTATCTACTTTATAGTCTCAAATGGCGTCTCTCATTGCATGTTTTCCTTCGATGCCTCCTTTCTCCCCTCCTCATGATGATTAGAGTAGCTTTAGGACATACATTTCATTTTCATAACATTTTCACCTTCATTTCTATGTTTATGCCTATGTATTTGTTTTTATTGCACTCTCTTGCTTTCTTTGTATTTTAAGATACACTGATTTTTTTTAGTTCATTACTAATTCAATTTTATCTATATATTGTGATGAAAAAACTTCTTTTCCCCTTGAGCTTTATTTGATGTTTGATATAGCAAAAAGGGGAGAAGAAAAGGTAAATTAAGGTAAATTGATTGATTATGTTTTTTTATTATTCTTTGATGCTAGCTAAATGTAAATTTTGTGACCAATTTTTCTTAAAGTAAAAAATGAACGCCAACTTGAATGAAAAATTATATTTTGGCCTCAAATTTAAAATGTCTTTTATTAAAGGGGAGCAATTATTCAAAAACAAATTTACCAAATGTTTTGTTATATCAAAAAGGGGGAGATTGTTAATCCAAGCTTTATTTGATAAAAGATTGAAGTGTTTTTGAATATAAGTTAAAATTGAAAAAATGATTTTTAAATTTGAAGTTTAAGAGATAAAGTTTTGAATACTTACATTCAACTCTTAAAAAATTTTGAAACAATTTTAAAATCAAGTTAAAATGATTTTAACCAAGTTAAAATGATTCTAACACATCAAAATGAAAATGATTTTCAAACAAGTCAGAATTGCTTCAAGCCAAAAAGTATCGATACCATTTTGGCCAAGTATTGATAATTTTGGAACTATCTATACCCTTAGAAAATGTGAGAGCAAACTTGAAAACTATTTTCAGAAATCCAAAAAAAAATTATCGATACAATTTTTTTGAGGTATCTATATTTTCTGAAAAAAATCAATACCTTCCTTAAAATCGATACCAAAATAGCATTTTGTTTCTTACAAACCCTACAAAGTATCGATCCGGTATCAATACATTTTTCCAAAAGTATCGATAAAATATTTTTGGTATCGATTAATAGATCCCAATGCTCACTGAATTAGCATTTATTACAAAAAAAATATTGATACCATTTTATTTGGTATCGATACTCGCAGTTGCAAGTGAAATAAATGCTCTGGTTTTATATCCCCAACGGTCGTACTCATTACACCAACAACCTCAATAGTTGGAAATCAATTAGGGGGTATAAATACCATCTTCCAAAGACTTGCAATAAAAAAAACACTTTCAAGTAAAAATCTTCAATCAAACAACCTTTGAGCTTACTATTTCCATATTTCTTTTTTATACACTTGTGAGCTTTACTCCTATTCTTTTGCTCAAGTGTATTTCAATGTATTTGAGCTTAATTTGTAAACACTTTGATCTTGTAAGGGTTGTTTCTTTGTTTGCATATTTGTATTTCCTTGAGAGGGTTTGTGTCTTAAGATTTGGGGTAGAAATCTTAAGAGAGTTGTAAGGTTAAACATTGTCCTCAAAGATTATCCAATTAGCGAATTTGTGAAAATCGTTAGTGGTGGAAAGCTAAGGTGGTGGAGTAGGCAATTGGGGCCGAACCACTCTAAATCTTTATGTTCATTGTTTAATCTTCTGTCTTTGCTTTCACCAATTTTTTTAAAGGCCAATTCACCCCCTCTTGGCTATTCGGTATGTTTTATCGAGCTAACAATTGGTCTAATCAATTTAGTCATTTTTTATTTTATTTTAGTTATTTATTTTCTAATATTCATTTCTTTTATGGTTTATCGTAATATAGAATTTAACTACTACTATTTAGACTTATTCTTGTAAAGAGATTTGCAATAGATTTAATCCATCCTCCCTTAGGTACGATCCTCGGAATACTTCCATGTGTTCCGTTGTAACACAATACTATATTACAAATTTACTCGTATACTTGATAACTCTTGAAAAGAATTTTAAAAAGGAAGATAATCTTGGGTTGTTGAAAAAAGAATTTAAAAAGAGGAGAAGATAAACATGGGTTGTTGGATTTACCCTAGGAAAAAAGCTATAAAAAGCCAAATAAGGAAACCCTAAATGGTGAACAAAAAAAGTGGGAGAGATCCTTAAGCGTGAATAAGGGTTCGACTACGCAAAGGAAAGGAAGTCAAAGGCAGTTCTTCTTAGCCATCATAAGACATTGTGCTGCCGCAGTGTGGACTGGGAAAGTAAAAGTTGTTTCCCGAAGTTCTTTCGTTATTTCCATTATTGTTCCTTCATAATATTGATTGAAGTAGTTGAACACAATGTCGGATAATATTTTGGTTTGGAATTTTATTTCCCAACCCATGAGCTAAGTCTCATAGGGTTGGGATTACTTTTGATGAAACCTTAAAATGTTTTTATGGATGCAGTATATATCTAATTTACTTTACTGTTTTATTTTATTGTTCTTATGTCTTAATTAAAATGCAAATGATCTCTAGACATAGAAGACTGTTCGCATACTTGTAAACTAATTCTAATTCTGAAAGGGTTGGATCGGTTGGATTAAAATTAAATGGAATGAGCAAGTATTTGATAGACACTTGTAGTCAACTCTAGACATAGAGTCACATTATACAAAAGGAACTCATGTAAGATATCTAAAAATCCTATAGACACAAGCAATGTAACTTAAGGTTTTGCTCTCGCAAGAGGCATGCCATTTTAGAACTCTTTTGTACAGTAAAGTAGATACGATTTTGCCAAGGCATTGTTGATAGTAAAGATCTATTCTGGGTAATCTCGACCTTCCAAATCAACATCAGTCTATCCTTATTCTTTATCGTAGTATCTTTTCCACTGCATATTTAGTTGTTTATTTCTTTATTTACATTCTATTTGAATAATCACTCTCGTTATTGCCATTATATTTCTGCTCTCACTTTTGCCATGGAATTTCCAATTATTCATCAATTCCATCTATCGCATGCATCATCATTCCTTTGAATTATCACTGCATACTTACCTTAGTTTACCATAGCATTTTATCCGTTAGTCTTGCCATAACATTAACCATATTACAATAACTTGACAAATTTTGTGCCTTAATCTGATCCTCATGGGAACGATACTCACTCATCACTTTATTACTTGAACCGACATGTATGCTTGCACAAAATTGCACATCATTTTACACGTGACAATAATTGCAGACACTGCTACTTGAATTTATTATATTTTGGTGTAGTATTTCTTAATCAAATGTTTACACGTTTAGCAGCGGTCATCAGGTGCTTTGGAGCAACCACAAGGTGGAAGAGGCGACGTAGGAAAGAGAAAGCTTTATGAAAGAGAAATACCTTTATATTTTTGTAGGTAAGAAATTTTGGGGATGAAATTCTCTTAAAGGTGGGAGAGTTATCACACTTCAAATCTTGGAATCCATATTTTGGCTGGCTGGCACGGTTAGTGTAATCTTGTAAGTTAGTCTGTCAAATCAGCAAGATTATATTGATTTTGCGGTGAAATTATTCGGTGAATTATTTCGTTGTGATCTGCCATCTAGCAGACTTTCATTTCTTTTGTGTTGGCAAACTCCTGCATTGGCGAGTTCTACGGTGAGTGAACACGCTAGTGGCGAGTTCTTTTATACCTGAGTTAATAATCTAATATTTTAATCTTAGGGTAAAGGGGACACGTATGAGTTACGTGTCAAACTTTTAATAAGAAATGTGCCATTTTGCATGACACCTATAGAACCTCGTTAATGGTGTTTGATTAGTGGAATTGTGTCAGATTAGTGGAACTGTGTGTGATAAGTGGAATTTTGTTTGCATGTAAATTGATTTGGAAACCTGTTATAATGGAATTAAAGGCTAATTCCTATATAAATAGAATAAAATCTTAATAGAGAAAGACTTTGTTTTCCATTTTTTTGTTTATCCTTGTTCTTTTAGAAAGAACTTAGTGTGTTCTTTACTGCGTGAAGAAGGTACCAGTTTTCAAGCCAACTGTTGGTAAAATTCTTGGGTCATTCTTTAGTTAAATATCAAGGAATAATAAGATTATAGGAACCATTTATATAGGTTTTTATGGGAGGTTGGAGGGAAGGAATCTTCCTTTTGGTTAACGTTTTCATGTTTTTGATTCGTGTTTTTACATTAAAGTTTAGTTTTTTCCGTACTTAACAGAGTGTTTAATTTTATTTGGCTAAAGAAACGAGAGAATGCCCTATTGTAAAAGGGAAAGAACCCATAGAATAGGCAAAGTTTTTCCTAGTAATCTATGGTGAGTTCCTTTCAGTTGTTTTCCTATTAAATCCCAGCTAATTTTATGATAATATTGTCTTCCAGTTAAGTAAGTTTATTTGAAATCAGTTGTGCATGGCTGTGTTACCAAACTAAAATGATAATAATGGTACATGCATGAATGATTGTAAATGGATACTCTTTCTTGGTGCACAAGTTCCATATCCAGAATGATGGAAGGGGGAAATGATGGAAACTATTGAGATGTGAAAGGAGAAATGTATGGAGGTTATGATATGATATGAGATTTACCTCTGGTATGGCATGTAAAATGCAAATCGTGATTGGTGAATACCCCGGCCTTGTGGGGGAACACGTAAGTGTTCAAATTAAAAAGGATGATTTGCGAAGGTTTGGTTGGATATAAAAAATACCTGCTCAATGGAGTAATACTGCGAATATGAAACAATAGATCTTTGGAGTGATATGTGGATTAGAAGCTAACGCAGGGAAGGGGTCCATGAACAGCCCATGCAAAGTATGCAAGTGAATGTTACGCAAAGTTAATGCACATGAATAATGCTTAGATGAATGGGCATCCACGTGAGTTGTGCTTAACAGAGAAAGGTATCGGCATGTGAACTAACTTTGGTTGTAGTTTGAAATTGTTTGTGTTTGTGATTAGATATAACTAATATCTGCATGAAAATTGAAGTTAATGGTGAATGTATTTAGTGGTGGATAGTATCCGCCAGTGAATCCTAATTGTTGGTATTACTAAGTGTTGTAAAATCCTAGCTTAATTTCACTTCTTGAAAACCTTGTTCAAAATTTTATTATTTATCCTCGGAGCTCACTGAGTTTGTTATGAACTTACTTAGTTTCCCTTACCATTTCAGGATTTTGTTGAGAAAGTGGGCCTTTGAAAGGACTCAGCTACACAACAGACTCTTTTGTGAGCCATTCATCTTTTTGTTGTAACATGTATATTAAATTGGGGTGGCCTATGGACTAAGTTTGTAACACCCCTCACCCGTCTCCGTCACCGGAGTAGAGTTACGGGAAGTTACAACAATTAACAGAAGAGAAAAAAACTATTTCAATTCAAAATTTTACTTTTAAACCAATCATTAATAAATTTCATTCAATAAACATGTTATTCAAACTAAAACGGGACTTAAATCAAGCCTACAAAGCATTAAAAATAGATGGGAAACAATCATGGATTAAATTGAATCAAAACATGAAAATAGGGTAAAAATTGAAAACAGGGATCACACGACCATGTGGCTAGGCCGTGTGACAGAACGGAGGCCATGTGGTGCAATAGATATGGCGTGTCACTCAACCGTGTGCAAAGGCAAAAACCGTGTAGGAGAGGAGGCACACTGTCATGTCTTTAGACCGTGTAACTAATTGTGACTGTGTGGATCTAAAATCATGAAAATCGAACAAAGCACACGATCGTCTCCCATGCCCGTGTGTCAAACCTTATGGTAGACCGTGTGTGTTCTATGGTAACTTAAAATGCAAGATTTTCAACTATGGTTTATTTAGGTCCCAAGCATACCAAAACCATGAATTCAAACCACTCAAAACACATTGAAAATATGTCAAAACATGTCAAATTCCTAATTTAAACCAATATGCCAGAAGGCACCTTTACATCCAACCTAACTAATAATTCAAAACATTCACCTAATCACATATATATTCATTAATGTTTCACATACCATATTTTCCATCTACCACGCTTATAATTCAAACCAAATCATGTCCAACTAATACCAAAATGAACTCATATCATTGCCTTATTACATAACAACATTTTCCATATACTTGCACATGTTTGTACCACAATGTTACCATTTATCCAATCACCTAAGCATAAACCAAACCTTAAATCTCAAGTTCAACCATTCACAAAATAGAATCAACATGACATTTCCAAAATAACTTCATCACATTCATCATGTAAGCCTACCATGAAAACATTAACTTTAACACATTAAAATTCCATCTATAACTTTAAATTCATCAACTTAAAATACCCTATATATATGCCACAAAACCAAAAAAAGAACCAAAATCTACCGAGATAGAAGTTTGATAGTGTGAGCCTTGAAGTTGATATGTCTGACAAGTTCTGCAAAACGTTAACTACAAAGAACAAGAAAATAGAAAAAGTGAGCTTATGTAGCTTAGTAAGTTCATAGGTAAAATTCAAATCAACTTACCTCAATTTAACATTTTGAAAACTAAAAACAAATAAGATTAATTAAACCTAACAAACAATTAACGAAAACAAATAAAATTAGTAATAATTCATCTTTTACTTCATATTCATCAATAGTTTAATCAAAATAATTCTTATGTATATATATATACATTCCATTGAATCAATACCAAAGTGAAATAGTCTAGAATGATCATTCACTGGCACAAACTTTCTGATGGATAAACACAAGAATTATCAAATCATTTTAAGATTTATCACAATTTTAATAGCTCGATGAACTATATTAGCATAACTCGGATACTCGGGTAACCACATCACACCAGAGAGCATTGAAATGCTAATAGAGGCACCGAAGTGTAATCCCGTACCAGCACACGTTCTAACCCTATTGACATGCCAATCGTATCTTAATTGTTTACAACGTTCAAACGGGCATTTTAACATAATTTATCACATTTATAAATCAGAGGCACTTCCAGAAATACACTTGTACACATGCTGTCAATCAGCTAAGTTCATTCCAAAATCATATAACCCTATTTCCCAAATATTCAAGAACTATCAAATATTCACTTTCTCACATGTACTTAATTGTAAAAAAATTATAATTTCAATCTATTATTAAAACTCAACCACAACACAATTAAATCAACTCATACTAGCACAAGTTATAAATACATACATTCATCTATACTATGAACTTACCTAATATTTAAACGGTTGACAATTAACTCATGGGGACTAATCTGCGATTTTCCATTTTCCCCGATTATCCTCCATATGGTTCAATTCTTGATCTATATAATAGTTAAATCCAATTTATCAATTTCAAATACATTATCAAACTTATTTCTATGCATATGACCTAAAAATTCCACTTTACAAATTTTCCTTGAAACCAAAACTATTAAAAACTTCACAATTAACACCAATATATCAAAACAAATTTACTATAATCCTATATCAACTTTCAAACACTTGAAATTTTTCTGAATTTATATACTAAATTTTACTTATTTTCATATTAGTCCCTAAACTCAAAACTAACAAAAATTCCTTTACAAAATAGTCCTAATCAACTACCAAGTTTACAAATTCACCATTTAATACCAAGAACATCTAAACAACATCAATGGAAGTTTCAAAATCTCTAACAGTTTTACAAAATAGTCCCTCGGTTACCTAGATTAAGCTACACCGATCTCAAAAACATAAAAATTACTAAAAATATATCAAAATTACTTACCTTGCTAGGTAGAGAAGATGACCGAAAGCTTAAGATGTTATTTAATGGTGCATTCAAGTTTTCAAATATGGAGAAGAAAGATGATGATGCTTTTGTTAAAATTTTTACTTTATTATTTTTATTATTAACATATAATTGACATATAAAATTAATCAAAATACATCACTAACCGTCCATCATATATATTAAGGTATTATTGACTTATAAATCCTTCCACTTATGTTAATTTAACCATTTAATCAATAAAATTCAATAGCGATTAAGTTTTATGTCTTTTGCAATTTAGTCTTTTTTCCTTAATTAACTAACCAAATATTAAAATTCCAGAACCAAACCTCAACATACCAATATAGTAACTCTGTAAATATTTAATAAAAATATTTATGGGCTCGATGTACAGAAACGAGGTCCTGATACCTTATTTTCCAAAACCATTTGACTTTAAGAACAAACCACTTGTACTTAACTATTTATTCAATTAGCAAAAATTATTAGATCAAAATGCAATATAATACTATATTTGACTCGTAAAATATAATAATAACAATTATGGACTCACTAGACAGTTTTTTGGTCCCGAAACTACTGTTTCCCGGCACCACTAAAAATGGGTTGTTACAAAGTCTCTTATAATTGAAAAATGAATTTGAATTTCTTTTATATAATTGTTTGTATACAATAAATGGTGGCACTTCACCAATTTATTAACTTTTATGTTACGTGAATTAAGGTTACTCTTATTTTTCCTTGATTTATGCCTTAATTCTTTTAATCCGCTAAGTAACATTTTGGAACATATACCTTTATTTTCTTCTACTTTTGTTTTAAAAAAACTACTTCGTCAAACGTCACTTTAAGATTGTATTAAATGACTTAACTGCTAAAAACAATGTTTTTGTCTTTACAAAATGATTTCTACTTTCTAATAACATTGTTGTTCGCCATTCAAACTATTGAAATGGGGGTGTTACACGTTCTCCCAATATGGTCCTATTTTATCTCATGGTAACTATTACATCTCCCTTCATGAAAATTCAATTACTATCAAATAGTAATCAAGTCATTCATCATAAAGACAAATGACTCATAACCACGTTTACTTTTCATCAATTATGTAATGTCAATGAGAGGATATCATTTACCCAATCTTGGGCTATAAATTCCACTGTTGTGAATGACGCTACATACTGTAGAAGTCGTACACCCAATGCACCAACTTTCAGTTCCTTATCTATTCAAATTCAGGTTTTTACTTACATCAAAGTGTACGAGTCACACATATATAGTCTGTCATCCACTCAAGATTTAGGTATGCCACACTATGAATGTCACAAGTGAAAAAATCCATAAATGGATTCAAGATCTATTTTTATTGGGTTCAGTCCGATGTACTGTTAGTCCAGTCAGTCACATTTATGTCTCTATCTTCTGGGAGTCATCTGCTCTGATGCCCAAGACAAAGAATCTCCCTAACTAAACTTGATAGACGACATATTAGTCTTTCAATCAGTTTGCTCATTTTCGATTAAACTAAAGACATGTTTAGGTTTGTCTACTAATATAAGTTGTCTTTATGTATTACGACCCAACCACATAATACCGTTTAATATTAGTTAACCCATTAGACAACCAGCGAGCAACATTTGCTTCCATTTTTCTTTGCGTGCAAAAACCATGCGATGACAATATACAAAGTATTTAATGTAATTCATGAATAATTTTATTATTAATCAAACTGTTTGAAAAATTACAAGTGTACTTGGACGAAAATACTACACTTAGAGCACCAGATCCAACACTAACTAGTCTCCTAATCCTAATAGGATTTGAAGTGTGCCAATAAGCATGTCAACTCATCAAATAACTAACTTAACTAACTATTAACTTGTGAAAATAAATCTAAGTGTGGAATTGAAAGGGAAATTCATCCAAGGGTCCAAATAGGCTCCTTGGACCGAATTTTTACATATTCATCCACTAATTAATTAAAATTGGATAGAAAATTTGGCCTAATATTCAACTAAGTCCTTCTCCAAACTTCATGATAAGCTTGTGGACATCCTAATAGGCCGATTTTTAAGAACTTGGACTTGTGACCCGTTGGCTCCCAAAATTGGCACGTTCAAGCTCGCAAGTGTAATCCATCAACTTCAAGATTCGGTTTCTTGGACCAAGAGTTTCAAGATTTGATATCTTGATTTACTTGATTCTTGAAATCTCCAAAACTGCATAATTGGAGCAATATTAGGTTTCTTCATTTTCTTGAAAACAAGAAAGTGAATCTTTATTTTTTCCTTCATTTGTGCATCTAAGGCCTTTGTAACGAAGTCTTGCATGGTCATGTTTAGTCTTGCTTTGATTTGCTTGGCCTTTGACCTCGTCATTGGACCTTGAGGTAGTGTAAGCCCATCATGTCCATGGGTCTAAAATTGGGCTTGAGACTTGTATCATTAACCCTTTTCAGTCCTTTGTTTGTTTACTTTAATTATTAGTACTTAATGGATAAATCTTTTTAGCTTAAGGTATCAATTGGGATAGGTAGAGACATCGAGGTGGATATTTTTGGTGAAAGAGAGAGGATAAACATGTTTTTTTTCCTTGTGTCTTTATTTTATTATATTATATTATTTTGAAAAAAAATAGAAAAAAAGAGGGAAAACAAAAAAAAATTTTGAATGAAAGCACTTATATTATCATTGAAAAAAAAAACAAATGTGAGGTGCTTCATGTTTCTTTAGTTTAGTACTTCTTAAATTTAGTTTTCTTTTGGAGTCCCTGTTGGTTTTGTTACCTTTATATCATGCTTTGTCTTTGAGGAATTGAGAGATAATGAGGTGAGCTGTAAAGGCTGGAGTTGAACATGATTTGAGTGCTTAGCATGGAGAAGTGGGGGAACGATATTTTTAGCTTATATTCAATCCATAAGTAACCAGTGCTTAGGGTTTGAGCCTAAATTGACTCTTCATCCATACCTTAACCCGAGCATATGCTACAAGCCGAGTAAAGTTCTATTGACCTTTAACTAAGTTTTGTCATGCATTAGTGAAGAGATAAATTGAAAGGAAAATGTATTAGACATTTTTCAATAATGTTTAACTCATTGTAATTCGATGCTTAATTGCTAAATTTGAAACATTCACACACACTAAGTATCAATTGTAGAAGGAAACTTAGAATTTGAGATTGTTTAACTTAATTTTCATTTAAGGTATTGAGGTAATTTCTGAGAACAATTAGGACTAATTGATCTAAGTAGGGTAGCTAAGTGTCATTTTCTTTTGTTAGGGTTTTAGGATTTTAGGATAACTATTTTAGAGTTATTTGTTCCTTATTTTAGTACGATTTTAGGGTCTTTATTTTATTTTATAATTTAATTTTGTTAGATTTTAATTATTTTATTTTATTGATTTTTAAGTTAATTATATATTTATAGTTTTAAACTAGACTAATTTTGATGTATTCTAATCTAATGTCGGTTCGATAAAGTATGAGAAAAAATAACTAGACATAAGTAGATTTATGTTCCAATAGAAAGATAACGAAGTAAGTTATGGGTTTTCTCATGTTTTAGCTCTCTCACTAACCTTATATTTAAAATAATTAATCATTAAATGAATGGCTAACAATTAACCAAACATAGTGGAAATCCACGGTTTAGATAATTTCTAGCCATTAATCTTACATTAATAATGGGATAATTGCTTCTAAGGCCTTGTTAAATTATTTAACAAGGACATGCTCAAAACCCCAATTAGTTCTCTCAAATTTACTAATTTCCCACATTAGTCACTGTACTATATTTAACAACCCATTTAACTAAATCTCATCGAATAATTTGATCCTACATTTTGTATTCAACACGTAATTACTTAATATTAATTTTTAGCTATCTCAATTTAATAGATTCAATCGTAAAATTAAAATTTTCAATACCAATAAAAATCGGGTCGTTACATCATTTATTTCGATTTTGAAAAAATACAGATTCAAAACTTTTAGAAAATTTCTACAAATATCAAAATAATTAAAAATTACAGGTTGGAGAGAAAGCTTCGGTGGTTTTAGGGTTTTATAGGGTTTTAATACTCTCCAAGTAGAGAAGTCATTACCCTATAACTTATAAAAATCAAATGAAATAATAAAATTAAAGTGTTTATGGGTTTTGATTTTTCTTAAAGCAAAAATCATTTTTCAGTTTGAATGTAAGTTAAAATCATTTTTCACCATATGAGAACAGGCTTACATGATTTTTAGTGTTTGATTGAGTTTAAAAACCCTCAAGCCATTACTCTCTCGCAATTGTAAATAAAACAAAATCATTATAATTTTAGGGTGTTGAGTTTTCAAAAGCAAAATAAATACATATTTCTTAAGTTTACATGGAACTGAATCTAATTTAACAAACATGTCTTAAAACTGATTTCATAAATAAACATCTAAGTTTTGTAGATAATTTGGTAAACTAATTATTCTTTTTTTTCTTTTTTGGTAATGGGGTAAATAAATCTTATGAATTATATATTTCAAATTTTTTAAAAGAGTTAAGTCAACAACGTACCTTGTTTTTTTTTTTAAAATAATGTAATTATGTTTTTTTAAAAATAAAATAATAAATATTCTTTTAAACATATTTTGGTTTTTAAAGTAATTTTTTAAACATATATAAAGTAAAAATATTTAATTACAACTTGAATAGTTCTTTTGAAATCTTGCAACAAATTTTAAAATTTTAAAATCTACTTTTTTATGAATACTAAAATATAATATCTTAAAACAATTCAATATATATTTTTTTCCTATTTTTAAAATTTATATTCTTTTTAATTGTTAGATATAATAAATAAATTTTTAAAACGTATTATATTTATTGCAAAAAATTATATATTTAAATAAAATTTAAAAGTTTATGTTATACAATATTAAAAATAAAGAATGAGGGTAACACAGTTCGAACTCGTACCAAATAAGTATCTAACAAAAACTTTAACCACCACTCTATTTAAATTAAAACAATTTAAAAATCTTTTTAAACAATACCATTTAAAACTAATAAAAAACATAATTAATATTTGGTTAAAAACATATTTTAAAATTTAAAAATATACAAAATTTAAACTATTTAAACACGATTTTGATTTTTTTATAAATGTTAACAGATAATTTAACAATGTTTAAAAATAGAAATAAAAATTTTAAAATTACTCATAACACCAATAAAAATGCGCTTCCTACATTAACAATGGTATAATAATGTTTGTTTAAAATATTATTAAAATATAATTTAAAAATATTAAAATACGATTTAAACAATATAAAATATACTAATATTAAAAAAAACTATTACAATATTGAACCACGTAATTATTTTATTTATTTCAAATACAATTTCTAACCTCGAGATTTTTGCTTGATAAATAAAATTATTTTCTTTATAGGCTAAAAATAATATGAAACATTATGCTTTTAATTAAAATAAAATAATTTTAAATATAATAATTTTTTTTAACATTCCTTTTTAATTGTTATCTTTAATGCTATACTTAATGTCATAATAGTGATTGATTCATAATCTAAATTGTATTTAAAATTTATTTTTTTAAATTATATTCTTTTGTTGTATTTTATATATAGCCTATAAAAATAAAAAAATTATTAATATAAAATTATTTAATATATTTTTATTATTAAATAGAATCGTATAGCACGAGTATACAAATTTACATCATATATATATAAAAATTAAATAAGGCCTAAACATAAAAAAGTATGTTTCCAAATCAATTTTAGGTTTATAATTTTATCTTTGCATATTTTACTTATTTAATATTAATATTTGTCTTTCATAATATTTATGCATGTAATATATTAATTATAATATATTCCAAATAATTTTATACACACTTTAAATTTGTAGATCGCATGAGGAGAAAAACCCAGTAAACTAATAATTAAAAACCTACTAAGATATTGAATCCATCTAATTAATTTATTTCAAAAACAATTTCTTATTAAAAATATATTAAATCCACTCTCATTTTGAATATTTTGTTACAATTTTTTTATATCAGATTTTTTAAATATTTTTGTTAAATTTTTTTTAAAGTTTTATTTTTAAAAAAATTCTGTTAAAAATTTTCCAAAAAAATTATTTTCACAATTCTATTAAATAAGAATCATATTTTCTAATAAAATTTTTAATTAAACATTTAAAATACAAGTCAAAATAATATTTACTATTTATTTACATAATATACCCCTTTAACCATTATTTTTATATTATTTTTTTATGGTGGGCAAATTGCTTATTCGGATGCACGGATACTGCTTTGGCTGCTGATTCGCTCCCTCACTGTCCACAGTTCATTTTGTAGGTTTTGTCTTCGAAACAAAGCAAATTTTCTTTTCTCCATCGTCTCTTCTTCTTTGGTACGCTAACTCTCTCTCTCTCTCTCTCTCTCTCTATTCTTAATCCCTAATCTTTCTTGTTAAAATGTGTTTCTTTTCTACAATCTTTTATTTATTGTCTTGATATCGATTAAGTTCTGCTCGATTGTTTGTTGGCTTCACATGATTGAATTTACTTGTAATGATTTTAAATGCAATCTGTTATTATTTAGTCGGTTTTTTTATTACGGTTTTTTATTACATTCTGGAATCATTTTCGATTGTTGATAAGCTATATGAACAAATTTGTTGCGAACTCCTTTTTAGGGTTTTGTGAAAACCTCGAATGTCTGAGACTAATTTTTAATTTGAATGCTTACTGTTAGCTAACTCAGGGTTGTTTGATATGGTGCAAAACTGCATTCAAATGGTTGATAATATCGTTAGGATGACACAATTGATGATTAAGAAAGGATGGATTTTTTTTTTCTTTGAAGGGCTTTCTTGATTTCGGTAATTAATCTATGGTGAAGATTTGGGGCATTGTAGGTCAAATCAATTTTCTGTTCGTTGTTTCTACTAGCAATCACGTAATACTATCAGGAGCAAGATGCACGAATATATAAAAAGCAAATACTAACATAGTTGAAAAGTTGAAACTAAAATTTCTAAAACAGTTAAAGGCATAATATTTTTACTTTAATATGGAGCAATCATAATGTTATGAACCAATTTGAGAATGGAAGATTAAGGAGCAAAGAAGAAGATTCAGTCAAGAAGAAGAAAGGGAAAGAATAGAAAATTTGAGAGAAGGAGAATAGAAAGTTTGTTGTGCAAAACTGTCATGAGCCTTCAGGCCCTTCCCTCTCGATTTTATTAACTGACTATCAAACGGTTTTACCATGGAACGCACCGTTTCATTAAACAAGAACACACAGTTTTTACCACTGCAAAAGAAACATAAAAACTACTGAAAATTACAGAAATAACAATCGTGAATTTCATCCCACATCACATAATTGAATATATGTAGGATTTTTATCATCTGCCATTTCTTTCAATCAAATATGTTTCTTTTTTCAATTACTATTATTTGCTTTTCTGTTTTAGCAACACTTGTGGAAGTGTAAAAGCAACAACCAAGCAGTGCCTAATATTTTCTACTTGAAATTGTTTAACTGTATGCAATTAAGTGATTTTGTCATATGTTCATTTAATTTTTATTTTATCAAAATTTCATACCTTTTGCCATTTTTATTTCTCATAAGTGATTGCTTTTGAACGTGTGTTGGCATTTATTATTTGGAGTTTTCCAATCTTTTAGGTTGTGATCTTTTCAAATAAAAGATATTGTGAATGCAAGAAAATTGATTTCTCGTGGTCATAGAAGTTTTAACAGTCATAAGTTGATTTTTATTCTTTTTGTTGCCATTACTTTGAATTCTTTGTGCTCCATCTTTTTTTTTTTTGGGTGAATTACAAGAAGAAGGTAAAGCCCTAACAACAACGCGACTAGCGTGACTCAAACCCAGGCCACACCTGGGGCGGTGAACACCCTGGCCATCAGACCAACACACGGGGTACCTTGTGCTCCATCTTTATTCTTATCTTTTTAGAGCATGTTTCCTTACTGATCTGGTAATGGCATGTTTAATCCATGAAGATATATCAAGTTGATATAACACATATGTGCTGATGGATATATTTGTGTGATATTCCTTTGCTGAAAGAAATTCAGCTTACAGTATGTCAGAAGACGTAGAATACCGCTGTTTTATCGGTAATCTTTCATGGACAACAACAGATAGGGGCCTAAAAGATGCATTTGAAAAGTTTGGAAATCTTCTTGACGCTAAGGTAATGATTTGAATCTCTCTTTTCATGACATCCCTTCTCTTATTTATTTTCTAAATACTTGGCTTAACTGAGTATGATCATTGAGTTCGATCCTGGTCAAAGAATTGTAATTTTTCATTGTATCTCTTACTGAAAGTTGGTTTTCATTAGTCTGTAAGCTGTGTCAGTGCCTTTGTTTTTGCTTCCATGTAACCACCTTTTGTCTCTGAATGCCTGACCCACCTCCTCAAAAATTATTCTTCTACCCTAAGGTGTCAATTTATTCTGCAATTTAGAGTGAAGGCAATTCAAAACCTGAAAGATTCAAGTACTTCGGATGAAATTATGAGTTTTCTGAAACAAATCTAGTAATCATTATAGCCTTATTTGTTTTAAGGAATGTAACTGATGAACTGTTGAGGAGCTTTATTATTTTCTGAATGCATTATGACATTAATTTTTCTGGTTTTGGCCTGCATTTCTAACCATATTTTATAGTTAAATGATCAAATAGCTGTGACTGAGAGCTTTCATTTGATTAAGGTTGCTGTTGACAAGTTTTCTGGCCGTTCTCGTGGATTTGGATTCGTCTCTTTTGACGATAAAGCAGCAATGGAGGAAGCTATTGAAGGAATGAATGGAATGGATTTGGATGGCCGGAATATAACTGTTGATAAAGCTAAGCCTCATCAAGGGTCAGGTAGAGATTCTGATGGTGACCGTAGCCGTGATCATGGACGTGATCATGACTGTGATCGTAACTGGGGCTATGATGGTGGGCGTGGATCACATGGTGGGGAGTGTTTTAAGTGTGGTAAACCTGGACACTTTGCTAGGGAGTGTCCTAGTGACGGGGGTAAATATGGTGGTAGGGTGGATCGTTATGGTGGAGGTGGTGGCAGCAGCAGTGGTCGTTATGGTCCTGACCGGAATGGAGATCGATTTGGTGGGCGCAGCAGGGATGCAGGTAGTCGTGGGGGGGCTGGAGCTGGAGGTGATAGATATAATCGTGATCGTTCTGGACCGTATGAGCGTCGTGGAACTGGAGGTCCTCGTTCATAAGATGACTGATTGTGGTATGCATAATTTGCTCACTTTATTTCTTGCTAATTTCTTCTTTTTCTACCTTGAATTCAAACTGATGAATATCATTTTACTCATGGTAGCATATTTTGATTGCAGCTGATGAACTTGGGTTGCTGCTTTTATGCTCTGTGAAGCAAGAAGTTCCTTTTTTGCATGATATGCTCTTTGTTGTTGTCTGGGTGGAACAATATAATAGTTCTGTCCTATGAAGTGTGAAACTTGCACAGATCTACAACTGTGTTCCTAAAATGCTGTGTTTGATATTTTGGTCCAATGGAGTCTTGTACTTTCATGACATGCACTTTCAAATATGGTCTTATGCTCTCTGAATGCTCCATTTATTGTGACATGCATTGTCGACAGCCATTGCCTTCATTTCCATCCAACATCTCATGACATTTTTGAATTTACGGAAGATGGTTTGATATTTGCATACGGAAGAATGATGGGGAGGGATCCACCATTCAGGTTTTGCTTATTCTCACTTGAGGAGTAGAATCTTTCTTTAGAAGTAAATTCCAAGTTTTGGCTGCCCTGGTTGCAGTATCTTACTAAATAAACAGGAGTCAATCGGGTAATTTATTCTTCTTATGTATTGCTTTGCTCTGTCCTAGTTCTTTAATTAATAGTTTGTGTGGTATTAATATTGTTGACATTTTGGCAGGGATGCTTGGCTATTTCTGGCCTTTATGGATACTTGATTGGGTTTCTTTGTTGCTAATTGGACTCGGTTTTATAAACACCTTAAAATTGGGAGTTTTTTTGGATACAAGGGATTACCATACTAACTGAAAGATAATCACACCTCATGTTCGTCATGGGACATTGATGGAAGAGTTCCATTTCCTCTAAACACATGCATGGCAAGTTGTTTAGAAGCTCTTTGATGAGTAGCAACTGCTGTTTTTTGGTTCTCATGAGTCTACACTGTGTAGCTCTATTTGGGTGCAGATTGCCATTCTTGCCTTGTCCGCGTCTTGATCTGTTTTGGCTAAAATTCAGAGAAAAAAAACTGGTTAATGTAATTCATTCAGCTTGATCGTGCTTTCCAAGTTCTTAATGGTTCCAAACTCTTTTGAGGGGTTGGTCTACCAGTGGCTGTGTAGGAGATTGATGCCTCATTTTTTTCTGCTGAAATGAAATTGCTCTTTGGTTCCTCTCCTAGATCTTGAATTTGTTGTTATTTTTTCCTACTGCTACTTGAAGTTTTTGACCTTCTGTCCTCCAATTATTGGTGCGTGATGGAATATTTTCTTGGTTTACCTGCATTGCTGCTAGACCTAGACCTTACAATTTTCATATTCGTTTGTGTTTGTATATTTTTTTAGTTATAACCGGTTTTTTAGGGTATTTATATATTTATTTATATGTGGTATTTAGATTTTGATATGCTTATTTGTGTTGTTTAGTGTCTTTTTTTTTTCTTTTTTTCTTTTTATAATTTCATTGCCCTACTTATTTTGTCTAGTTTAATTACTGCCTCCGTGCATCAATTGTTTGTTGAGTTTGCTCGTTTTTCACTCCTGTTCTTGGAATCTACTATCTACATCTATACAGCTTTATATAAAAGTAAGGCTTTTACTTAAAAGATTTCATCTTTAGACCCTTTATTTTTTGAGATTATATAAGAATGGTTAAATTTCAATTTTGATCTCTATATTTCACTCAAATTTGAAACTGAATTTTTGTACTTCAATTTTGACATACTTTGACACCTCGATTCTTATAATGTCATTAGTTGGTCTAAATATTTTATATGGATTAAAATGTCGTGAATTTTTAAGGATTGTTAACACAGTTAAATTTTTTTGTTAAATTTAGGTCTATTATGGTCTCATTGGTTTTGTTGCATGGATATCAATTGAGTTTCTTTTTATTTTCAAAATGTTACGTTACTATATTTAACAAAAGAGTTATAATGGTGATAACAAATGAAGCTAAATTTTTAAATTTAAAAAGTAGAGAGAGAAAATTCTTAAAAATTAAAGTATGAGATTAAATTTCAATATGAAGAATACAATAACCTTGAGTATATTATAACTTTTAAATTTTTATTTTAAAAAATAATTAATTAATCCAATGTGAAGCTTAGGTGAAATCACACTAGTTAGTTATTAAAAACATATATTCATAAATAATATACCTGATTAGCTTTAAAAGTTTTGATATTTGGTATGATAAAAGGAAATTTAATTAGGGTAAAAGCAATTCTCATATTTAGTATGCTAAAAAGCATCAAATTCTTTATGGAGTATAACATCCCTTAGAAGTTATTTTCCTCCAATTCCTTTGAATAATACATTTAGTTGTGAAATTAAAATAGACCAAATTACAGACTCTTCTGAATAACAAGTCATGAATCCCAAACAGATTGCTATGCAGAGGACAATCGGGAACTTCTTTTTTTTTATATATATAAATTTAAAACCTAACATATTTTAGGAAAATTAAGAACGTCAATTAAAATAACCACATAATTAAAAATTGAACAGGATCTTTTTGTGTAAATGAAGCCAAATATAAGTACCAATTTGAAAAGAAAAAGAATATAAATTTAAACATTAAAGTCAAATTCAAATAACAAAAAGTAAAAATAATCAAATTCTTAAACACTTGTGCTTTTAAATAATTTTACATTCTATTAATACAATAATCTCTATAATGTACCTGATAATGTGGTATCATACATTTCCATTAGCTTGCTATCATAACAATTTTACATTAATCTATGATTTTGATGGATAAATCTCCACTGATCTTTCCTCTTTATTTCTTCCCAGATTTTCAATTACCTTGTTCTTTCCACTAATAGTTTCATAGAGTGAAGTTTCTTTTTGCCAAGTTGCAGCAAATAGAACAACAAATACAAGAAAGACTGGAAGAACTTTTAAACATTGCCAATTTTTCTCCGATTAATTTAAATTTAAGTTTTTATTAAATAAAACATTTATAACAAAAACGAATGAAACATTAAAAATAAACTTAAACCCAAAAAAATCTAAAAAGTTTGATCTGAATTGAAATAATAATAATAATAATAATAATAATAATAATAATAATAATAACAAAAACAAAATCAAGCAGATTTTGATGAATAAAATCTCTAGATGAGATCACCCACCTAATGTATACCTTCTCGCTTGAAACTTTGGCTTATTCTCAATTTTCTTATTTTCTCTCATAACCTTCGATTCGAAGATTGAACTTGTCTTTGAATTTGCTTCACCAACCTTCCTATTTCTACTGATATTAGGCAAAAATATTGCAACATGGTTCTTTGTTTAATTTTCTAGCTAAACCCGTGAAAGGTTTAAAATTGGAATTTTGAGTTTCTTCCTCCTTTAAACCATAATTAACTGAAATAGGATTTACAGGCTCTTCGTAATCAAAGCTGGAATGAAATCGACCTCACAATCTATATCGATGATGCTAATGGCATCGGTCGGCTTAGTTTCCACTATGTCAATATAAAACCTGTTGCTTCCATGGTTAATGATTATGTTGAAGAAGAAAACGTGAAACAGACAATTACAATATGCATCAAAGTTATTCTATTATTGATGAACACTGAATTGATAAAACAAAACATAAATGCCTATATTTATAGGCTTACAAAGAAACTACGTTAACACAAAAATAGCTAACAACTTATTCAATTAAACTGAAAATCTGGAACTAACAAAAATTCTATCGAGATACTTGGTCAACTAAACAACCCACTACTTTGAATTAATCCTCAACAGATTATAGTAACCCCTTTGTTAATCAACAAAATTTATGCAATATAACACCCCACACCCGACCCGATTGCCGGATCCAAGATATGAGATATCACATTCATTGTCAAAACAACTACAACTTCATTTGCATATCAAATAAACAATTTACACAAGTTAGTATGTTCAATTCTTAATTATATTGTGTTATTTAATCAAATCTAGGCTATATACAAGCATACGAAAGATCTTGTGAAAAGTTTATATTGATTGAGAGACTAAAATTTAAAATTTCCAAAGTACCAAGTTGACGTTGCGACCATGAGGGAATACATCGCGAGATTTAAGGAAGAAGCTTTGAAACAACCCGGTTTTAGCTAAATCGGAACAGTGGTTTTGGAACCACAAATTTGAGGTCGTAAAATTATTTTAATATTATTTGTTGTATTTAAATTATGTTATTTAATATGTGTGAAAATTTCGTGATTTAATTTTACCGATTGGTTAGTTAATTTGATAAAAGGACTTAATCGTGTAAAATACAAAAGTTGCATACTATTTGTTAAAGTGCTCAATTGTTATGATTAATTAAATGTGAGGTCCTTATGATGTGATTAGACCATAGTTAGTGGATAATGACATAAATGGCCATCCATTATATGATTTTCTAATGATTTCATTAATGGCATTAAAGTAAATTAGTAAATAAAGTAAATTAGTAAATAAACATAGTTATCATCTTTCTTCACCATCTTCAACCGATTTTGGCTAAGGAAGAACACCATTTAAGCTATTAAGGTTCGGCCATATCCTTGGGTGCATGGTGAGTATTTTTGTCCCATTTTTAATGATTTTTATGTTTTTGGAGTCGTTGCAACTAGTACTAGCTAACCCGTGTCTTCGATTTCAAAACTGTTAAAGATTTTGATAGTTTCCATTGATGAGCTTATGTTTTCTTTGATGTTTAATGGTGAAATATGAATATTTGATGTTAGATTTTCATATTTTATAAAGTGATTTTTGATGAAAATGTCAAATAGGGATTAAATTAAGAAATGTGTAAATTGAGTGGTTGAAATGTGAAAGAAATGCAAGTTTTGGGCTGCTAGGGACCTCTAATAAATTCGGGTAAGCATGGGTGTATTAAAATTTTGTGTAATTTGTGATTTTGTGAAATAGGGGCTAAATTGTGAAAATGTGAAATGTTAGGGGCTAAAGTGAAAAATTCCCATTTATGTGTTTTTGGATGAAATTGAATGAATATGTCTTTAAATAAGTTAAATTTTAATTGATTTAGATCAAGAAAGGAAGAAATTAGATTTGGATCGGAGAAAATTGAAAGTTGTCGGATAGTCATTTCGATCCGTTCGTTTCCAAACAAGGTAAGTTCATAAGTAAATAAATGTTTTTAAATTTAAATGTAAATGTTATATACGTGGCTGAATTTGATTAATTATAGATATATATATTGTCGAATTAATTCGTATATAATTATACATTGCTGAAATTAATTTGTATATGGTTATACATTGTTGAAATTGAATTGTATATGGATATAAGTTGTTGAATTAATTCGTATATGGTTGTACATTGCTGAAATTTATTTGTATATGGTTATACATTGTTGAAACTGAATTGTATATGGATATAAGTTGTTGAATTAATTTGTATATGGTTGTACATTGCTGAAATTTATTTGTATATGGTTATACATTATTGAATTTGATTTGTATATAAAGATAAGTTGCCGAATTAATTTGTATATAATTATACATTGCTGAAATTAATTTGTATATGGTTATACATTGTTGAAATTGAATTGTATATGGATATAAGTTGCTGAATTAATTCGTATATGGTTGTAAATTGCTGAAATTTATTTGTCTATGGTTATACATTATCGAAATTGGTTTGTATATGAAGATAAGTTGCCGAATTTGATTCGTATATGAATATATATTGTTGAATTGATTTGAGCATTGGATGAATGGTTTCGTGTATGAAATGATTTAATTACGAAGTCGATAGCTCTGAATGAACCTTAGAAAATGTATTTGATATTGATGACATGATATTAGGACTTCGGAGGTGTGATTTCGTGTAAGACCATGTCTGGGACATTGACATCGAAGTAAGAAAATGTGTAAGACCATGTCTGGAACAGTGGCATCGATATGCGTTAACATGTAAGACCATATCCGGAATATGGCATTGTACGAGCTTTATATGATTTCTGTGTGTTCTTAACAAATCCGAATGTGAATTTGAGCTGAATGGTTCAGGTATGTGTGAAGCTATATGTTTATGAAATATAAAGGTAAGTTTAGTACTTAATGTAATAATATGAATTTATATGAGTTAGTTAAATGTATATATGTTTGAGATATATTTGAATTCGACCTAGTTGAATTGAATTATAGATATCATTGAAATGATTTATTTACTTATGGCTTACTAAGCTTCTAATGCTTACTTTGTGCATTCTTCCACTGTTTTATAGATTATCAAAGCTAGCTTGGACTCGGGGATCGTCGAGAAACGTCATCACACTATCGATCATCTTGTTGGTACTTTTGAAGCTTTGTATATATGGTATATGGCATGTATATAAGCTAGTGAACTTTTGGTATATTTTGAATTGTAATTCTAGCCATGTGAGTTGGTCTAGAAGTGGTATATATGATGGAGTTGTGTTTAGGATTATGTTATGAGATGAATCATGGTAATTGATGTGTATGTATATTAGCTATGTGTTTAGCATGCCTATTATGATAGGTGATGTTTTGATGATTAAATGATGGCAAAGAATGAATATGTTTTATGATTGATTGGTTGGTTATTTAGGTATGGTTCTAATTGGTAAATAATGACTATGTTTTAGGTATGTTTTGTTGGTTATATATATAGTTATAAAGTGACATATTGGTGTTTGTATTAGGTTATGAAATAGTATAATTAGCTTAATATTGAATGATGGAAATTGGAATGAATTTTGAGGCTAATTTGCTAGCCGAATAAATGAGAAGTGAATTAGTTGTGTATATGAAATTTTGGCATGATGCTTAGCATAGAAATTTGGTATGTTTGGTTCGGCAATTGAACTTAGAAATAGCTATTATTATTCTGGTGAATTGCCCATAAATTAGTAGTATCAAAAGTATATTGGCCATGTTGTAATGTTAGCTATTGTCTTATATGCTAATGAATAATATGCCGTGTGATATAGGTTGACTATGTGATTCAATTTTATGAATTTGATTAGTAGGAATAAGAGGATGGTTATTAGTTGAGTTCGGAAAAAAATGTAAAGGAGATTATATTACTTTGTGCTTAAATTGTAATGAATGACTGTTCTGAACCGTGTTTTGATCGGTAATGCCTCGTAACCCTAATCCAGTGATGGATTTGGGTTAGGGGGTGTTACAAGCTTGACGTCATAACTTTGATCAAGGTGAGTTGTGACTTCAGCAAGGGACGTTGTGACATTGAGGGCAAAGGATTCAATGTCACGACCTCAATAGGAGAGAATTGCGGCAATAGAAACAAAAGCTCTGTGTAGCAACATTAATGGGGCAGTGTCGCGACTTCAGAGGCAACTTCCTCTAGAATATAAAACTCATTCAATCTAAACTTGCTAAATTCAATACCAAGTGGCCTAAATGGCCAAAGTTCATTACAACACCTTTTTGACCATTAATTCATATGCTAAACTATAACTTCAACGCTATAGTCAACTTAGTATATAAAATCAAGTGCTTATTTGCTTTCATTCAAGATTTAAACATCCCTTTCATTAAATTAACATATAAATAACATTTCAACTTCTATTCACGACTTCACACTTATTTACTTCAATTCATATATTCATGTTCAAGTTAACATTTTCCATCTAAAGTACCAAAATTAAATTTCTCAATATAAGAGCAACTCAACCTTAGGTATATACCACTTATTAATAACATAATGAGACTATAAATGTGACATCTCACTCGACGAAGCCTTAGTGCTTGAGTGTTGTTTATAGGTAATAATTATGGAATCAATTTTGAGTAAGTAAGGTGCTAAATTGAACCAAAAAGCCGAAGTATACAGGTATGCTCTTGGGCAAAATCTTGGTTAGGTGAACAAGTTAGAGGTAAGCAGTAGCATAGTTCCATCCACCCAAATGATACTTTGGTGGATAGATTGTGCGAACCGTTAACATTGGGGTAACGAATGAAAACTGTCTTAGAAAGTGAGACATCTTTAGAAGTGGAACTAAGTGAAGTATTAAGAAATTTTGAGAAAATCAGGATATCGCCGAAAGACATTATAAGCCAAGTTTGACTAGTTAAGGTGTTGGTTATATTCTAATAAGATGGTTAGGAACGAACGATGAGCTTGACCTGGAAACATTTATTTATACTTATAACCGTGATTGTTGTACATGTTTCCCTCATAGCTGTAAACCACCCATATGACAGATAGAATAGGATTTTGACGCATGTCAAGTTCTTATAGGGATAAAGGTTGTATATTAGGTAATCAGGAATGGAAAAAAGTGGAGTTTTCCTCTTTCTTCTTCAGGAAATTTTTTTTTTGGTCTAGATCTGAATCAACTTGGAATGCTACCTTCCTTGACGAAAGTTGATGTGCTGATATGAATCTCCACCTATGAGAGCTTAATGCCAAGAAATAGTTGAAGCTAACCATTCTATGGAAGTCTAGATCTGAAATCTGAAGTCAAAAATGAAAGCCAGGTGAGTCCCTAGGCTGGCTCTTGCATGTAGTATGTACGTTCTAGGAACTTCTATGCTAAGTGACCAAATAGTGAAATTGAAACTAGCAAAGTATGATGCAATAACTCTGATACAAAATGAAAGCTTTATGATCATGCATGTATAGAATGTATGAAGTTTGATGGTCTAAGTACGGGGCATGAGTCCAAATGATTATGGCATGCATTTGAGTCTAAAAATATGAATATGTCTGTCATGAGTAAGTCATTGTATGACGAGTCGATGCATGATGAATCTGTGTCTATCTCCAGAGTCATCAAAGGGGTCTATCGAGACTAAAAAATGAATCTCTGAAAGGAAAAGTCCATGGCCATGGTGCTAAAGACCAGATCGTGTAAGACTGTAATTGGTGAGTTATGGTACTATATGAAAAAATTTAAGGAAGGTTACTCACTAATGTGGTTTTCTGTGTGTCCCAAGACAATGAGGAGCAAACTTCACTAAGTATGAGTCTAGGTAAATCCCTATCGCCTAAATCACCAAGAGAAGAAACGCCTTTGTGGCAAAACTCTGGACAGGAAAGCCTTTTTGGTGAGTACTGAATGTTAAGGAATACTTTTGTCGTAAAACTCAGGAAAGGTAAGCCTATGTGGCGAACCTCTGAAAGGAAATGCCTCTAAGGCAAATCTCTAGACATAGAAGCCTTTGTGGCTATCTCTAAAAAGGAATGCCTTAGTGGCACAACCTAGAGAATGACCCTTGTGCCAACCATTTGAAACAAATGCCTCTATGGCAGACTTTGAACGAAAAGAAAGGAATCCATGGAAAACTAAAAAAGAGAGAGTTATCTTATTCCTTCTATTTGAAAACACCATTTCTATCTTGCTTTGGAGCTGATCATAGATCTTTCTTACTAAGCTAAAATTAAGGATCGAAGTTTATGCATATGGTTGTTTCATATTCAGGGTTATTAATCTAGACTTGTATGTGGATTTTCGGTCGAGTAAGTCTGTTTACAAGAGTAGATAGTAAATGAAGAAGTAAGGCTTTGCATAAAAGTTAACAGGGTTTCTGATGATAATAAAAGTTATATGAATGAGTTTTAATGGTATCCCCATGTCTTATAAGCAATGATTATTGAGTTTTTGTGTTGGATGTTTGGGATATAGAAATCAATCTATCGTTCGTGGATGAGTCCTTAAGCCGACTATCAATGTAAGGTAGTATTTGTGATGTTTCTATAGAAAATGGTCAGACTATGAATGCTAAATGAGTTGTGCATGTATAGTTCATGATGTGATCCAGCTCGGTTGATTGAGTCGATTCACTTGATTGCCCGATCGTCGATGAGAAGTTCGTTCGAAATTGTTTCAAGATGAAGATTGTTTTTAGTTTTAAGCGGAAGACTTTTAAAAGGGTTCAAAAGATAGGATAAATTAGGATATTTTGTAGGTTCGGTTAAATAAGAAAAAGAAGTAAAGTTTATATTTAAGAATTAGGATGGAGATGGAAAAGTGAACTTAAGTATCAAGAACGATTCAATACAATGAGAGTATTGCCCCGAGTCTTATATTGCTTAAGGTGGGATAAATGAAATATCGAAGATGGACCTTGACCCGTTACTTATGAAGAAGTAAGAACCAAAGGTATTACAAGATGGATGAACGCAACACCAGGATGGTGATAAGTTCAAAAAGTCGGGTTGACGCCACTAACTAGCTAGATAAGTCTAAACGAGACTCAAACGAAATAGGATAGGAGGAAACCTCACAATCAAGTTTTCAATAATCAAATTCTGTAACCTTTTTACAAAGAGAAATGAACTATTTATAGAGTTCATATGATAGCCGAATAGTCAAACTAAACAAACTTAAAAACTAAGTAATTCGGCTTAAAATGTGTAAAACTAAACTAGAAATGTATCCATTAAAAGTGATGTCCAAATTCGGCTGTATGGATGTTCAATGGCCAATTTCATGAGTAAGGAAATGTACTTGTGGGCTGATGAATGCATGGGATGCCAATAGCTTTGTCTAAATTTGGCCAATGTGTGAATAGACACTCCAAAATATGTCTTTTGGCCGAATAGGTGCATAGGAAATTCAATGGACAGCAACCGATGCATGTAGGTGGATATTCATGCACTCTTCCATTCATTGTATTAAATCATTCATGCAACATCCTTACGTTCATTGAACCAGCCCATTCATGAATCATCTTTAATTGTGTTCCCACATCATGCATTGTAATTAGACGTTCATGCACCTAGCTTGAATGATTCTCCACATTCGGCTGTACCTACATGGAACATGAACAAATTAATTTAAAATAGATATATTATTAACACATAAATTAAAATAGACAAATTTAATAAAGTCTTAAGCTAGACACATTAAATTCGGCTAAGACAACTTTAAAACATGAAATAATTCAAAACATAATTATGAGCTGTAATAACTTAAACTAAGTTAATAAAATACTTTAATTATTCAACCAATAAAATAAATGAGATGAAATGTAGCTAAATTGAGCTCGATTGAGCTGAATTAAGCTCAAATAAGCTAATTGGAGCTGAATCGAGCTAAAGGAGCTGAAATTGAGTTGAAGTCAGCTTGCACTAAAGTGCATGGATTCATCAATGAGTTGTTTCGAGCTTTTCCATCTTCAATGAGCTGATTCTCCTTCCAAAACTTAAGCAGCAAAGCTGAAATAGCTTCTTGAAAGTGCTTAGATCGCGCTCTAATCATGGGGCCTTTTGGGAGCTCATTGGGATCAAAACTAGAACTTAGTGAGCCATGGGGCATGCTCACATCAGTTTATGAGGAATCCAATAGGTTAAGCATGAGATAGATGTTCTAATGATGAAATAAGACTATATGAGTGCTTCTGGAATGTATGAGGTGATATGAAATGAAACGTATGTTAATTTCATTATGGTGTCAAAACATGAAAGATTTGTTATGTGAGTTTGTGTTTGTCTCTATAGAGTGGTCTAAAGGGGTCCGCTGGGATTTTAAACATGATTCTCTAAAAGGAAAAGCTCATGGCACCATATTGAGTAAAATCATTATGGTGGGTTATGGCATCATATGGAAAGAACTAAAAGAAGGCTATTACATAATGAAGTTCTCTGTGTGACCCAAGACGATGCAGAGCAAACATCATATAATTTGAGTCTAGGCGAATCCCTATTGTGAACACGTCAAAAAATGGAAGCCTTTGTAGTAATTTATGAAATGAAAGTCTTTGCGACGATCTATAGAAAGGAAGGTCTTCGTGGCACATTCTAAAAGAAGGCCTTTGTGGCAATCATTTGAAGGGAATGCCTTTATGGCGGACCCTGAAAGAGAGAAATGGTAAATACAAAAAACCCTAGAAGAATGATAAATAAGACTAAATCTAAAGAATGGTAGGTATGGTAAACTCTGATAGAATGATATGTATGGTGAACTTTGAAGGAATTGTACATATGGCGAACTTTGAAGGAACGGTTCTGTAGGAAAGGTTGAGGCATATCCTACATAGTCTTAAGATATGTACAGAGAAGGTGGAGCATGCTAGGGTATGTGGCAAATTCATAGTATGAACCAAGTAGACTAGAAGAACAACTCGATCAATAGTGTTCTGTATGTATGGGTCCCAGAATGGGAACAGTTAAGGAATCACAAAAGGGTTGGGTGAAGAATATAACAGCCCGATTCTGGGCCTAGTCGGAACAGTTGTTTCAAGACCACAAATCTGACGAGGGAAAATATAATTATTATTATATTTTTATGGTCTAAAATTTCACGAATAAACTTCGTGAAAATTTCATTCGAAAATTTCGACGTTTGGGCACTCAATTTAGTCAAAAGGACTAAATTGTAAAAAGTGCAAAAGTTGGGTTCTCTATGTTAGAGGTGTCCAATTGCTATGAAACTTTAAATTGGAGGTCCTTATGTGGTAATTAGACCATTAGTTAATTTATGGACAAAAATGGGCATAGAATTAGTGAAATAAATTTTTTTAAGTAAGGACATTTTAGTCATTTGGTAATAAAAAGAAATAAAATGGGAAAAAGATGGAAAACTGGTGTCATCTTCTCCTTAGTTGCTGCCGAATTTTAAGGGACACCATAGCTAGGGTTTCTTTGCTTTTTTAAGCTCATAGTAAGTGCATCCTAGCCCCATTTTTAATGTTCTTCGCATTTTTGAGATCCTCGTAGCTCGGTTTAGCTATTTCTACCATTAATTCATGTTAGGGTTCATATTTGGAAAAATACCCATGGGTGAAATGTGTTTATTTTGCTGTTTTATGGTGGAATATGAAGCTAGGAATTATGTTAAACAACTTTTGCTAAGCGATTTTAAGTGAACGGATAAATTGACATAATCGGTAAAAATATTTAATGTTCATAAGTACATGTTAGAGTGAGAATTTGATATTGCCATAGAAGGAAAAAGTTTTCAGCGTGTTGTAAAACATAAGAATAAGCAGTGAAATTTAATTTTCGAGCTTGGGGACAAAAAATTAATTATGCAAAAGTTTAGGGACAAAATTGTAATTTTGAAAATATTTGAGTCGAAGCTTGTTTTAATAAATGTGAATGTTAAACAAGCTCAATTTGTTGTTATAGATCAAGAAAGACGAGAAGTCAACCTTAATCGGGGAAAAGAGAAGATTGGGGATTAAATTCTAAAATCTTTACATTTTGTATCGAGGTAAGTTGTATGCAATGAATACATTGTTATAATTATTTTTGTTATATTTCGTGACAATATATGCGAAAGGGTTGGATATGAAATAATTATATTAAAGTTAGAAATTTGAAATTGATAACTGATTTGTTTAAAATCGGCTTGGTTTATGGATATACCAACTGCAAGTAATAATGGAAGTGATTTAAATCGAATTATTAAATTGGTTATGGAGTTGAGTGGAATGATTGATTTTATAATGTGCTATGGAGAAATTGTAAATTATTGGAAAGTAAGAATCTTTGTGGAACTGTCGGAATGGTAAATATTTGAATAAGGTATCGATGAACATGTGTGTAGTACTGTGTGAAGGCTACTACGTGAATCAATAAATGATGGTCACATGTGTAGTACTAAGTGAAGGCTACAATGTGTACCGAGAAGCTTTGGTCACGTGTGTAGTACTGTGTGAAGGCTACTACGTAATTGATAAATGATGGTCACATGTGTAGTACTAAGTGAAGGCTACTATGTGTACCGAAAAGCTTTGGTCACGTGTGTAGTACTATGTGAAGGCTACTACGTGAACCGTAAAACTTGATCACGTGTGTAGTACTATGTGAAGGCCACTACATGTATCGAATGATAAAAGTAACATGGGTAGTACTGTGTGAAAAACCCCAAATATTTGTTGTTATACCGACATGTTCAATGAGATATGAGTATGTGATTAGAACGTGATAAGTTGCGAAAGAGTGACTGAAGTGATGAAGTCTTGTATTGTGTTATAAAATAAATGTTTATAGTTCTATGTGAATGAGGGATGTTGGAATAGAATAGATTTGGACAGTGACAGTGATGCCACTTTGAAAAAAATCACCAAAAATAATAAAAATTGAGTTAGTGGTTGAATAAGACATGAAGTTAAAGCTTAATGAGTCTACTTTCACATAAAATAGAAAGAATGGCCAAAGGAGTTATATATTTTGAGATATTGGAATTTTAGTGAGACAAGGTCTGAATGATTTCGAAATCCTCTGTTCTGACTTTGGAAATCACTAAAAATTTTACAAAAATAATTATGTTTTGAAATTTACATTCTTAAATTTATTATTGAATCTATTTTCAAAAGAAACAAGTGGGAACATCATTTGAACTCTGTACTAAGAGATAACTGACTTTTAGTGAAGAGAGGTCAGAAGTGTCAAGCAGTGAAACAGGTGAAACTTTAGAGAATAAACTGTACTAATTGGCTGAACCAAAAATTCTGAAAATTTTATGCTAAGAAAGTAATATGAGTCTAGTTTTAGGGAAAAGTTACGGATCTTAATTTGGCACTCCGTAGCTCCGGATAAAAATAATTTAGTGACTGTGATGCAGAGAAACAGTTTGCTGGAAATTGAATAGATAATAGATTTATGTGTGATAAAAATTATATTATATATGGTATCATGCTAGAAATTTATTTATCAATTACATACATACTTACTAAGCTATAAGCTTACTATTCTTTATTTTTCCCTTGTTTTATAGTGATATTAATCAGCTCGGGAATTGGACGGGGTTAGAACATCATCCACACTATCATCATCATCTTTTGGGTATTTTGCAACCAATACTTTGAAAAATGGCATGTATAGATGACTTAATGTAATGTGGTATAAATTTATATATATATATAAAATGTTTTTTGGTTTAAAATGTTGGTGTATAGTAATTGATAAATTGTTTCCTTAAACTATTAACAAAGTAATTAGAATGTTGTGGATGGATAAATTGTGTCTGAACATATAATTGTATTTGGTTGAAATATTGAAGTTGTTTGAAATTGTGTTTCGAGAATTTGCAGAAGGAATTGAATGTTTATGAAAAGGAATTATGTCAAAAATTTTTTAAAAAAAATATTTCAGATCGTTTGATAACACTTCTTACATTGTTTCGATGATGAATACGGGTAAGAGGTGTTACAAAGAACGTAAGCAATGTATTGAAAATACGAAGGGATTGGCATGGTCACAAAGTTAGGTATGATGTCTATGGTATGAAGAAGAATGGTACTCGCCAAAGTCAAGTCGAAGAATGAAGAACAATGAGTTGATAATGAAATTTCCATATGAATTGTGTTGAGAAATACAAGTAAATAAAGTTTAACTCACTAAGTTATCATGAACTTACCTCTGTGTATTGTGTTACAGGTAAGCTAATTAGGTCTTTGCTAGAGAGACGACGCCAAGGCTACGCCTGAGGTGGCGAAAAGGGCTATTATGCATACAGAACGTGTTGGCAACACAATTGTAGTCAGTATTATCACTAAGGGCTATTATGCATAAAAAAAATAGAATATTATAATTAAGTTATGATTTTCACTTGTAAGACCTCGCTATTTGAAGTCTTGTGCAATAGTTGTAATTATTTATAGGTACATCTAGTTGTAAGTTAGTTGGAACAATATTCTTAAATAAGCTATAAATGTTGAAAATTTTGTATGTGTTGCTTTTGAGTAAGTCTATAACAGAGGGGTAATTCTTGACATCTGGATCCAACAAATTAGATCGGGTTGAGGGCGTTATAGACGCGACATTATTTATTGCAACGTCATGACATTGTACGTGTAGAAAGTAACATTGCGACGTTATCTCTTCAATAGCCGAAAAAAACAACAAAATAAGCAAAAAAAACATATTTCCCCTTCAATATTCGTTGCGTTTTTTGCTATTACTCTGCTATTATTGCGTTGTATGCCCTTTTTTCACAGGTTCAGTGGCCATGGAGTGCGTACGTACGTGGAAGCGCAAATCGCGCGGAGGAAGGATTCTGGCTCCGCATCGTGCGGCGGCTGGAGTTGTTAGAAGCTGCCACTAGGGTTTGGAGAATGTGGGTTGCTAGGTGGGCTAGGTTTAGGGTTATTGGGCCAGGATGTTATTGGGTTTGTTTATTGGTTTGGGCCCGGGCATTATTGGGCTTGTACAGCGACATTATGGAAAGTCACAACATTTTGCACCACATTGTCCCCCACTACACTATTGGACTTGGTTTAGCTTCCGAATGCTCCTTTTTATCTCGGATGCTTCCAATCACCTACAAAATTATTAAAAATGGTTTTAAAATGTTTCTAAAGCTCTCCAATGGTCTCAAATAATTTTTTATGATTTCACAAAATGGTATAAGGTTTGAAATTTTCAAATATCTTCAAGGTTTTGTTTTGTGCGTATTCTGTTAGCATCTCCCATTCGTACTGTATATCGGGACAGGTGAATGATGTATCATTAATAACCAACAAATCGTGGAAGTTAATAGAGCTACTAGACTCTAACTTATAAAGTGTAAATGATTAAAAAGAAAGAGAAATTGAAGTCTAATAGCTCATTTGATAAACATTAAACCAAGGTTGTAACAAAAAAACTAATTTTATTTTTATTTTTTTCCAATTTATTGGCATTTGTTGCAATTTGGTAATTTGATATAAAAATATATTTCCTTGTGAGTGCCATTAAAAATTTGAACAAACTATACTTAAGGTTATTAAACTATTTGTAAGTTTACATTTTGGTTATTCAATTTCAAAAAGTTACAAAAAATGGCTATTAAATTATTCGAAAATTTTCATTTAGGTCGCTAAACTATTTGAAAGATTTCATTTAAATAATTAGGTTGCTAAGTTTTTTTTAAAGTTTGACTAGCAAGCTCCAAACGATGATTCAATGATTGATATGGTGGATCAATATCTATGAACAAGTAGAAGAACATACTTAGATCCAAGTTGATCTAACAGCCAATGTCAAAGATTGAAGAAGGCAGCTATAAGAATTTTGGTTAGCAGATTCGTGATATTCAAATCTGTTTAATAAAAAAAATTGAACTACGAAATATAAGGAAAGAGAGGTTTCAATTGACGAAGGTAGTGCGAACAAAGAAGACCATACAATAATAATTTTAACAACCCAATGATTTAAATAAAAATTTTCGAATAGTTCAATAACTATTTTATAATTTTTGAAGTTAAGTGACCAAAACATAAACTTAATGATAGTTTAATGATCTCAAGTATAATTTACCATAAAAATTTTCAAATTTCAATAGTTTGTGAATATAATTATTCCCCATATCCTTTGTTCTAATAGTCATGGTACCAAAAGAAAAAAATAACACCACATCCTTTATATATATCCTTTACTTGGATTTAATCTCAACTGATCTCATTTCCTCTCTTAATTATTAAAAAAAAAAAGCAGCAGTAATACTACCAATACAACAAATAACGCCTAAAAAAAAACAAAACAAATAAAGGATATTTATCCCAAGAGGCCGAATAAACCGATTAACAGTTAAGAACAGTGCTGATCAATTTCCAAATAATTGACATTGCTAAATCAATTTATATTTATAATTTTTCGAATAAATTAATTTAAATAAATTTTAAAACTGGTGAATATATTGTCACAAATAACATTATCCTTTTCTTTTTTTTTTCTTTTTCCCCTTTTTGGGTTCTTTTGGCCAAATCCTTTATATACCTTTTAATAAGACAATCATCAAGAAGAACTACTACGGAAGATAATTTCTTTTTAGTTCTTTTCTTTTTAACAAATTCAATTCTCTCTAGGCCTAAGAGAATGGAAGAAATCCAAAAGAAAAACGAAAAGAAAAAAAGAAGCTTCAACTTCAATAAATGGCTAACAAGTAAAAGGCGGCATCTCCACAGACCTGATAATATGATATGAAATTGAGAACCGATGCTCTTGCTTTTGATTAAGCAGGAAGAACTAGAAAGGGCTTACAATGTTGCCAAGCTCGCAAAACACATCTTAGAGGCTCAAGTCACAAGAAAAGATCAATTGGCTACGGATTCTAATTCCATGGGCTTGGCTGCCAAGCCTCTCGTAAGACTGAAGTGCCACCAGATGCTGCAGGGGAAGGAGATGATGCAACGAAATTTGTTCCTGACACAGATACGGTGGGAGGATTCCCAGGATGTCCTTGATTTCCAGTAGGAGCAAAACGTGAAGGACTACCTGTGACCCCCATGCTTGTTCGAGATGGGTGGGAAACCTACACACATGACCAATAACTAAATATCTTTAGCAACCAGCCAAACTTCAAGAAACCCACCTTGCCTAAACAGATATTGTACGCTAATCTTAAGTTTACATAGCATACCATTTACTAGGAGAGAAAATAATTCGATTTCAATACAACTCAACGAAGATCAACCAATCAAACAAACATATTTTCTTGAATGTTAACACTAAACATTGGGATCCTTTGGTGGTAATAGATCATATATTATTTCTGTAAAGTAGGAATATAAATAACTGAACAAGTACATCTTGCAGTTGATGCTTATCGTCGTTTTCTATGAGGTCCCACTTTAACAGCTACATAGTGCATCTATTTACACAAAACACAAAAAAGAAAGAAGTATCATAACATGTGCTGTTTCCTTAATTTGAAAGGCAAGGAAAAAGGCTCTAAGCAGGCTTCTTATCTACCAATGTCCAGATGAGGGTGATTAATCTTCAAATTCCCATGCTAAGTAAATGTCAAACATTTCACAGAACAGCAAATCATGGGAGGAAAGGAGCTTGTGGTGATTCATGAGGTATGCAATTGGCAATTTCCTAAATATGACCAAGCAGAAATAGGAGCAAATCATGGGAGGTAAGTTTTAGGGTCAGATCTTAACCAAAAGCACATTCGCAAACAGTTAAGGGATCAAATGCAGGTTCACATAAACTTTAGGTTCCTAGCTCAGACCACCCACTTTGACATTACAACATAACGATGTTGAAAAATAAAATCTATGGATGCTCATGTATTGATGTGTTACTAGAAAAAGAAAAAGGAAGAACAAATTTAGTATATTACCACATTATGTTGAATGTAGGTAGGCCTTCTAAGAGGAGATTCTGAAGATGGAGATGTACTGCTCATCCGAAACACATGACGAGAATGAACATTATGGTTTGAAACATCATCAGCTTCAACTCCATCATTTTCACCAGCAAGATTAGCATCCAAGCCCATCCGAGGAGTGACAAGCCTCGTCATTGACCCTGAGTCATTTGTGGTTTCCACTTGAAGTGGAACGGCTGGACGATTCACTGTACCTTGTGTGCTATTTCTTCTCTTCAACTCTTCCTCTGCATTCAAGATCTATCAAGTGCTACCAATTAATTTCAGGAATTCAATTATTGGAAGACTGGTCTTCAATAGAAAGGCATTACAATTGAGGTTTACCTGCTTTAGTACTTGTACTAAACTATGCTTTTTTGCATTCAAAACCTGTAATTTCTCCTCAACATCCCTTTTCCTTGTTTCTTTTCCATTGAAATCATTTATTTTATCGCTTACCTAGCAATCCACAATAAATCAAGAACATTTCAACAAACAAGAATAGAAGTTTTGCACAAACATAACACGGGAAAAAATCAGACTTGTTAGCACTTTAAAATCAACTAATATTCATCCATTCTCAACAGTTATGGTTACGAATTCACAAGTAAAAATTTCAGGCTAGCAAAACATCAACTAGAAGAAAAAAAAAGTAATCATAATACCTCTAAATTTGTTTTAGCCTCCTCAGGCAGTTTCTCATCCACTTGCAAATTGACATCTTTCTCGGTCTGCTCATCTTCCGACTTCACCAAACAATCTCTACCGTCGGATCCTCCAACTATGTCCACCTTGATCTCCTGGAGAGGTGGTCCAGTTTTCAAACCCTCGGACGGTTCAGGTTCCAGTTTGGCTTTCAATTTCGG
The DNA here is from genome assembly GCF_007990345.1 of Gossypium hirsutum. NCBI lineage: Eukaryota > Viridiplantae > Streptophyta > Magnoliopsida > Malvales > Malvaceae > Gossypium > Gossypium hirsutum. The sequence goes on along the minus strand of NC_053449.1, from coordinate 21,981,107 downwards.
CTCAATAGAAGGCCCACAGGACACGGGAGATTGAATTTGATACTTTAAAGCAGAGTTAGAGTTAGGGTTAGAAGAAGAAGAGGAACGGAGACGAGAGAGAGCTCTGTCACGGCGGTGCAAGAGAGATTTGAAGTCTCTGAGAGAGATTTTGGGAGTCGGCATTAGCCAGCGCCGAGATACCTCCGGTGTTCTGTGGAGGTTCCCTCTGTACAAAGAAATCGCCACCATTTTTTTTTAAAGGTTTCCCTCTGTTTTCTGTGTTTTTTCTCACTGTCAACTGATTTTTGTGGCAAAATCGAAAATAAAATTTTTACGGTTATTGATATTATCTCAGGCTTTTCCGTAATAACCGCATTCAACAAACGACTGTTGCACGGCTTGCGAGGGCAAATAAATGTCAAGTTTTGTTTTTGGTAAACTACACCGAATAAATTACTACTATTTTTTTCTCACTAAACTATTCCATTTTCTTTTTTATCACTAGCTATTAAAATAGTAACGGAAGGTAACTTCACAACTTTTAAATTTACTATAATGGCAATTTAACCTATAATATCTATATCTATACTAACTAATTATTATCTAAATTTGCTTATTTAGTTAACAAAACTAGTACAATAGAAGTGCTACATTGTTGTATTTAGTTAACAAAACTAGTACAATAGAAGTGCTACATTGTTGTGGTGGCACTGCAAAACTATGCAAAAGAGAATAATAAATAACACTAAAGATTTGTTTACACAATTCGGTTTTCTTATTGTTAAGTATGACTCTTATTTCAGTCAAATTTAAAAAATAATATTCCAGTTAAACTTTGTTTATTTGTTTCAATCAAACTCTTTTACAACCTTAGAAAATACACTCATTAGAGATTAAAACTCATAACACTTTTAGAAAATTTTGTATTTACATTTTGAGGGTTTTTTGTTTTTTCAGATTTCGGGGTTTAGTTTTTTTATCTCCATCTTTATACTCGACATTCTTTTGTCATTATAGTAAAATTATATTTTCCCGTGGTTTTTCATCCTCTTTGGAGAGATTTTTCCATGTTAAATTTGTGTGTTCAATTTCTCAATCTCTTCTGCTATTTTTACTTGTTTGTTGCTTAATCGGGTCGATCCCCAACAAGTGGTATCAGAGCTAGTTCAATTTTCGTAGATCAGCTTATTTAGAGATGACAACAACAAGGTTTGACATTGAGAAGTTCGATGGTGTCACAAATTTCAATCTGTGGCAAGTTCAGATGATGACAATTTTAGTTCAGACTGGCTAGAAAAGGTCGTTATTGAGAAAAAACCCTAGAATCTAGATCAGTCAGAATGGGAAAAGCTTGATGAAAAGGCCTTGTTTTCAATCTAGTTATACCTCACAAATAGGGTATTGCAGGAGGTATTGATGGAGAAAACCTCATCCGCCTTGTGAAAAAGGTTAGAAACTCTTTATGCGACTAAGTCTCTGGCTAACCGTTTAGTGTTGAAACAACATCTATTTACGTTCCGCATGAATGAAAGTGAGCTTCTTAGAGATCACACCAGTTAATTCATTACCCTTTTAAATGAGTTAAATAATGTTGAGGTTCAGATTGACGATGAAGATTCGGCTATGCTATTATTGTGTTCTTTACCCCCTTCATACCAATCTTTCAAGGAGACCCTAATTTATGACAAAGACAATCTCTCGTTCGAGGATGTGAAGGGTCATTTGTTAAGTACAGAAAAACTCGAAAATAAGTTTGGTTCGGATAGCAAGGTAGATAGGCAAGCTTCCATTTTGGTAGCATCAAAGAAGCGAGACAAAAGGTGTCGCTATTGTAAGAAGTTAGGTCATGTCAAAGCAGATTGTTATAAACTGCGAAATAAAAGGGTTGTTGAGAGTAACGAGGAAGATGTAGCTGGTGCTAATTTGCCCACGAAAGCGATGATGATTTCTTTTTAGTGTCAACGAACGAAAGCTCCGAGCTTACGTCTGAGTGGATCCTAGATTCGGGATATTCTTTCCATATGTGTCCTAATAGGGAATGATTCTCTATATACAATTCGGTTGAAGGTGGAGTTGTGTTCATGGGAAACGACTCATCCAATAAGGTAATTGGTATTAGTACTATTAAAATTAGGATGCACGATGGGATGATTAGTGTAACAACCTATTTTTTAGTGATGTCGAAAATAGTAGTTTTGGGGCCACAAATCTAACAAGTAAGTTCGTAAATATTATTATTTAATATTTAAGAGTCAAATATGGTATTAAAATGATTTTTGATATGGTAATTTATGTTATACGAATAAATAATTAGGTTTACGTGGTAAGACCCGAAAGTCAAGTGATTTAAAAAAATGAGGTATTGGGACCTCATTTCTATAAATTGAGCTGTAAATATTTTATTAAATATTTATGGAGTGTTATTAAGGTTGTATTAAAGTTTCGTTAAGAAATTTTGACATTTAAATGGTTAATTAAGTAAAAAGGACTAAATCGTACAAAAGCTAAAAGTTGAGTTCTATTAGCTAAAGGGGTCCAATAGCTTTGAAATCTTAAACTAAAGGATCTGAATGGTAAATACACTATTTAAAGGGTTATTGGATATTTATGGGTAAGGTATTAATGAAATTTTGATGATTTTTTAAGGGTAAAATGGTAAATGATCAATTCATTTTAAATTAAATAAAAACAAATTTGGTTTCATCTTTTCTAACCATCTTTTCCACCAAAATTTGAAGGAAATAATGGCTACTTTAGGGTTCCAAGCTTCGGTCTTGCTATGGTTAATGCATGTAAGTCCATTTTTCATTTATTTTTTTGTAATTTTTATGTTTTTGAGATTGTTGCAATTAGACCCAACTAACATGTACCTCTATTTTCAAAATTATTAAATGTTTTAGAATGTGTCATGGATGAATTTGAGGTGTTTGTGAAAGTTTATGATAGATTGTTAAGCTTTGTTGTTAAATAGGCATATTTTATTAAGTAATTTTTGATGATTTTAAGGTATAAGGACTTATTTATGAAAATGGTAAAATTAAAGGAAAATATTAAAAATGGATGATAAATATGGGCTGTTATAAAAATAGATAAAAATTAGTTTGCATGAATTTATTTAGAAATGATGAGATTTCAAGTTTCGAGTTTAGGGAGTAAATTGCAAAAAGAGTAAAATATTGGGGGTAATTTTGTAAAAATGTCAAAAAAGACTTAAATGCATAAAATGAATTGATTATTCTGTTAGAATTAGTGAATTGAATAAAATTATTATAATAGATCAAGAATGAGTGGGAAATCGAGGAGAAGAGAAAATTACCAAATAGCCCCTGAACTTAGTAATTGCTGCAATTTAGCCAGGTAAGTTCGTATGAACTGTAATCATTTAATTGTTGTTTAAATTGGATATTTATTATGTTGGTTGATGTAAATGAATCAAAATATACACGTATCAATGCTACGACGAATTGACGAATATTAAATCTCGGTTGAACCTTAGGAATTCTTAGGATACAAATGACATGTCATTAAGGATTTCATGTTTCGGGTGCTAGTCTTGAATGTCCTACCGATGGATGAGGTCCTGCATTTGTTGCAGATTCTCTACAGCTCGTGTGAGCAGCATCATGTAGCTTACATTCCGACCCACAGCTCATGTAAGCAGGCCCATTTCACAGCTCGTATGAGCAATGATGTAAATGAAAGATTATGGTTATATGTAAAGGCACACTATGTGTGAGCTTTCCTGAGTATCCGATGTAATTCTAGATGGTTCAACGGGTAAGAAAAGGGAATGAAATGGTAAATTCACAGTTGAGATGTAACATGATGTTATAAAAATATTGATGAATTAAATGATGTACTTATATATGGGAAATCTACTTATGCTATGGATGAACTCATTTATTATAACACCCCTAACCCGTATTTGTCGCCAAAATAGGGTTACGAAGCATTACCGGAGTTTTCAAATCAAATAGACATAAATTTCCAACTTTTCAAATCATATCAACAAACACATTAAAACCAATTCAGAACTTACATATTGTCCCTTAATCGAGACATAGAGGCCCAAATTGCGCTTTAGAAATAAGTCGGGACTAAATCAAAAACTCAAAGAATTTTTCAAAAAACAATGAAAATATTCAACACTGTATGGGTACACGGTCGTGTGGGCATTCGAAGTAGGGACACACGACTATGTCCCAGCCCGTGTCCATGCCTGTGTAACTCACTGACTTGGGTCACATGGCCAAGCCACACGCCCATGTGCCAAGCTGTGTACCCTTCGAAATAACCCACACGTTCGTGTGTCAGGCCGTGTAACAGCCTGACTTGCAAGCCTTTGAAAGCTACAAGGGACACACGACCGTGTGTTACACACGACTGAGACACACATACCCGTGTCTCTGCCTGTATGGACTAAAATAGGCCATTTTACAAGCCATTTTTCTCATCCAAACTAGTATGTACCTAAAATCAAAATGCACATATGCACCAGCCTTAATAAGGCACCAAAATCAAGCATAATCAAATCATATACATTTGGTATAACATCATACAACCAATATTCCCTTAGGCACCTCAAATGACAATATATAAACATGTTCAACCATGTATTCAATTTGGCCAAAATGACTAGTTACTTTCAACTAAACTTGCATTAATTCAAACCATTGAATTAACTTACCATAGCCTATCACATGTACAAAATATGCCATTCATTCACTAACATCAATAGACATATATATACCTTTCTTAACAAGTTACCAAACCACATCAAGTTACAAGACTTATACAATATGCAAATTAATCTATCACAATTCAAACATATTAAGGCAAACATCGACCATAATAAGGTTAATTTTTACATACCATAAATTAAGCTCATATCAACATCAAAATGCTAAATCACAAGCCAAATTAAATGGCTATTCCAACCACCAAAACATAGGGACAACATTAGCCAAGATACCTATACAAGCCATTACAACTAAAATTAAACATCCGAAAGTACCGAAAGAGCTGATAAATAGTGTGATAGATCTCTAACAACTTTCCAACCCGAGCGAGCTTCCGACAACTACAAACATAGAAAAATGAACACAAAGTACGCATGACATGCTTCGTAAGTTCGTAACAAATATAGTCTAAATTTGTCAATACATTAAACAACCACAATGCATGTATATCCCAAATCAACATGAGCACAACTAATTCGAAAACTCATATATATACATTCTTACTTTTAATTTCCACAAAGGTACACATTACCTACCTTTAATCATATTAATGTAAACTTACATTAAAATCTATTATCGAAACTCATACAAGGTAATAATACGATGGTTGACACATCCCTTTTCGTAATTTGATAACTGAAGTTATCCCTTTTCATAGTTCTACAACCGAAGTTATCCCTTTTCATAATTTGATAGTCGTCACCATCCCTTTTCATAGTTTGATGGTGTCACCATTCCTTTTTATAATTTGATAGCCGAAGCTATCTCTTTTCATAGATTGATAGCCAAAGCCATCCCTTTTTATAGATTGATAGCCGAAGCCATCCCTTTTCATAGTTCGATGGTCATCACCATCCCTTTTCATAATCGATAGCCGAAGCTATTCCTTTTTATTCGTCGATGATCACTATTACGCCGTTGGATTTTTTCGTCAACACTTAATTTAATATTATACAATAACAATATTCAACTCATAAAATAAAAACGAAACTTAGACGTACGAACTTACCTCAACGATAAACATAGAAAAATGAAGTTGACTAATCTGAAGCTTTTTCTTTGCCTCGATCTAATGGTTTATCTTGATCTAAATGAATAAATTCAACTCAATTAAATAATCATTCTAATCAATTTAACTCAAATTCATATTTTAGCAAAATTACAATTTTACCCCTATACTTTTGATTTCTTTACAAATTAGTCCTTAGGCTCGTAAAATGAAGTTCATTCAATTTTATCCCTACCCAAGCTATCCGAGTATCATACAAGCTTATAGCAGCCCACACATTTCATTAATTCACAAATTACACCATGAATATTTCACATTTTTTAATTTAACCCCTAATTGACAAATTCATCAAAAATCACTTAACAAAAGTTGTTTATCTAACAAAAAGAATTTATTTTCTACCATAAAACTTCACAAAAAACATGAATTCACTCATGGTAAAACTTTAATATTTTAACAGTTTTGTAAATTAGTCCCTGGGTTAGCTAGATTAAGCTATAACGACTCCAAAAATATAGAAATCATTAAAAACGGGACGAAAATCATACCATGCAAGCTTTAGAAGGTTGGCCGAATATGCAATCTTCTCTAATGGCTTTTTCCTCTTAAAATTTTGGTGGATGATGCATTAGAGAAGATGATACCATCTTTTCTTATTTTTTGTTTTAATTTATTTATGAAATTACTAAAGTAACCTTTACCATTTACTTTAAAAATCATTAAAAGATGTCCATAAGAGTCCACTTAATAAAAAATGGTTTATTTACAACATAAACCCTCTAACCATTTAATTTCATAGATATTAAATCCCTTTAGCTTCTAGAACTCAGATTTTGCACCTTTTGCAATTTAGTCCTTTTTATCGAATTAAGCATGCCAACGATAAAATTTCCTAACAAAATTTTTATACAATACTACTAACATACTGTAGACATTAAAATAATAAATAAATATTCTCACATTAGATTTGTGGTCCCGAAACCACTGTTCTAATTTTACTGAAAATGAGTTGTTACATTTATATTATGGACAAGTGTACTAACTTGTGATTTGATGATTTTTTTAGGCTTATACAAAGCATTTGGAAACGGTAAGTAATCAAACGGAATGAAACATGATCGTATGGTAACGATGATAAATTAAAATGTTATGTTTATATATATGGTTGGTTTCATAAGCATTATGAACAAGTATGTTAATTTGTGAGCTTGATGGTGCTATATAGGTTTTATAAATCTTATGGCATTGGTAAATGTTTATAATTATTCTATAAAGTTCATTATTGAAATGGTATGTTATGTTTAAAGTTTATACGAGCTTACTAAGCATTCATTGCTTACATAGTTATTTTTCCTTTGCCTTACAGATTATCGGCAGCTTAATTGGTTGGAAGTTTGTCAGATCTATCACATTATCCAGTGGAGAATTCGGTAGTTGTTGAGTAATTTGGCTAAGGTTTATAATGACATGTATAGGGTGTTTTGTAATGGTATTATGGTGCAAGTGTTCATGTTGTTTTGGTATGTATAAGCTTTGGAAAGCTTTGTTAGTTTGGTACACCTTGAAGCCTTTCCAAGTTATGTGATTTTGGTTACTTTAAAGTACTTGTTGGTATGTATATCTTGGCATGTTGATGATGGTTTGAAAATTGATACTTGTGACATGTTTTAGTTCATATTTGAGTTAGGCTAGTATGTAAGGAAAATGGAAATATTAACATGTATAGGATGTTATGTAATAGTAATGTGGATGTTTATGTTATGAAATGTATGGTGGTTTGGTAATTTGAAATGTCTTACCAAGTATGTCATTTTGGTCACTTATAAATGCATGAATATAAGGTTCATTTGATAAGTTTGTAATAGCTTGTTAATGGTATTTTATGGTATGATTTGTATGATTTGGAAATGGCTAAATGAGGTATGTTTTAATACCTAAATGATTTAGAATTGTATGCATGGAATTAGGCATATGGAAATGTTTAGGTAGGTGATATTTGTATGTGTTTGAGGTGCCTTGAATGACATATTGGTTAGTTGTATTAGGATTTTGGAATGACATTTTGGTGTATGTTTTGGCAATGTTTAGGTTCCCTTGAAGTATGCTTAAATGGGTTCAAAGATCATGTATGATATGGACCTGGAATGGTTTGATTTTAGGTAAATTTGGAACCACACGGCCTGAGACACCGGCGTGTGTCTCAGCCGTGTGAGACACACGGCTTGGCGACACGGCTGTGTGTCATCTGGTGATTTCCCTAGGTTGCAAGTTAATGAGTTATACAAGTGTGTGGGGTAATTTCAAGAGTTACACGGCCTGGCACACGGGCGTGTGACACAACCATGTGACCCTACTTAGAGAGTTAGACAGGTGAGGACACGGGATGGGACACGCCGTGTGTCCTTAGTTTAAAGGTTACACAGCCTGAGACACGGGCGTGTATCTCAGCCGTGTGAGGTATATGGCCTGGCCACACGGCCATATGACCCTTGTTTCCTAGTTTTTTGCAACTTTTTCCTAAACTTTTTGATTTGTTTCAAATTGGTCTCGAATTGCTTCTATGCTATTCTTAGGGTTTCGAGGGCTCGATTTAGGGATAATGTGCATGTATATGAATGGTTTATGATGTGATTGAATTATTGAATGATATAATGTTAAAATGTTTTTGAATGTACAGTAATGCTCCGTAACCCTAATCTGACGATATAGACGGGTTAGAGGTGTTACAATTAGGACACTTTCAGATGTCAGGTGTGTACCTGATTTATGAAAGAATCTCATCTTCTTGAGTATTCTAGACTCAAAAGGTTGTAGAATACATCGAGTTAGAAGGCATTAAGGTGTCTCGTAGGGCTCTCATTGTGTTAAAAGGTAAAAGAACCAGTAGTCTTTATATTCTGGAAGGTTCTACAGTGACTGGTGAAATCAGACGTCCCTCGTCCATTGCAGAGTCGAGTCAACTGATTTGGAGTGGAGGTAACTTATTTATAGGAGGGAAAAAGGTATGATCATTTCGTTTAAGAGATGTTCTCTTTTGGACGCAAGTTTTGAAAAGTTAGGGCATTGTGTTCGTGAAAATCTGACCTGGGTTAGTTTTGATTTGGCAATGTACAAGTCAAAGGCAAGAAGTCTTCTAGTTTCTAAGCACAGATTCGACACAGTTAATTCCCTACATAGTTCAAGATAGACCCATGGCAGGCTTTGGCAAAGATGCGTTGTAGAAATATGAGTCAAGGTTGAGATTTGTTGAATATGACTCCTATTTCTGTCAAATTTGAGAAATAATCTTCTAATTAAACTCTATTTATTTGTTTCAATCAAATTCTTATTAGTCGAGATTATTTTTTAATTATTTGACCTATGAATTTAGCTTATAAATAAGCTTTTTTACAACCTTAGAAAATACACCCATTAGAGATTAGAATTCATAACACTTTTGGAAAAATTTGTGTTTATGTTTTGAGGGTTCTTTGTTTTTTTGGGTTCCGCGGTTTAGTTTTTTATCTCTATCTTTGTACTCTTCATTCTTTTGTCATTATAGTAAATTATCTTTGCCCGTGTTTTTTTGTCCTTTTTAGAGAGGTTTTTTCCACATTAAATTTGTGTGTTCAATTTCTTAATTTCTTATGATATTTTTACTTGTTTGTTGCTTAATGGTCAATCCCTAACACCTATGTCTATGAAGCCTAGATCAATGAGAAATTACATTATCATTAGTCAACAATACAAGTGATCACATTCTATCACTCTTTAAGTATAGAGACATCACCATTGTACCTAATGGTTAAAACTTTCACCTCTAAATCCTCCCCCTGAGAACTTGGACAATAAACACTCTCAACAATGTTTATAATACAACCTTTGCACTCTCTTACAAAAACAGTTCCTCAATGAACATATTTAAGAGCTCTCAATAAGCTGTCTTACAAAACTTAGACAAGTCTTGCAACATATATTCAATTCGGCTTACCAACATAGAATCTAAGTGAATACAAAGTAACTCCTTGAAAATAACTTTTACAATCATAATAAGCAAAGTGCAATCAATTGAAGAGTTTATTTCCAAAATAGCTACACAGTCTTCATTGACACTCCATGTTTCAAGGGATTATTTGTGATATGGAAAAGAGAGGAACATGATTGTAAGTTTGTTCAAGTCGCGCATTTGGCTTAGGGATCTAAAAGAATGAAGGAAAAAATTAGAATTTGACAAAACTTTAAATGTAAAAAAATCCAAGTCAAATCTAAAAATAAAAAAGGGCAGTAATTAAAACAAGTTATAAAAGATAGAAAAAGAACAAGGAATCCAAATTAAAGATTAGAAACAATTAAACCATAATAGAACAGAATAACAAAGAAACGAACGAAGATAGATGGAAAGTTGCGTGCAGAAGTCCTAAGGAGCCTTGGAAACCAGATGAACCCACAACCTCCTTCAAACGACTCAAATTCCTCTCCAAGAAAGAAAACTTAACAAGAAAAAGCTTGAAGATGATGTCCACAACTTGAAAAGATTGTTAAAACTCGTCTAATAGAAAACTTAAGAGAAATTCTTGAAAAGAAACCTCAAAGAGAATTTTATTAACTCAAAAAAAGAAATTTTTGAATGAATATGATTCAATTGTGTACAATGAAGAGGGCTTTATATTGGTGACCATAGCCAAATGTGCGGATATTTGGAAACATAATATTACAGCAAAAGATATGGAAAGGAAACAGAGGTGTCCTCAAGTACACGGGTCAAATTGTAATATAGTAAAGAATGTTACAACAAAACACTCCAAGAAGTATTATGCGAATAGTACCCAAGGGAGATTGAATTAAACTTAAATTAATTTTCTGCACTAACAGGGCTAAATAATACTAATCTAAAATTATATTAAGAACAACCAAATTAAAAGTGATTAACAAAATAATATAAATCATATAAAATTAAGGCAACCAATTAACAATCGAAATTATATCGAATTAAACAGATATAAGATTAACTCACTTCAGTCCTCCTAATTAACTTCAGAACTCGGGATTTGTCAAGTTAGCTATTAATTAACTAGTTATTACATTTCGTCTTCTAACTAATTAACTAATTAACCAACACACGCTTACTTGTTGACCTCACTTTCTTGACCGAGGTAAATTATGATTTACTCGGTAAATGTAACAACCTGTTTTTTAGTGGTGAAGGAACAGTGATTTTGGGACAAAAATTTTCCATCGTGTTGGCCCGTAAATATTATTTATAGAATATTAACGGATTCATTAGAGTCGTGTTAAAATTTGGTCAAGAAATTATAATGTTTAATTAGCTAATTAAAGAAAAAAGGACTAAATTGTAAAAGGTACAAAACTTGTTAATTATTTCATTTGGATGATTTAATAGCTTAACTAATAAATGTAGGAGGACCAATAAGGAAATTAGACCTTATTAGTAAATAGGAGACGATAATGGTTAAAAATTAAAGGAAAATTAAAAGAAAATATGGTTTAATGGCAATTTTGTAATTAATTCAAAATTAATAAAACAAATTAAATCAAAAGGCATTTTTTTTCTTCATTTTCTCTTCTTCTTGGCTGAAAACCACCATTGGAGACCTAGGGAGATTTTCTCATCTCTTGGCTTTGCATGGTATGGAAATTGACCCGTTTTCTAGTAATTTTTTATGTTTTTGAGATCGTTGCAACTAGGTCTAGTTAGCCCGTACCTTCGTTTTTGAATTTGTTAAAAATTTTAGAAGTTTTAATTGATGAATCTTGAATGTTTTTTTTTTATGATAACTATGTGTTTGAAGCTTTGATTGTGGTATTTGGTTGTTTTGTGAAGTGATTTTTGTTAGATTTTGATTTAAGGATTAAATTGTTAAAATGTCAAAATTTCAAGGTTTAATGGTGAATTTGATGTTTAATAGGGACTGTTTAATGGCCAAGAATGTTCATATATAATTTTATTCCTAGAAAATGGACAATTTGATGATTTTTGGGTTAAGGGACTAAATTGCAAATGTTATAAAAGTTAGGGGCAATTGTGTAATTTCAAAAAATAAAAGGGTATAAAATGTAAAGCAAATTGGAATATGAAATGTAAGCTAATAATTTGGAATTTTATATTTTAGATCAAGACCCTGTTGATTTACGTGGAAAAGGGAAAATTACCGAATAGTCCCTGAACTTATACAACTATTACAACTTAGTCCAAGTAAGTTCATATAGTTTATAATCTAATATCTATATGGATAAATTTAACTCCATTTAACATATAATTCATTCAATTCAATCCAAAAGATATTTTTGGAAAAATTACCATTTTTCCCTTATACTTTTAATTTATTTTCAATTTAGTCCCTATCTCATAAAAATGGAAATTTATACAATTTCATCACAACCCACTATGGCCAAATATCAAATAGGTCCTTAGCATGCACTATACTTCAATTATTTCACAAATTCACCATGTAATATTTCCTATTCTTCAATTTAATCCTTATTTGACATTTTTACCAAAAATCACTTAACAAAAGTTGTTTATCTATCAACAACTATCCATTTTCTTCCAAGAAAATATCACAAAAACCAACATACATTCATGATGAAACCCTAAACTTTTAAAATTTTTGCAAATTAGTCCTTGGGCTAGCTAGATTAAGCTACAACGACTCTAAAAATATAAAAATTATTAAAAATGGAATGAAAATACACTTACATGCAAATGAGGGAGATGGTCGATTGTTTGAATGCATAACAATGGTGTTTTCTTAGGTTGTAAATCGGCTAAGGAAGAAAAACATTGATGATAGCCTTTGTTTTATCATTTTACTAACTTTAATTATTAATTTACTTAAATAACCTTTAATTAAACCTTTAAAAATCACTTAAATTATGTCCATATTTGTCCAATAATAATAATAATGGTGTAACTACCATTTAAGGCCGCTCATATTCAAAATTCATGGCAATTTGACATATTTTACTTATAAAACTCTAATTTTACACTTTATGCAATTTAGTCCTTTTTATTGAATTAAGCATGCGAACGATAAAATTTCTTAACAAAAATTTTATACGGTATTACTATCATACTGTAGGAAATAAAATAATAATAAAATAAAGTTTTCAACTTCAGATTTCTGGTCTTGAAACCACTGTTTTGATTTCACTAAAAATGGGCTGTTACACTGATCCATTGGGTCAGAGTGTGATAGTTAACCTAGTCTATTGTAAATGTCCACTGAAAATTAAAGGCTGTGAATTCCCTGCTAATTTGATGTTATTACCCTTTCGAGAATTTAATGTTATTCTAGGTATGGATTGGTTATCACTACATGATGTTGTGGTAAACTGTAGACAGAAACGAATTGATTTGAAATGCTAGATAGGGGAAATGATTTTAGTTGAATCTGACACAACGAATAGTTTTGCTAGAATTATTTCAGCTATGTTCACACATAGATTGGTACGTAAAGGAAATAAGGCATTTTTAGCATACATAGTTGATACCAGAGATTCAAAATTGAAGTTACATCAGCTACCAGTTGTTAATGAGTTTATTAATGTATTTCCTAAAGACTTATTGGGTTTTCCTCTTAACCGTGAATTTAAGTTTGTGATTGATCTGGTTCCTGGAATTGCACCGATATCGATATCACCGTATCATATGGCACCAGCTGAGTTAAAAGAGTTGAAAGTACAGTTGCAAGAATTGTTAGACAGAGGGTTTATTCGACCAAGCGTACATCTCTGAGGTGCACCTGTGTTGTTTGTGAAAAAGAAAGACGGCTTCTTAAGATTATGTATAGACTACAAATAATTGAATAAAGTCACAATAAAGAATAAGTACCCCTTGCCACGTATTGATGATTTGTTTAACCAATTAAAAGGTGTCATACTGTTCTTGAAGATAGATATCAGCAGATTCAGGTATTATCAGTTGTGAGTTAAAGAACGTGATATGTCAAACATTGCTTTTAGAACTCGTTACGGTCACTATGAGTTTCTGGTGATGCCATTTGGATTAACAAATGCTCCTGCTACTTTTATGGATTTAATGAATCTAGTTTTTTAGCCTTATTTGGATAGATTTGTGGTTGTTTTCATTGATGATATATTGATTTATTCCAAGATAGAATCTGAACATGCTCAACACTTGAGAATTGTATTATAGACTTTGCGAAAAAAATAGTTGTATGCAAAGTTCAGAAAATGTGAATTCTGGCTTTGTGAGGTTGGATGTTTGGGGCATATAGTATCAGCTGATGGGATTCGAGTTGATCTGAGTAAAGTTTCTGCGGTAATGAATTGGAAAACTCTGAAAAATGTTTCTAAAGTGTGAAGTTTTTTGGGTTTAGCAAGTTACTACCGTCGTTTTGTTAAAAACTTCTCGATCATTGCTTCACTGATGATGGGTTACTATAGAAAAACCTCAAAATTTTTTGGTCTGATAAGTGTCAACAGAGTTTTGATTAGCTAAAAAACATGTTAACAGAAGCTTTAGTATTGATTTAGCTTGAGTATTTAATGACCCAGAAAGAACTGAATCTGAGATAGCGACATTGGTTAGAGCTACTGAAAGATTATGATCTGGTTATTAATTATCATCCAAGAAAGGCTAATGTGGTTGAGGATGCACTTAGTTGAAAATCATCATTGTTTGCACTTTTAGTGTTGAACGCTCATTTAGCTTTAAATGGCGATGGTTCTGTATTGGCAAAGTTGAGGACTAAACCCTTGTTTCTACAACAAATTCAAGAATTATAAAATGACGATCTGAAGTTGATAATGAAATGAAACTTGATTCAGGATAATTTGACAACTGAATACAGTATTAGTGATTATGGTACATTGCATTACCGTGATAGAATTTTTGTTCCAAATAATCTAGATTTGAAATTGATATTCTATCAGAGGCTCATAGTAGTATGTATTCCATTCATCCTGGTATCACGATATGATTTGAAATAAATGTACTGGGGGCTGGGTATGAAACATGAGATTTGTGAGTTCGTAGCTAAATTTTTGATTTGTCAGCAAGTAAAAACGGAACATCAGGTACTGTTGGGATTATTACAACCTGTTATGATTCCTGAGTGTAAGTGGGAGTGAGTCACGATGGATTTCATATTTGGTTTGCTTATAACTCTGAGAAAGAAATATTCGATTTGGGTGATTGTTGACAGATTGACTATATCAGCACACTTTATTCTAGTTAGAAAGAATTATTCACTTGAAAGATTAGCAGAATTATATGTGTCAAAGGTTGTAAGATTACACAGAGTTTTGATAGCTATTATTTTTTATTGTGATCCGAGGTTTACGTCGAGATTTTAGAGTAAAATTCACGAGGCTTTGGGCACTAAACTCAACTTCAATACCACGTTTCATCCTTAGATGAACAGACAATCAAAACGAGTAATACAGATTCTGGAAGATATGCTACGATGTTGTATACTTAAGTTTGAAGGTAGCTGGGGAAAATATTTACCATTAGCTAAATTCGCTTATAATAACAGTTATCAGTCTAGTATCAAAATGGCACTGTTTGAAGCTTTATACAGAAAAAAATGTAAAACACAGTTGTATTGGTCTGAATTGAGTGAACCCAAAATGGTAGGAATTGATTTGATTCGAGAAACTGAAGACAAGGTTCAAATTATTCGTGATTGTTTGAAAGCTACATCTGATAGTTAGAAATCGTACGCATACTTAAAAAGAAAAGATATAGAGTTTGTTGTTGTCAATCGTGTATTTTTTAAAGTTTCTCCATGGAAAAAAGTACTATGATTTGGCAGGAAATGGAAGTTGAGTCTGAGATTTATCGGACCGTATGAGATTACTGAAAGAATCGGTCCTATAGCTTATATATTAGTGATACGGTCACGCCCTGTGAACGATCTTGGTCAAGTTTTCCAAGCGAGTGTTGCAATTGTTTTCTAGCTGTTCAACTCGATCCTAGTTTATTGAGCTTGAATCAACCCGTGTTTCAGTTCCTTGAGCTCAATTCAGCTCAATTTTAGCTCATTGAGCTCGATACTATTATTATTATTTTTAGTTTATGCATTCATTTAGCTGCTGGAATAAATTAATGAGTTAGTTACATTAGTTAGTTCAGCTTAAATAATTGTTAAGTATTTAATTTGTTTAAATAGAGTCCATTAAGCTGGTGGCTGATCAATTTCATCCCTTCACACTTGGAGGCTATTGGAGTTCATCAATTCACACTATTTAGGTTGTTCGTGCTCCAAAACTCCTATTAAAATGCTGCTGCACGTTCAACTTCTCAAAGTAGAATTAAAGGAGCTCATTTAAGCACTTGGTTGAACATAGACATGGCTAACCAACTCTTAGCTCTTCCAAATACATTCAGCTGACTTTCCTTTATCTAGAAGTTGTCCAATGGTGTTCTAAAGAGCTGAATATAGACATGGAATTTATTTAGATTTATTCTAGCATTTTCCAGCGCATTAAAGCTGCACACAAGTGTCTATTTAGTTTTTATTGACCATTCGGCTAGCTTAGGCTTATCACTATAAATACTTTATAATCAGTTTGCTTTAGGGACTTTTTCCATTTTATTGAATGAACTACTGTTCTTGTGAGGTTTCTTCCTCTCTATTTTCGTATGAGTCTCAAGTGACTTATCTAGCGTGCTAGTGGCGTCAACCCGAACTCTTTCTGAACTTATCACCAACCCTAATATGGCATTCATCCATCTAAATATGCCTTCAGTTCCTACTCTGCTAAGTAACAGGTCGAGGTCCATCAACCTATTTCCATCTTTCACCTCAAGCCATATAAGTCCCAGGGCGATACTAGCTATAGTATCGAATTGTTCTTGACGCTTAAGTTCAAATTCCGTTTTCCACCTTCTATCTTAACTTTCTTTTCATATTTGTTAAACCAAACCCATCCATCTATCACCCAAATTTTAATCCCTTTGTTAGTCAACTTATTCCATCCATCTTTTGGCCTTTTTGAACCTATTTCATCCTATTCCTCATACTTAGCCAAAATACACCTTTCTCTCACCACCGAACGATACTTCCTCGATGACAATCAGGTAATTAGATCGACTCGACAAACAACACTGGGCCAGATCGCATCAATTAGCTTTGCTTTCTGAACTTAAGAAAATTCACAATGTGTTCCATGTTTCAATACTGAGACGGTACAAATCTAATCCTTCACATGTGATTCCTTATAGTGAGATTGAATTACAGCCAGATTTGACATATTCTGAAGAACTAGTGAAAATTTTGGTTCAAGAAGTCAAAGAACTTCGGAATAAACAAGTACTGTTAGAAAAAGTCTTATGGCATTGACATGGTACTGAATAAGTAACCTAGGAAACTGAGGAATTGATGAAACTAAAGTATCCGAATATATTCTCAGGTAATAATGTTGAGGACGAAATTTCCTAAGGGGGAGGGTTGAACAACCCATTTTCAGTGGTGACGGAATAGTGGTTTTGGGACCATAAATTTCTATTGTGTTGGCCTGTTTTTTAGTTGTCATTGATGAATCTTGAATGTTTTTTATGATAACTATGTGCTTGAAGCTTTGATTGTGGTATTTGGTTGTTTTGTGAAGTGATTTTTGTTAGATTTTGATTTAAGGATTAAATTGTTAAAATGTCAAAATTTCAAGGTTTGATGGTGGATTTGATGTTTAATAGGGACCTTTTTAGGGCCTAGAATGTTCAACTGTAATTGATTCCTAGAAAATGGTCAATTTGATGATTTGGGGCTAAGGGATTAAATTGTAAAAGTTGTAAAACTTAGGGGCAATTATGTAATTTTGAAAAATAAAAGGGTATAAAATGTAAAGTAAATTGGAATATGAAATTTAAGTTAATAATTGGGAATTTTATATTTCAGACCAAGACCCTATTGTTTTACGTGGAAAAAAGAAAATTGCAGAATGTCCCTGAACTTATACAACTATTACAACTTAGTCCAATTATTACCTTCAAAACTCGAGTTTTGTCGAGTTAGCTATTAATTAACCAATTATTACCTTTCATCCTCTAACTAATTAACTAATTAACTAAAACATGCTTATCTGTTGACCTCACTTTCTTGACTGAGTTAATTATGATTTACTCGGTAAATGTAACAACCTGTTTTTTAGTGGTGAAGGAAAAGTGGTTTTGGGACAAAAATTTCCATCATGTTAGCCCGTAAATATTATTTATAGAATATTTATGGAGTCATTAGAGCCGTATTAAAATTTGGTCAAGAAATTATAATGTTTAATTAGCTAATTAAAGAAAATAGGACTAAATTGTAAAAGGTGCAAAACTTGTTAATTATTGCATTTGGATGATTTAATAGCTTAACTAATAAATGTAGGAGGACCAATAAGGAAATTAGACCTTATTAGTAAATAGTGGGTGGTAATGGTTAAAAATTAAGGGAAAATTAAAAGAAAATATGGTTTAATGGTAATTTTGTAATTAATTCAAAATTAATAAAACAAATTAAATCAAAAGGCATTTTTTTCTTCATTTTCTCTTCTTCTTGGCTGAAAACCACCATTGGAGACCTAGGGAGATTTTCTCATCTCTTGGCTTTGCATGGTATGGAAATTGACCCGTTTTCTAGTAATTTTTTTATATTTTTGAGATCGTTGTAACTAGGTCCAGTTAACCCGTACCTTCATTTTTGAATCTGTTAAAAATTTTAGAAGTTTTCATTGATGAATCTTGAATGTTTTTTTTATGATAACCATGTGTTTGAAGCTTTGATTGTGGTATTTGGTTGTTTTGTGAAGTGATTTTTGTTAGATTTTGATTTAAGGATTAAATTGTTAAAATGTCAAAATTTTAAGGTTTGATGGTGAATTTGATGTTTAATAGGGACTTTTTAATGGCCTAGAATGTTCAGCTGTAATTTGATTCCTAAAAAATGGACAATTTTGATGATTTTCGGGTTAAGGGACTAAATTGAAAAAGTTATAAAAGTTAGAGGCAATTGTATAATTTCAAAAAATAAAAGGGTATAAAATGTAAAGTAAATTGGAATATGAAATGTAAGCTAATAATTGAGAATTTCATATTTTAGATCAAGACCTTGTTGGTTTACGTGAAAAAGGGAAAATTACAGAATAATTCTTGAACTTATACAACTATTACAATTTAGTCCAGGTAAGTTCATACAGTTTATAATCTAATATCTATATGAATTGTATGATGATATAATATGATAGGATGGATATTAATTATTTATTTGATGATGTAAAGTTGTTGAGAAAATGTTATTGAACTTCGATATTTAGGTCAGATGAACGCAAGATAGAGTACAATTGAATGACGGCGTGTTATGTGGGAATTGGAGTGGAGATTGATGTGGTGTGCTTTATATTTTTTCCTGAGTGTACTTTGGTTCAACATTTATTGCAAACTCTTGTGGTATATAATCTTATTGTACTGTGTTATGCGGGCGGATGTATAGCTCTTATGAGCATTTGGCGTGTTTACGGTTGGATTAGCTCTTATGAGCATTTGGTGTGTTTATGGTTGGATTAGCTCTTATGATCATTTGATAAGGTATCGGTTGCATTAGCTCTTATGAGCATTTGGCGTGTTATCGATTGGATTAGCTCTTATGAGCCACGTGTTATCAGTTGGATTACTTGTGTACTCATATCTGTAAGTCGTTCATCAAATCGTAAATTATTGTACTATAACTTATATAATGACTTTGAATAGTTTGACATGTAAATGATATCTAAAATTGAATCTATTGTGGACATATATATTTTCTTAGAGATTATTATTTGAATCTTAATTTGAATTATGCAATTTATCGGTTGACTTTGTAGATGGTAGGAAACACAAGTAGTTGAGTTATTATTGAATGAATTGTTGTATTTACTTCGATAAAATTTATTGTTTCTGTACGTCAAACTTACCAAGCTTTAATAAGCTTACTTACGTTAATTTTTGTTACTGTAGATACTTTCGAAGGTTGGACGATCGGATCAGCACTCAAGTTACACTATCCATCCTGAGTGTACTGAGGTTCAACATTTGTTACGAACTCTCATGTTGTACTATCTTGTTCTGGTGTGTTATGAGGGTGGGTGTATAGCTCTTATGAGCATTTGGTGTGTTTACGGTTGGATTAGCTCTTATGAGCATTTGGCGTGTTTATGGTTGGATTAGCTCTTATGATCATTCGATGAAGTATCAGTTGGATTAGCTCTTATGAGCATTCGGCGTGTTATCGGTTGGATTAGCTCTTATGAGCATTTGACGTGCTTCGGTTGGATTACTTGTGTACTCATATCTATATGCCATTCATCATATCGTAAATTATTGTACTATAACTTATATAATGACTTTGAATGGTTTGACATCTAAATGATATTTAAAATTGAATCTATTGTGGACATATATATTTTCTCAAAGATTATTATTTGAATCTTGATTTGAATTATGCAATTCATCGGTTGACATTGTGGATGGCATGAAACACATGTAGTTGAGTTATTATTGAATTAATTTATATTTACTTCAGTAAGATTTATTGTTTTTGTACGTCAAACTTACTAAGCTCAATGAGCTTACTTGCGTTAATTTCTGTTCTTGTAGATGCTTTCGAAGGTTGGACGATCGGATCAGCACTCAAGTCACATTATCCATCCGTATTTGGTATTTTTTGGAACGTATTTTGATGCGGGTCTCAAGGCACAATTTTAGACCCATAAATGTGATGGGTTCACACTACCTCAAGGCCCAACAACAATGTCAAAGGCTAAGTAAATCAAATCAGGACTCAATCAAAGACAAAATTCGAGGATGAATATTTTTGAGGAAAGGGAGAATGATACATGCATGAACGGGGTGAAATTTATTAGATTCCAATCATCAAAACTGCCAATTTTCAGGCTTAGGAAATTAGTAGACTTGCGACAACTTTTTGGATGAGATCCTGACATTTTTGGGTTAATATGTCTCATGACATTTGAAGATCTATCTCTTAGCTTCGAAATGCATTTTGAATCCTTTGATTTTGAGTTTGGGAGCTCAAGTTATGACCGTTTTAGTGAAGACTGCACAAGCAGAATTTCTGAAAGGGATTATGATGGGAATTACGAATTTCGGGATTTTAATTTGAGTTTAAATCATATTGGGTTTGGGTTTTAGACTTAATTTTTATTATATATGAGCCCAATAATATATTTTTCAGATCTTATTATTTTATTATTATTTTATTTCAAATTTCTGATAATTATAAGTATTTTAAGTTATTTAGGAGTTTTATGTTAACAAGAAATTTTAGTTTAAAACTACTTGTTTAGATTAAATTAGAGTTCTAGTATACTTAAGAGTTTTATTTAGATTCATTTAGCTAGCCTATATGCCTTTGCATTGTACACAATTAATTCAATTCATTATTATTCTATTTCTCTTTTGAGTTAATAAATTCTCTCTGGGTTTTTCTTTTTAAGAATTTCTCTTGAGTTTCTTTTAGAAGAGTTTTAACAATATTTTTAGATTGTGAGGATCATTTTCAAACTTTTTCTTGCCAAGGTTTCTAACTTGGAGGGGAAAATAGAGCCGCTTGAAGGGGGTTGTGGATTATTCGTGTTTCCAATGCTTCTTATGACTTCCACACGCCACGTTCTATCTTTCCATTTATCTTCTTTATTCGCTTCCTTAATCTTTGATTTATTATTTTATTTTAGTTATTTATTTTAATTGTTTTATCTAACTTGGATTCAATTTCGTTTTAGGTTGTGTCAAAATCCAAGTTTCTTTCCAAACGTCTAGATCCTTAAGTCAAATCCGCGACTTTGATAAACTTTTTGATCCACTTTCGCGTTCATCCATATCATCTTTTATCATATTTTTTGGATTATAGGGCATGTCATAGGCTTTTTTGACCTTACTTTTGTTTTGGTATGTATATGTGTAAGGATTGAATACCATTCCATGATTTTGATGTTTGCTTGGAAAAAGTTTAGATAATGACTTGCTATGGAATGTGAATGATGGAATATGTTTTTGATATAAACTTGTAGTCTATGTATGACTAAGAGGTCTATTTGATTTGTTGTGATTTGAGGTGCCTATGATAGGCATGTTTGAGTTAAGTTGTGTGAATTGAAATGTTTTGGTTGATGATTTATAATGTTGTATAATTGTGTATATTTTTGGTACCAATGAGGGTACATTGGTTAGGCACTTAAGATAGTTGAAAATAACACGATTTGAACTTGTTTAATGCCATTTTGGATAGGTCTATTGGTTTGTAAATGGTTTGCTTAGTGTCCAAGAAAGTTTGAAATTGTAAACTTGTGATTTAAGGTCCATTTAGGTGCACACGTCCTGGGACATGCTCGTGTCACTTGGTCATATGCCACACACGGTCTGCGGCACGGTCATGTGTATTAAGTCAATGTGTTACACAGCCTAGCACATGGCCTGCGATATGGTTGTCTGTCAAAAGTGAGAGAGTTACATGGGCAAGGGGACACGGGCTGGGACACGACCGTGTGTCCCTATTTTGAAAGTTACATGGCCTGGGGCATTCTGCACGGCCGTGTGTCCCCTGTTTTGAAATTTTTTAACTTTTTCTTAAAACTTTTGTTTTGTTTCAATTTAGTCTTGAATTGCTTATAAGCTAATTTTAGGGTCTCGATTGCTCGATTTAAAGACCAAATGCTTATGTTTGAAATTTTATTGAATGAGATTAAATTATTGAATGTTATGATGTTAAATGTTTTTCAATTGATTGTAATGCTCCATAGCCCTAATTCGATGACGAAGACGGGTGAGAGGTGTTACAGTAAACTTATCTTTTGATATTGTTCATCTTAAATTACTTTATATGGTCATCACTTTTTAGGGTTTAATCGCACATAATTTAAAAAACTAACTTAGTTCTAACCTTAATTCATCTGTTAACTAGTCACACATCTGTTTATTTATCTCCCTAAGGAAATTAGTCACCCATAGGTTTAGATGCAATAATCCCTAAAATCATATTCAACATAGAAAATAATAAATTAAATGAGAAAAGGAAATACAAAAATAAATTTGTTTCAATGTCAAATTGGGAGTGAAATTTGACTTTCCTTTAACAGTTGCGAAGATAATTTTGATTACAATTGGAAACCGAAAAGAAAGAAATAAGAACTATTTAATTGAAATCTTGGATCGAAACCGAATCCAAGTTAGACAAGAACAAAAAGTATTTTAAGACTAAATTGAAAGAAAATAAAAATTGAAATAAAACCCTAAAACTAAGGACATGTCTAGGTTCGTCTACTAGTACAAGCTATCTTTCCATACTACGATCCGACCATTTGACAACTTTTAGTTTAGTTAAACATTTAGACAACCAATGAGCAACATTTGCTTCCATTTTACTTTGCGTGCAAAAACCATGTGAGGACCATAATACAAATTATATTAATTTTATTCATGAATACTTTTATTAATCAATCTGTTCAGAAAAATTTCAAGTTTACAAACGAATATACTACACTCAGGGCACCAAATCCAACAGTCTCCCACTTGCCCTAGTGAAGTAGATGAGCCATATTCTGCATTCCAATACTCTCCACGTGTTTCTCAAAACTATTAGCTAGTAGAGTCTTGGTAAACAAGTCCGTAAGGTTGTCCTCAGATGTGACATTGACTACGTCCATGATTTCATCTGCAACTGCCTCATTTATGTTATGATACTTTTGATTAATATGTTTTGTCTTCTTGTGGTGTCTTGTCTCTTTGGTATTAGCTATTGTTGCATTGTTGTCACAATAAGTGTGACAACTTTTTCCATACCAGAAACGACTTCAAGATTCGTGAGGAACTTTCACAGCCATATTGCTTCTTTAGTAGCCTAAGAAGCATCTGCATATTCGGCCTCCATAGTGGAGTCAGCAGTACAAGTCTGCTTTACAGTTCTCTATACAATAGACCTATCGCCTAGGATAAAAACACAGCTTGATGTCAATTTCCTTGAATCCCGACACATTTGGAAGTAAGAATAAGTATATCCAATATGAGTAAGGTATCCTCCAAAATACACAAGCATATAATCATTTATTCTTTGTAAATAATTGAGTATATGCTTAACTACTTGCCAGTGTATTTGACTTGGATTCACCGTATATCGACTTACCAACCCAACCTCAAAACAGATATCTAGGTGCGCACATAGCATAGCATACATGAGACTTCCTACTACCAAAGCATAAGGAATCTTTCTCATTTTTTCTCTTTCTTCTGCTGTCTTAGGCCAGTCTTCTAAAGAGATGTGAAATCCTAATACAGAAGGTTGATTTCCTTTCTTCAAATCGGTCATTGCATAATGCTCTAATATCTTGTCTATGTATGAAGCTTGAGATAGTGCTATCACTTTTTTTTATCCCTTAGGATTTGAATACCTAGAACAAAATTAGTTTCTTTCAAGTCCTTCATGCTAAACTATTGAGTTAACCATAGTTAAACCAATGACAATGTCCCTATATCATTTCTAACGAGTAGAATGTCATCAACATATAGAATGAGAAATATCACCTTTCTATCCACTAAACGTTTGTAAACACAAGGTTCATCTATGTTTTGCTCAAATCCAAAATGATCGCTTGATCAAATATTTGATTCCATGAGCAGGATGCTTGCTTACATCCATATATGGATCTAACCAATTTGCAAACTTTATGCTTGTTTCCTTTAGCTATATATCTGATGGGTTTCATCATGTATATACTCTTTTCAAGATAGTCATTCAAAAATGTTGTCTTGACATCCATTTGCTAGATATTGTAATCGAGAGCTGTCGTGATTGACTTAAGCATAGTAATCAGAGAGAAAGTTTCTTCGTAACCGATACCTTCTTTCTGAGTATAACCTTTTTCTACAAGTTTGGCCTTATAAGTTTCCACTTTTCCATCCGTATTTTTTTTCCTTTTGTAGATCCACTTACACTCTATGGGTTTTATCTCTTTTTGTAAGTCTACAAGTTCCCATACTGATTTGGAATACATAGAATCCATCTCAGCTTTCATAGTTATTTCCCAAAGCTTGGAATCAACACTCTATATTGCTTCGTCATATGTGAGTGGGTCATCATCTTCCTGTTTGGAAAATGTGAGCGGGTCATCATCTTCCTATTTGGCAAACTCAGTGTTAAAAACACCTCTACTATATTGAAAGAACTCAAGCCTACGAAAGACCCTCCCACTACAACGAAGCTCCCTATGATGCTAATCATTTGCAGGTCTACTATTAGGGGTTGGTTCTAGAACCATTTCCTTAGAGTTTTTTTTAAATTTCCTGAAAGCTCTTCGAGTATCTCTTTACTCCAAGGTTTGAAGTCATTCATGTAACTTTCTTTAAGGAAAGTAGTATGAGTTGAGGCTATAATAGTTTGCTCTTTTGGGTTATAAAACAAAACACCCTTTGTTCCCTTTGGATATCCTACAAACATGCACAATTGCCCGTGAGTCCAACTTCCTCGCATCTTTATCCAATACATGGGCTGGGCATCCCCAAATCTTAAAATGATAAAGGTTCATCTTCCTACCATGCTACAATTCGTATGGGGTTTTCGATGCTGCCTTAGTTGGCACATCATTCAGAATATAAAAACCCATTTGTACAGTGTATCCCCAAAAAAAGATTGGCAGCTTCGAATAACTTAATATCGAACGTACCATGACATTCAATTTCTTCTCTCTGCCATTCTGTTGTGGAGTGCTCGACGTGGTTAACTAATATAGAATATCATTCTGTATGACGTACCATAAGAACTCATCAAATAAATATTCCCCACCTCAACCAGACCGACGTCCATTCATAGGTAAACCTAGTTGTTTCTCCACTTCCGCTTGAAAATCTTTGAATTTATCAAAGGTTTCACTCTTGCAATGCATCAAGTATACATACCTATATCTGGAATAGTCATCAATAAAGGTTATATAATACTCATAACCACCTCTTGCACTAACGCTCATAAAGTCACATACGTCAGTGTGCACAAGTTTTAAGGGTTTTCTTACCCTAATTCCTTTTGTATTAAAAGCGCTTAGTCATCTTACCTTTAAAGTAAGATTCACATTGTGGATGATCAACTTCTTTAACCGAACTTAAGATGTTGTCTTTCACAAGTCTAGTGATTCTTGCTCAGTTAATATGACTAAGTCTCAAATGCTAAAGGTATGCCTCATTAGAGTGAGAAGTTTTAAGTCTTTTATTTGATGTTTCAATCTCAAGTAGTGTGTACATCTTTAGTTTGATAAAATAGAGATTATTTGATATCCATCCATTACAGATAAGATTGCAATTTCTAAATATTGCAATTCCATCATTAAAAGTCATAGTCAAGCCATTTTTATAGAAACATGGAATAGAAATTAAGTTTTTTTTGAAACTTAATACATAGAAAACATCTTTTAAAATAATCTTCCTAAAATTATCAAAATAAAGATGTACATCGCCCACTACTTTAGCTTCCACACTTGTCCTGTTCTTGGTCTGCAATGATAAGCTCTTATCTCTAACCCCTGTAGAGAAACACAAACATAATCAGTGGCTCTCGAATCAATGACTCAGTGGTCTATTGAATCTTCCACTAAACAAGCTTTTATCATCAAGAGTTCCATACCTTTGCCTTTGGAAGCTAGGTTTTCCTTTCACTCTTTACAATTTGCCTTGAAGTGCCCTTTCTTGCCGTAGAAGAAGCATTTAGACTTAGATAAGTCTTTCAGCTTTTAGGTTCTATCCCTTTCCACTTATGGTGGCCCAAAGACCTTAGCCTTGCTTTTCTTAGTGTGTTTTCCCTTCTCTTTTGAGGAAAAAGTGACAACTATATTTGCTTTTGCTCTTCGGACCTGCTGACCATTATTCAACATCAACTCATAAGATTGTAACTCCTTCATGAGTTTTATAGGTATCAAGTTTTTTTACCAAGGTTATATGCAACCTGAAAACCAACAAAACCTTTTGACAAGCTTTTGAACAATATTTCAATTTGAGTGTTCTGTTCCAGATTGGCCTCAATGTCTGCAGCCTCGGCAAAGTAGCCTATAAGAGTGATCATGTGGTTTTCGACCAGAGTGTGTGATCATATGGTTTTTGACCAGAATGTCAGGCTTTTACTAGGCATTTATCAAGCTAGTTATGGCAGATTGTTGAGCCAAGGCAGCTTGGCCTCCGAACATGTCTTCTAGCTCATATAGACTAGCTTTAGCAGTCTTATAACTCTCCAGTTGCTTATACAGACTACTGGTCACACTTGTCAGCATATAACAATGAGCTATCCCATCAGACTCTTCCCAATGTTTTTTAGCCTCAGCTTAAGTGGCCAGTGGACACTTATTATCAAGAACTGTTTTAAGTTTCTCATAGCTTAAAACAATTATCAGGTTCATTTTCCATTCCTTATAATTATTTCCATTCAGTTTGTTTTCAGTGAGTATGTTCAATAAGGGAGTTGGTGTAATTTTCAAATTGAAAATAAAACATTCATATATTAATATCTTTGTATTAGGCAAAAGTTTGAAAATATTTTGCAACATTACGATATGCACTAAGATGATGTATGCGTCTTACATTAAACCTTGAAAACATTTGTAAGTTGTTGCAACAATTATTCCCACATCCATTGAATCAAGCCACCATGGGGTGATCATGATCAACTAGTAAGAACATAGATTTCCATCCAATCAGTACATGAATCTAATTCCTTAGGCATTCACACGTACTAATACATGAGTATGTGTTAGAGATTAACATATTGACTGACTCGCCATGAGTATGTTTCTTAGATTATTATGTAATAGTTAGAAACATTACTCATAGTGATAACTATGTGTATGATCCTCGAACTTGAGATCATCATCATCCACACATCATGAGTTTTTTATTTTGATACAGTCAAACGTCTACCCTAACAGGTTGTACTATAAAGGCTGTTGTTGGATATACCATAATCCATTTGGTGGGATATGATTGATCAAGATAGGATTTCTCTCTTCTACATAATGGGAGTAATATCATGGGCCACTTGAAGGAGTGAGATTAGAAATGCATGGTCATGCTCAAATAAGTTGATATGAGATCACACTCATTTGCTTATTGCAGTCTACTCTGAATATCAAGAAATATGATATTGGACTATACAAGTGTGACTATACCATGACTTGTGTCCAATCTAGGTATAAAGGATAAAAGGATATAATACATGAAAATTTTATCACAGAAAGTTTATGTCAAATCACGACTTCTTGTAACTTGGGTAGCAATGATGCATTGCTAGATTCCACTCATTACTTGTAACATTAGAAATGTTCTAGTATTACTACTAATGTTACAAGAACCTACAGGGTCACACCCTATGGTTAAAACGAACAGACTTCACGCAAATACATTGGGCATACACACTCCTACATACATCTTTGGCAAATTGTATCGCCTAACAGATAGTATCACCTGGTGGACAATATTACTTAGCGAATATGATTCACAACTACTTTTCAGAGTTAATATTTATTGAAGTTGATATTCTCTCTGAAAAATTTAAGAGGTCTAGCAGCTAATTTTTAATTCTCTCTAAAAAAGTTTAAAAAGTTTTGTTGTTCGTGTTAACTAGGTAGACTATGTAGAGGCTAAGATGATTCTGCTGCGGCTTGGAATTGACACCCCGAAAGAAATTAGATCACTAAAGGTATATTTCTAATCTTGTTTCAACCCAATTTGTTCCTCGTACTTTGATCCTTGGTTGATGATTGTCGAAATATTTTTTCACTGAGCCACGAGGCGTACTGACGATCCAACAATAAGTTGTCTTTCTGTATTATGATTTGACCACGTAATACTAATTAGTATTAGTTAAACATTGGACAACGAGTAAGCTAATATTTGTTTTATATGCAAAAACCATATGAGGATATTATACAAAGAATATTAATGTAATCCATAAAAAAAATATTAATCAGTCTATTCGAAAAAATTATAAGTATACAAACGAATATACTACACTTAGGGCATCAAATCCAACAGTTTCCCACATACCCTAGTGAAGTAGATGAGTTATATTCCACATTCCTATGCTCTCTACATGTTCCTTAAAATCCCTCACAAGTAGTCTTTGTAAACGTTTTGCAAGGTTGTCTTCGGATTCGACTTTGACCACATCCACGATTCCATCTACAACTATCTCCCTTATGATATGATACTTTCTAATGTAATTCATCCCCTTGTGGTTTTTGGTTTTCTTGGAAGAAAGAGAAAACATGAGTAAGGTTCCTTATGCTTATATAGTAGGAAGTCTCATGTATGCTATGTTGTGCTCACATCCATATATCTGTTTTGTAGAGGGGTTCGTGAGTAGATATCAAGCGAATTTAGGTCCAAGACGCTAGCAAGCTGTTAAGCATATACTCAAGTATTTACAGAGAGCGAGAGATTATATACTTGTGTATTCCAAAGGAGATCTTCCTCCTATCAAGTATACTGATCATGAGTTCCAAATGTGTAGGGAAAGAGGAAATTGACATTGGGCTGTGTTTTTATCCTAGACAACAAGTTCATTAGGTGGAGAAGTGTCAAGCAGAGCTATACTGTTGACTCCACTATGAAGAGCGAATATGTGGTTGCTTCTGAGGTTACAAAAGAAACAAATATAGCTTCGAAAGTTCCTTACAAATCTTGAAGTTGTTCTTGGTAAAAAAAAAACTATCACATTGTATTGTGACAATAGTGCGGCAATAGCTAATACCAATGAAACTAGAAAGAAAGATGAAATTTCGATACAAAAGGTTGAGTTCCCTTTCTCGAATCGATTATTGGATAACGTTCTGATTACTCTAGAATATAAAGTTATCTTTAGTACTTTTAGACTGATAATTCATGCAAATTTTGAGCGATTGATAACAAATTTCATAATTTTTATTGCAATTTTACCGTATTGGATAATATTAATGATTGGATGTGAGAGTAATTAAAGAAAGAATTAGGGTTTGTTTTTGAGTTAGTCGGCTTAAATTATGTATGATTAAACCCTAGGATTGAGGACCGTAAGAAGTAATTTAGGATAAATGAGGTCGAAAGATAAATTTACCAAGTAATCATAATTTATCCAGGTCAAGAAAGTGAGACCAAAAGATAAGTGAGTATTGGTCGATTAATTAATTGGTTAGAGGCCGAAAGGTAATAACTAGTTAGTTAATAGTTAATTCGCTAAAATTCAAAT
This sequence comes from Gossypium hirsutum, assembly GCF_007990345.1. Taxonomy (NCBI): domain Eukaryota; kingdom Viridiplantae; phylum Streptophyta; class Magnoliopsida; order Malvales; family Malvaceae; genus Gossypium; species Gossypium hirsutum. Next base: position 21,951,183 of record NC_053449.1, on the reverse strand, counting down.
TTTGAAGTTAATTAGGAACACTGACATGAGTTAATCTTCTACTTAATGAATTGAGTTAATTTCGATTGTCAACTTGTCTTCTTTAGTTTTACTTACTTTATGTTATTTTCGTTACTTAATTTCGATTAGGTTTTTCGTACTATAATTTTAGGTTAATATTGTTTAGTTAGTGTAGAAAAAGTGAATTTTAGTTTAATTCAACCTCCTTTAGGCACAATCCTCAGAATACTTCTCAGAGTGTTTCGTTGTAACACTTTACTATATTACAATTTGACCCGTATGCTTGCAGACACCACTACTTAATTATTTATCTTTTTGCTGCAGTATTTTCGGTCTAAATGTTTGCACGTTTGGTGGCGATTAAAGCCTTGATTAGAATATTTCATTTTGACATATGCTAGTTGGATAATGAAAGTTTGATTTGATAAAATTATTATTAAATATTTAAAAATATTTAAAAATATATATAAATTACTAAATATTAAAAATATATTTTAAAATATGAAAATTGATATAAACCTATAAAATATTATAAAAATATTATAGATATTATAAAAAATTCTAATAAATTATAAAAATATAGAATATATGTAAAATATTTAAAATTTTGTAAAAACATATTAGAAGTATTAAAATTAAAATAAACTTATAAAAAAATATTAAAAAATCATAAAAACTTGGACCAGACCAACTGATTGTACCAATTAGACCGAAATTGGCAAGGGTATCGGTTCGGAGAAAGCCATTAGACCAGTTGACTTGGGAATAGGTCGGTTGAACCAATTTTTCTATTTTTAATATGTTTTTATTTTTTATTTTTTATTTAATTGAACTGGACAGATTAGTTGAACTGATAGACTGATGGCTTGCTTGGTTCGATCACTGGTCCGTTTCTGGAAACCTTGGTTAGAATATTTCATTCTAACATATGCGAATAGTTGGATAATGAAAATTTGATTTGATAAAAGTATTAAAAAAATAAAAATTGGTTTAATCTCTCGGTTCCTAGGTAAACCGGTCTAATGGCTTTCCCCGAACATGTTGATTTCGGGCTAACCGGTCTAGTTCAAGTTTTTATGTTTGTTTTTAATAATTTTTATAAGTTTATATCAATTTTAATATTTTTATAATATTATATTATTTTAAAAAATTCTCATACGTTTTTTTATAATTTTAAATAATTTTATATTTTTTATAATTTCTTAGATTTTTTTATGTTTTTATAATATTTATAAGTTTTTATAATTTTAATAAGTTTATATCAATTTTAATATTTTAAATATTTAATATTATTTATATATATTTATAATTGTTATGCTTTTTTAATATTTTTATAGAAAAAATATTATATTAAACCATAGGTTCTTCCATCATCATTAAATTTTTATAACATTCCACCAATGAGTTCTCCCCCCTCCCTCTCCTCCAAGCTAAATAGTAAAATCTCATTTAAGATGCCGTCAAATGAGCACCACCAGAAAAAGGTGTTCAAAAAAGCGATTCTTTTTCATTTATGATCTCCACATCTAACTTAAATAGCTCTATTAGTCCTTTACAAAATCCATTTCACATTCTTATACATCAATTTTTCTTCTTTTTCCCCCCTCTTTTCATTTTACTACCTGCTCAGTCAATCACAAAACCCGAAACCCACTTCAAGAAACATGAAATCTCCTCTCGAGGTCTCTCTTTTTCTCCTATTTCTGGTTTTTTCAGCTTATGTCTTCAATTACAATGAATCTACCCAAGTAAGTAAAAAAGAAAAAAAAACCTTGGTTTGGATTGCATTGAGTCCTTTGCTTTTCATGTCCAATATTTGAGCTTTTTGTCTATTTTTTTTATAGATTTAAAGTCGCTTTCTTGATTTGAAGGTAAATGAATCTTTAGAACTGGTTCCATTGGTGGACGAAAAGATGGTGAAGATGATGATGTTTAATGAAAGCAGAAGAAAGTTGGGGACTTTCCAGATATGTGCTGCTTGTACATGCTGTGGTGGACCGAAAGGTGTTTGCTTGCCATCCCCTTGTTGCTATGCCTTCAATTGCAACATTCCAAACAGACCTTTTGGTTTCTGCTCCTTCACTCCCAAGACCTGTAATTGCTTTGGATGCCATCTCTAGTTTCAAGTTTTATTTTATCTATATTTCGTAATTTTGGCTTGTTTTTAACTAAGGAGTTCAAAAAAAAAAAACACTTGATTCTGTTGGGAGTGTGAAAGGGAAGGAAGAGAATATCTGGATTTTTTATATATATATATATAAATTTTATAGGAAGGTTGGTGTGTCCAGGTTAGTTTTTTGGCCATCTCCAGTGGGATGTCTATAATTTTTGTTTTCTCGAGGAAGTAGCATTGCCTGGAAATAGATATTCTAAGCATTAGAGCACAATATATGGATAGTTAAGGAACCATTACCCTTGTTTATGAAGTTACTGGGTCTTATGATAAGATTTTATTTTTTATGAATAAATTAATGTTAGTGTTCAAAGGTGTGGAAGTGTTGCTAATGACAAAGATTCAAGATGTCTATTATTTTACTATTGTCTTGTTCACTTTTATAGTTATATAATCCAAATGTTCAGTGTATTACTTGGGTGTTATGCAGAATGCACCTCGGAATAACAATGTAAATAACTCTTTCTTTTAATATCAATTTGCTTTTGGACAGTGTTTGTACTAATGTTTCCGCTGCTTCAGTTATGCTTCATACTTGATCTTGCACTGCATCTTAAGTCAGAGTAGTTCAATTAATAAATAACCTAGGTGATGGTGCTCAAGGGGAAGTGAGTGACTAGAGCCTAGTAGTTTGGCTTCTTGTCCCTACCACGTTTTGAAGTATTCATCAAGTTGCACTTTTTAATGCTTGGCTATGTGGTTCTGTTGATTATATTGATGCATTTGGGTGTAGCAGCTAGTAGAAATCTTAGACTCGGGGTTGATTTTCACTTTGCTACAAATCGTAAGTTATGCTACTCTCACTCTTCATTTATTTTAAAAGTATGCTTTTGATATGGATGTTGAGATATTTCGAGAGCTAGTAGTGTGTTTCTCTTCATTTCTGTCTATTTTGTCATAGATTACAATGCGTCTATTTTTCTCCTTAAAAAAACAAAATTATGTTATAAAGCATGGAGTTATCTTTAGACTTTATTGTTGTTTAGGGGTGAAAGATGATATAGACATGACAACAGGGTATAGAGGCACATTTGTATTTGATGTCTTGAGAAGAGTGTTCAAGGAATCTCATTGACCTTATTATGAGAAGCAGCCCATGTGCTGCTTGTAAAATGCTGTTATTCTTTATATACAAACAATTGGATACGATGATGTTTAATGAGATTGCAACTCTGAAACACCTGCTTGGCTGCTTATCTTTTCTCCTATTCCCCCCCCCCCTTTTTTTATTTTTTGGGGGAGGGGGGGTGTGGTCCGAAAAAGCTTCGACGCAATGGTTAATCTGCCATACTTTTAAATCTTTTAATTTTCTTTATCATTTTAAATCACTTATGGAAGTCCCCATATATCGCCAATTGGATAAATAATAGTCTTGTCATCATCAGCTAACGATGGTAATGGTTAATTGACGGAAACTGTCAGCCGAATAACTTGTTTGTTGAAATTTGAAAACTAAGAACTAAACTGTCTACGGGTTTGGTCCGGTTGTGGTTTAGTTTCAAAAATATTATATGCCCGTCCTTGAGTTGATTCAGTTCGGATTTTCTACTCGTTTTATTGTTTAAATGTTAATAAAATATTGAAATTATATTTTTCATAATTAAATTTAAATTATAAATATTTTTATATTTTAATGGAATTCGAACATGTTGGGTTGAAATATGAAAGTCCTCATCCAAGTCCGCCCCGATTAGAGGTGTTCATGGGCCGGGCGGTCCGGACCGACGGCCCACCCGAAATATGGGAGGGTTTGGGTAAAAATATAGGCCCGAAATATGGGCTTGGGCAAAAAAATGAGGCCCGATTAAAAATCGGCCGGGCTTCGGGCACCACTTTTTTGGCCTGGGCCCGGCTCGGTCCGGCCTGAATATAATAAATATTTTTATTTTTTTAATTTTAAAATACTTTTTTTAAAATTTTAAATTTTAAATTTTTTTAAAATACTTTTTAAATTTTTTTTAATTTTAAAATATTTTTAAAATACTTTTTTAAATTTTTGTTTTAATTTTTAAAATAAATTTTTGGTATTTATTTAAAAACGGGCCGGGCCGGGCCGGGTCCGGGCTTATGAATTTTTTCCCGGGCCGAGCATGGGCAAAATTTTAGGCCCATATTTCGAGCTGGGTTGGGCTCGGTCCAAAATTTTTTCTGGGCCCGGCCCAGCCCATGAGCACCTCTAGCCCCGATCTGCTACCAATGATTTTTTTCCCGATGTTGTTCATGGTCTTTTACACCACTTGGGGTTTAAATATATATCTTTAAAAGGGATATTTTTCTATATGTATAAATATAAAAATAATAATTAAAAAGATTATTTGAAACTTCCTATTTAAGAAAAATTCTAAAATTGGATGAGTCCTTCGTCCGCTCTAATGTTATAGAAAAATTGTTATAAAAGTTGTAATTGTTTGCGTAATTAGTTAATGTTGTATGTGGTGTTAGATAAAAATTTTATCAGTTTTTGAAAAATCATCTAGTAATTAGATTTGAGTAATTGTTACAATTAGTAAGTTTTACTAAATTGAATGTAATTGATGCATTCAATTACATTTTTCATTCTTAGGGATGGATTATAATTGGAGTGATTACGCAGATAATTGTGAATATCTAGAATCAAATTCAATTATCCTATAATTTTCCGAGCACACCTTACATCATATAAGTTTAAGGAGTTATTTAATAGAACAACAACAATATTTTAAGTGTCGGATATATATATTATTTTTAAAATATAATTGTATGTATTTTACAATTATGTTTAAATAATCTAAAAATTTTATTGAACAAAGATAATTTTTTATACATTTTGACTTATTAAATATTTGTTTTAAGTACATAGTATTTATTATAAATTATTGATACTAATTTTAATTAAGTTACATAATAATTATTATTAGTTTTTTGTACTTGACTAAGGACCAATCAATGATGACAATAATATATGTTTAATGGTAGAGAGAGAATAACCCAAACAAACATGAAATTTTAGACTAATTAGACAAAATTGCATATGATATTTATTTTTCTTGTTAATTTTATTTATAATCGTATTGTGAAATACGAGAGAGAATAATATTGATACAAATAGTAAATTAATGAGATTAATGAAAGAGATATAAATAAAAGAATAAGGGAGAGGAATGCTTATTGATGAATCAATTTAATAACATGAACTGGAAACATTCTCTGCTCGCAATTGTCTCAAATTTGGAATAGAAATTTTTCGACTAAGAAAACATAAAAGCAAAAACTCTAATTTACTGAAAGCTAAACTGAAATTTCTGTAAAGAAATATGTAGAAAAGTCCCATAATCTATTGTTTTGAGTTGATATATATAGTAGTTGTATAGTATGACCTCATTAGGTCAATTACAGGCTGATTAACAAGTTAAATATGATTATACGAACAAAAACACATTTTGGGTCTTCTCGGACCAGTGTTACAACACCCAATAGTTGGTGTCGCAAAATTGCACGTTAAATGCTCCCCCTATCAGTTTGAAGTTCGTTGTCGCAACATTGAGTGGTGGTTGTCGCAACATTAGTGGCTATATGTTCCCCCTCTCGGTTTCAAAGTTCGTTGTCATGACATCTCCTCTAAATGTTGCAGCATCCAAGGCAGTTTGCTTACTTATCAACCTAAAATGTTGTCCGCACACTCAATCAACTTGTTAGTTCTTCCTTAGGCTTGAATCAACCTAAGAAGTCATAAAACAACAGTAAAACCTTAATTTTATTCAATCTAAATTAAAACTAAATAATTTTAGAAATAACCATAAAAGATATAAAATTACTTGAATAAGAGCTCTTTAAGTAATGAAAAAGGCTTAATTTGTCACACTAAATTGTGGCAGATCAAATTATCCCACACTTAAGTCTTTGCTTATCCTCACGCAAACCAAGCCTATGTTGGAAAAACTCTGGTTTGAAAACGATTTTCTTGCATAACAAAAATTTAAATTTTGAAACCTGACCCGATTTGTGATATTTATAATAATAAATCTTAGCCCAAAATTGTAACACCTAAAACTCAACCTGATCGCCGAATTTGGATTTTAGGATGCTGCACTCAAGGTCTAAAATTACCAACATATTCTTAATAAATATATATTCTGCCATTCCTAATTAATGCAAATTGTATTAAAGCACAACTATCCATTGACCCTCACCATATACATTCGAAATTCATATTTTCATAGTATAAGTATTATAGAAACACAATTATCTAATTAGCCTCGCAATGTATAAGAATTTACTTCTAATTACACACTTTAATCTAATATACATAATAGTTTACAAGGTAGTCTAATCTTTATCATGCTGATTATTTGTTTAAAGTTGAAAACATGTTCTAATTGCAGTTATTTACGAACTTGACTATGAACCTGAGGCTCTACCTCTAGGCCACCACTTTATACATATTACGAATAAGAGGCAAATCTTCCTTAGCTCGGAGGATTCTGGCTTGGTCCTTCATCGAACTCTCAAATTCTCTTTTTACCTGCAATACATATTAACACATGCGTAAGTTCTAATGAACTTAATGAGTTTTCATACCTCACCAATACTATGTTAACACGGTTGTATTTTACAACTCAAGGTTCAAGTTTGACTTGTCTAAATTAGGATGGCTCGTCAATCTAGTGGGTATAGTGTTCCCATCGCTCGAACAGACTCTCTTGTATTTGGTGCACTGTCATCAACAATCATAGCTTATTTACTTACATATTCATGGTGAACAAATAATCTTGCTTGATTACATTTGGCTACTACTTATGGTACAAAGAACGAAGATTTGACCTTCAACTATACAAGGCCTAGTACACCTAAGTTTTCCCTTGACAAGATTTCATAGATATAATTCCAAGATGCTGATTTATGTACATCTACTCCCATGCTAGGGATTTCTTGCAGATTATCACTTGTGGCTTATGAGAGATAGCCCATAGATATCACCCTAGCACAATTTGCACCAATAAATCCAAATAACCACATAAAACAGACCTGGGGAGTAATTCTTGTTGCGATCTTCTATTAAAAGCTTGTCTTATGGACTCAAATTTATTTTACAGTACTTCTAGATTCATGCTCAGACCCACATCTATGGAATCACACCTTGTGAAACAAGTCGATGGACTTATGAGGAAAATCACCAATTTTGGATAAATAAAGATCTATTCATCTAAATTTGAATACCAATCTGAAAGATCTTCGCCTCCTATTATTGTTCACAACAGCATATAACTCATTCCTAGGTCCATTTTAAGAAACAAATAACTTGTAGGTGGATTATTAAAAGTGAATCCCTATATGCAAAATCATAATTGCAAGATAGTCCTGGCAAACTACCATATCTTTCATACCCCAACTCGCATAACCAGTTTGTAATAGCCCGTTTTCAGTGAAACTGAAATAGTGGTTTTGGGACTACAAATTTGATGTGAGAATAATTATTTTATTATTATTTTAATGTCTACAACATGTTAATATTATTGTATAAAAATTTTGTTAAGAAATTTTACTGTTTACATAGTTAATTTGGTAAAAAGGACTAAATTGCAAAAGGTGCAAAACTTGAGTTCTATAAGTTAAAAGGCACTAAATGGCTATAGAATTTAAATGTATGGCATAAACCAACCAATAGCTTGGCCAAAGCCTAAGCATCAACATAAACATGTTAGCATATTTGAACACAATTCATAGGCAATTAAACATGGATGGCCATTAAACTTAAACATGATTCATTTGGATTTGTCATCCATCTCAACATAGCATATTTTCCATGTATCTCACCATTTAAAAGTCTTTCATACATTCAAGTTTTGGTTCATATAGAACTCCTACCATATCCTTGTGAATTCATGCCCGCTGAACCGAATAGAATATCGTTGGATACGCGGGATAGCTCACACGAAGTGTGCTAAACATATAACCGTAGTCTGTCCTTTCCTTTACATATATGCTCACACGAGCTATGAAAAGAGTATGCTCACACAAGCTATGAAATGGGCCTGCTCACATGAGCTGTGGGTCAGAACGTAGCTACATGGTGTTGCTTCACTAGCTATCGAGTATCCGCAACAAATGTCGAAACTCATCCACCAGTAGGACATTCAAGACCAGCATTCGAAACATGTAAACCCTAATGACATGTCATTTGTATCCTGATACGCCCACGCCCCGGGGACGCCCTTGGTCCAGCTTATCAAGCGTCATTTATAATCTTTGGCAAGTTGATCTAGCTCGTTTCAGCTCAATGGAGCTCAATTCGACTAGATGTTAGCTCATTGGGCTTGATTCTCTTTTATTTAATCTCATGCAATTTAAGTTGCTGGAATAAATTTAGCTATTTAATTAAGTTAGTTAATTTAGTTTAAGTTCAGCTCAAATAATTAAATTGCATTTTAATGTGTCAAAATTCTGGACATCTTAATTAATTTTAAATGTGTCTTAGTTAATACATAATTAGTAGCTATTTATTGTGTCTAGGACAAATTTATTTCATATTGCTATTTAATATGTCCAGCCGAATTTAATGTGCAGGTATTATTATGTCTTTGACCGAATTTATTTGGTGTTTATAGGAAATTATTTCAGCTGAATCAACTAGCTTAATAAGTAAAGGAAAGCATTAAAGAAAGCATGCATGGGACAGCATTAAAGGAGCTGCTGATTTCTCCTTTTCGTGCATGAGGAGGCAATAAAAGGAGCTGTTGTTTTCTTTTTTCCATGTGCCTTTTTCGGTTATCACAAATGCCATAAATATGCCAGCCATTTGAGGGAGTGTATGAGTAGCATTTAGAGGAAGTTTTGCACCAATTAATGCTTCCATCTATCAAGGAGCAGAATTAAAGAACCAAGCTGCTATTTTGAGTTTCCTTAGGTGCCTTTTCGTGGGGATTAAAAGCCATGGCTACTCAAATTAATTCGGTAGCTCATTCCTCTTTCCCAAGCTAACCATCCAGCTCTCCAACTAGCTATGAAAGCATTCCCATTTGCTGGGAAATTCCATTCACATTTGTGCCTATTCGGTTATGAGTTTTCACACATAAAGGACTTCTCATGTTCGACCTTTCACAGCTTTTTGGCTATTGGAGTGTTCAAGAAGATGCTGAGCTATTCAAGGCTATTCAATTAACTAAGGCAACACAATTAAGTTTTTCCTTCCCCTTTGGCCGAACCTCAAGTGACTAATCAACTCAACCATTAATTCCATAAGCTAGGAAGCTTCCAAGGATGTTCTAGGAAACCACAAGAAAATTTTAGCTTCTTTTAGCTATTATTTGCTGTCCATTTAGCTCACTAGATTGCCTATTCGGCTAACTCATGTAATGGCTATAAATATTTGGTAAACAACTTGTTTTAGGGACTTTTTTCCAAATTTGTTAAACGAAACTTTGTTTCTATGAGGTTAACTTGCTCTCCAATTTCGTACGAGTCTTGAGTGACTTATCTAGCATGTTAGTGGCGTCAACCCGAACTTGTTTTTGAACTTATCACCAGCCTTTGGTGTGGCGTTCAACTGACTTCTACCGAACCATCTTTCCACCTTAAACAATATAAGAACCGGGGTGACACTCGTTATAGTGTTGAATCATTCTTGATGTTTAAGTTCGCTTGTTTCCATTCCCATTTACTATTTCTATCTCACTAACTTGTTTGTTAAACCGAGCCATCCACTTATTATCCATATTTTCATTTTTGATAGCTATCCATACCTTACTGTTCTAAATCCATTTTGAGCCTTATTCCATCCTATATCATAGACTTAGCCAAATCTACAAATATCTTAAAAATCGAATGATACTTTCTTGAGACGATCGGGTAACTTAGGTGACTCGACCCAACATGACCGAGCCGATTCACATAATATATTATGAATTTTTATGGTTCAAACAAGGCTTGATAGTCGACATAACATCGTTTGATATGCAACAATTATTTACATAACAATCCACAATATATATCATTTGATAGAAAGCATATAAACACTGTGCAACTTTTGACATATTGGTTGTATGAATAGGTACCATATTGATCTAGTTTGATTATGCATGTTTTAGATATATTTTGAATGCTTGAAATGGGTGCAAATGGCCTGTATATGAGTGCATGATTTGGGTAAAGGAAATGGCTTGAAAATGGCCTATTTCTTGTCCACATGGTCTAAGACACGTGCATGTGTCTCAGCCGTGTGTGACACACGGCCATGCAACATGACCATGTGTCCCCTTTAGGTTTCAACGGGTTGCAAGTCTAGTAGTTACACGGCCTAGCACACAGCCTGACACACGGGCTTGTGAGGCCATTTCGGGAGTTACATGGCTTGGCACATGGGCGTGTGGCTTGGCTGTGTGACCCAAGTTAGAGAGTTACACGGGCACAGACACGGGCTGGGAGATAGCCATGTGTCCTTAATTCGAATGTCCACACGGCCTAAAACACGGGTGTGTGTCTTAGCCGTGTGAGTCACACAGCTTGGCCACACGGCCGTGTGACCCCTACAGTATAAAAAATTCTATCTTTTTCCATGAAATTCCATATGTTTCTAATTTATTCTCGAATAATTTCTAACGTTATTTTAAGGCCTCGAGGGCTCAAATAAGGGATGATTAGTTTACACTTAATAATAGATTGTAAGAGAACGAATTCATTTCTGACGGACTCATACAAGCGGATCCCTTCATTGTAGAATCCCATTTGTAAAATGACCTTGACAGATTTCCTATTGTAAGATAGTCCTGACGGACTTCCACATTTACGGTAATGTCATGGCCATGGACTTGCATTTCACATATATGACTTAAAGCCTCAAACTCCCAGAGTCTTATACTACCCATTAAGGGATTTCATATGCTAGGATGCACCTTTCTCCATACAGTTCGCCCTTACCTCTGCAAATTCTCCTTGTTAATTCAATCACATAACTGTTCCCTCGTAAGGACGGGGTCATTCACCAATTCTAGTTTGCATTTACATGCCTTACCGGAGGTAAATCACATATCATTTTCCCTTCTTCGTCTTCCATCTCAAACACACTTTGGTAGCCCTCCATAACTCAGTATAAATTATACACATGCATTTCATGCACAAGCATATAACCAATACTACTATTCTTACATGTCACACATTATGCCAACCATCTCATTCACACCTCATGGATAAACTTACAACCAATTATATTTTTATATCTACACATGACACGCATCACGAAATAACACCATTCAACCAAAGAATTCATCATCTTAGGATAGAAGTTACAGACCCAACAACTAATTTTCAAAACGTAAACTCATTCATATGTCCCTTGCTACATGAGCCTCCAACTTACAAACATAACAACCATTTCAAAAATCCAGTGAAGATAGTTCATCATTATAAGAATCATTCTTTGCTTGCATGCAAAGGCCATTTAAATAATTAACTATAGTCATCAACCAAAATTGAACAAATTAGATGGATAACTAAAATCCTTAACCTATTTTCCTTTTTCTTTAATCCGTTAGCATAGAAATGTTAAGAAGTTTACCAGCTTATGAAATTTCCAGTTTCTAAGACACAAACCTTTGTTCCTTCCTCCATGCATGCAAAAATGCTCCTTAAGGCTTCTGATATGATCCGGCCTGGGAGAGTCAAGTTGTTTAACAAAGTTTGCTCGATCGTCGATGAGGAGTAGTTAGAGTTGTCAAAAATGGGTGATTTAGGCTAAGGGTTGCGGAAGCTTTCAAGGGGTTTAGATGAGTGGTTATAGTGTTGGTAGGTTTGGCTTAGGATAGATAAAAAGGAGGTGGTGTGTTTAATTGCTCGGTTTAAGGATAAAATAAAGATAGACAAGTTTTAATATAAATGGCGAGGATGGATAATCGAACTCAAACTTCAGGAATGATTCAACACTAAAAAGAGTCACCCCAATTCCTATATCGTCTAAGGTGGTTTTGCAAAATAGAAGGTTGTTAAACGCCACACCGGGTTACAATGATAAGTTCGGAAACAAGTTGGGAGACGCCACTAGCACGCTAGATAAGTCAATGAGACTTGTACAAAATTTGGAGAGGAGATAAACTCACTCAAGAACACAAAGTTCATAAAATTTGATCAAAAATTCAAAAGTTATCTATCCTTTGTTTCTTTTATTAAACCGAACCTACATATTTCTAAACTTTCCATCCATTTCAAAAATCACTTCGTAAGCTTCCGCAAACCTTAAACAAATTTACACCTTTTTGACTACTAGAACTTCTCTTCATCGACGATCGGGCAAACTTTGTGAAATGACTCGACTCTCCTGGGTTGGATCACATCATTTGGTATCAGAGCCACTAAAACGAGGAGTATCGACGTTCGTATTCATCTTGGAGTAAGTTCGTGAAATTTTTTTTAAAAAAAATTCAAAAAAAGATTTGTGAATTCAAGTATTTTCCTTATATTTAGTATTTTGTAATTGAAAAAAGAAGAAGGAAGAAATTCAATTTTTTTTTTAAAAAAGTTGAAAGTTATTCATTCATCTTCATATTTACGATCCATCAAGTTGACTCTCTATCGTTTGCCATCAATTACCCTCTCCATCGCCACACTTGAAACCGAGAATCTTATTTGTACAGCTTACTTCCCCACCATCTACAATCTACCCTTGTTACCCCTTTTGAAATCGACCCCAAGTAGCAAATAAGCCTAACGAGACAAACTATAAAGTTACGAGAGTGAGAAGAGCGGTAAAATGCAAGAGATTGTGAGATCATTCGAGAGAAGAAAAAGCCAAAGCGAGTGCAAACACGAGTGGAGTGAAAACCTTTTATTTTCTTCTCGAGTGACCTTGTGGGATTTTTTTTGGTGAGGTATTTAATTTTCTATTTTTTTAACTTTTCTTATTTTCAGTAAATAATCATGTCTCGAGAAGAATTTTCAGCCGATGAATTTCAATATTTGTTGAAAGAAATGGAGAAAATGCTCGACCAAAAAATAAGGCCCATTCAAGATAAGATAGAACCTCAGGCAACATCCCGGCGGTAGCAAATCCCACCAAGTCAGAAAATGAAGTCACGATCATCATGAAGACATATTTCTGATAACCATTTGAGAAGAGACTCATATCAAGAATCCTATTCAACAAGGCTTTCGAGTCAACGAGAAGAAAACTTCGAGTCAAAAATATTCGAGATGAACGAGAAAGTACGAGTTATTCCTCGTATGCCTCAAAGAAGTCCCTCTAGAAGAAACGTTCACGAAGACTTGATCGAGATACCTATGTGACTACTTTCTATTCTTTCGAGCAAAATACTAATTCTTTTGATTCCTTTGTTTCATCCTCAAGTTGTAATAAACTCGAAAAAGAAGGAAAAGAACTCGAAAAAGAGATTGAAAAAGAAGAAAAAGAAAAAGAAGAAAAAGAAAAAGAAGAAAAAGAGAAAGAAATTGAAAAAGAGAAAGAAATCAAAAAAGAATTTGAGAAAGAAGATAGTGAGCAAGAACAAGAAAAAAGAGGTTGATATTTTAACTAACCCACACGATAGTTGCTCTTGTTCTATTCCTTCGTTTCAAGTTTTCGAAAGGCCGAGTGTCGAGTATCAACTTCAATACCTTCCTGATGAAAGACACTTTTGCATGACCAAAAGAGGTAAGGTTGAAGATGAAATCGAACCACAAGAGTTTGAAGGTAAGCGAGGTAATGAATTTTTAACAACCGAGTCATGGCGATCAAGTTTGAAAGCTGTTGAAAATGACTTAGTTTTAAAAAGATTCCCTTATCTTGATCTGATTAATTGCTATTCTTTGCATATGGTTGATGTCGGTTTTTCACGAAAAGCGATTAAAAATTTTGATTGTGATAATTTTGTGCATCAATTACTGCATTGTGAAGAATCTATGATTTGGTGCAAATCTGTTCTGATAACTGTAAAGAGTTTTGATTGTATGTTTCCGTGTATGCAAAAATCCTTTTGGTTTGACATGTTTGACTTAATGAAACCTTTGCTAGGATCTGGCATAAGTAATCAAACTCGCGTGTTTAAACCCGAAATCTGTTTTGGTTCATTTTGTGGGAAAATCAAGCAACATCGATTGTGTTTGAATAATTCCTATTTGTTTGATACTTGGGTTTTGAATAAGGTAACGAAATTTATCCAATTTGTTTTCAATTTAAATTCGTTCTTTAAACAATTTCTGTGGTTGTACATGAAGTTCGCGATTCATCCCGAAAAGGTTAACCAACCATGAAGTATCAATTACACTATACCCCCGAGGAGTGAAGGTTTGTGTTGGTAGAGAAAGGTAAAAACTATCTTTATTTTCCTACTCTTAAAGATAAACAAGGTAAGACACTTGAAAACTTTGAAACATTTTGTTCTTCTTGGATGGTGTTAAAAATAGTGTTGATGATTTAGCTTTTGTAAAACACTTAGATCGTGATGTGCTTAATTGTTCTATTTTGCTTGATGATGATCTATCTATTTTGGTTGTTGATAGAAAGATTCTTGTTTTTGATCATCGTGATTTTGTTAGCAAGTATACGATTAAATGGAAATTACAATGCCCAACTAAGCAAGACCATGATTCTTCTAATTCTTTTCATTTGACTGTTTGTGATGCCTACGTACATCTTTTGACTCATTACTCTCATCTAGGCTTTGATTTGTGGAAACCAATTGAGAATTTTGAATGTCCTACAACATATCTGTTTTTGTCTATATCGTTTGAAGAGACATTGACAAGTAAGATATTTTGTTGGCATGATTGCAAACATGGTATTTTGCATCTATCGCATACGTTACACTTGTTTTGTTTTGATTATGCTTAGACTGCAAGTTTGTTTGCATTGCTTTTTGTTAGCGCATGGCTATAAATTTTAGATCACTCATTTGTCATTCGCCCCTTTTAACCAAGGCAAGCCACACAAACGCTTTCAAGTAAACCAACGGCTCGACTTGAGGACAAGTCATTCTGAAGAAGGGGGAATGATGTGAGCACGCCCAGGGCACCCGCGAATTCAACTTTTGATCCTCTCGAGCTCTCTAAAGGCCCCATACTCGAGCCCGAGCCAAACAAATCCAAGAAGCTGTTTCGGCTTTATTGATTCAATTTTGGACCGATACTCATGATACGACCTTAGCCCGGGATGTTTCTACTGAATCTATTAAGCTGCCACAAGGGCCTATAACTAGGTCACGAGCTAAGAACTTTAAAGATGCATTGGCAAACTATGTGGATGAAGTTTGGGATGAACAAGAAGTCAAATCTATTCGTCATGAAAGGATTAACCCAATAGGCGTCACTTGCAATTTATTGCAAGTTGAACTGAAATTTTAATAAACTCATCTTTAGTTTAATAAATGAGTTGCTGGATATTTATTCAACTCATATTAGTTTAATTAATAAGTGTTTTCTTTGAAATTTATTTATTTAAGTGTTGCTCTTAATTAATCTAGTTTCTAGAATTATTTATTGAGGCATGAGTTACGTTTATTTATTCTTGCTTCTTTAATTAACTAGTTGCTGGAATAATTAATGCATATGTTTAGTTCATTTACTTAAGTATTTATTCTTGATATGTTTAATTAGTGTTTAGTATGCTTAATGAGTTCATTTTAATGTGTTTATTGCAGAAGTTTCTTCAGCTCACAACTGTTACATTTCAAGGCTGTTACAACTTAATTGAAGTGACTTTTCAAGTGCTATTTGAATGCAAAAGAAAGAGCTGTTACAAAAGGGGTTTAATACATCATTTAAGGAAGTTTTAAAAAGCATTATGTACTCTTTAAAATTCGACAGCAACCCTTTCTTCTACCAGCTATTTTTGCTCTTTCAAAAGAATAAATCAAGCATTCAAAACACCATTAAGGAGCTGGTGTCTATTTGGCTAGCCAAGGGACAATTCAAGAGTCATCTTTCAAGCATTCAAGGACATTCATTCAGCTAAATTGAAGTGAAATCAACGATGGAGTTAATTGGTTCAAGAATGCCAAGAGACTTGAACTTTATTTTAGCTTTTAATTAGCACATTAAGATGAATACCTATGACTATTCGGCTACTTTATTCTAGCACTATAATTAGGTGAAATCAAACTTTGTAATGGAACTTTTTGGCCATTTTATTTGAATGAAACTTTGTTTCTTGAGTGAGTTTGTCTCCTCTTAAGTTTCGTACAAGTCTCGTTGACTTATCTAGCATGCTTATCACTGGAAACCGGTGTGGCGTTCACCAATCCACCATTCCACAAATCCACCTTAACGACATAAGAAACGAGGTGACACTACGATATAGTGTTGAATCTTCCTTCGTTAAGTTTGTTTTCCATCCCCACCAATTATCCCAAATTATCTATCCTTTGTTTCTTTTATTAAATCGAACCTACATCTTTCTAAACTTTCTATCCATTTGAAAAATCACTTCATAAGCTTCCGCAAACCTTAAACAAATTTACATCTTTTTGACTACTAGAACTTCTCCTCGTCGACAATTGGGCAAACTTTGTGAAACAACTCGACTCTCCCGAGCCTGATCACATCAGCTTCTCTCTCCCAAGGCAAACTAGAGGGAAGATGGAGGACAGAAAAATGAAAGATCAATCCCAAAGAATAACACCTCTCCTATATAAATAATCTTCTCGTACATCCTTTACCATCACCAAATTAGCAACCACCTGGAATAATATTAATAATCTTGTCTCCCACTAAGAACTATCTAGATCATAAGTAACCGGACTAAGGTTGAAATCTAACTTTTTCTCAACTAGCTTACTAGAAACTTTTATTTACAAAAAGAACCTGCCAAATTAGAAAAAATTTCAACCTAATACGCAAGTCTTACTTGCAATTTTAGACTTTAGTAAGTTCGGGTGTGACAGAAATTGTATGTGTTTTCAAATAAGCGAATCCTTTATGTTTTTCGACTTTCAACCAAACGATCTTCTCTGCTATTCTCGTACCACGAACTACTTCGAGTGTGTGCTTGAATCAATTGAATCAAAACATAGAACTAGAAAAAAAATTTCTTTTCTTTTTGGTGAAAACGAAAATTTTCTTTTCTTTAATAGAAACCAATTGTTATTCTGGAAAAATATATTTAACAGTTGAGAATAAATTCTCTCTATTTTTTGACAGAGTAAAAATCTCTCAAAGTTGTATATTATGCCCTGCCGGAACCATCTATTTATAATAAGATAATATATAACCCTTGTTGAATTGTAGAAGTTTATTTCAACTAGAAAAACAACTTCCTACTTAGAGTAGTAGTAGGGTGGACGACATCCCCTAGTATTACTACTATGGTTGCCGCCCCTTTATATTCCATGAGGGGATTTTTGGGCCTCTTTCACATCAGGTCCAATTATGAGTACTTCCCGAACTTTTTGACCCATTACTTTGTAGTTTGAACCAACTCGATTCTATTTTTCTATTTCCCAACGTAAAACTTAATACTTTATATTAAATAATTTTCTCATCCCAATTTTATCCCCTATAAAATTATGACGATTTTACCCCGATAAAATTTTGAGAAAATATATTTAATATTTCACTACTCAACATGTTCAGTATGACTGAATGCTTTATTTTCATTTTTGGGCTTTAAAATTGCTCAAAAACATAAACTCACTCTTCTGATCATTTTTGAGTAATCCATGTACATTTGCAAATGTATCATTTCTCATTTTCATTTTCATTTTCATTTCCATTTCCATTTCTATTTCCATTTTGAGAAACCTATATTCATTTCCAAATGATTCCATTTCTCTATTTCGGTGAAAATCATAATCATTCCTGAATGTTTCTCATTTTTCTATTTCTATTCATTTTGTTTATTTTGATTTAAACACGCAATTTATTTCTAGTTTCAACGAGCTAGCGGAGGCACCAATTGGACATATGCAACTAGGGCTCAAATGATTTATAATTAAGTTCTTAATTTTTTCTTATTAATTATTAACTCATTTAGTCATAAAGTCATTTCACTATAGTATCGTGACTGAGCTTTCCCCAAAAACATACCATTACGAAAGCAACTTGATCAGTGCTCCCAATGACCTTGTCATAAGTGTGTACCCTCATAGGATATCCTTAATCTCTTTGGGGTAATATTCATTCTCCCAATATGATCTTATTTTATCTTATGGTAACCATTACATCTTCCTTCATGAAAGTCAATTGCTATCAAATAGTAATCAAGTCATTCATCACAAAGATGAACGACTCATGATCACGTTTACTTTTCATCTACCATGTAATTCTAATGAGATGATATCATTTACGCATGTCTTGAGCTATGAATTCCACTGTTGTGAATGACCCTACGTACTAGAGAAGTCGTACACCCAACCACTAGCTTTCGGTTCCTTACCTATTCGAACTCAAGATTTTACTCACATCAAGGTGTATGAGTCACACATACATAGTTCGCCATCCACTTAGGATTTAGGTATGCCACACAATGAACATCACAAGTGAATAAATCCATAAATAGATTCAGAAACTATTCTACTTGGGTTTAGTTCGATGTACCATTAGTCCAGTCAATCACATCTATATCTCTATCTTCTAGGAGTCGTTCGCTCTGATGGCTAAGACAAGGCATCTCCCAATTGGTCTTGATAGACGACATGTTAGTCTTTCAATTGATTTTCTCATTTTCGATTAGACTAAAGACATGTTTAGGTTCATCTACTAGTACAAGTTGTCTTTCTGTATCACGATCCAACCACATGATACCTTTCATTATTAATTTAAAGATTAGACAACCAATGAGCAACATTTGCTTCCATTTTGTTTTGCGTGCAAAAAAAATGTGAGGACAATTATACAAAGTATATTAATGTAATTAATTAAAATTTTTTTATTGACCAATCTATTCAAAAAAGTTAGAAGTGTACTTAGATGAAAATACTACATTTGAGACACCATATCCAACAGTCTAGACACACAACATGCAGGAAATATTAAAGTTGCATCGACTCTATCTAACATGCAACTTAATCTTTGATAACTTGAAAGTTTATAAAGTAAATTTACTTAGTTTACAGAGCTAAATAACTAACAAACTTAGATGTAACCAAATGAAAAATATTTAATTATATCACCATCAATATAAGCCATGCAAATGTATATAATAGATACACACATAAGAATTAAAGAACTGTAACACCCCAATTCTGGTGAGTACAAGGTTTGGCGTATAGCCTTTGAGTAGTATGATTGGCGGAGTAATATTCGCCCAGGTAAATCTTTTGGCGTATAGAGTGGGCGTATACAGTTATGTGTTTAAGTTAACGAAGGTTCTATATCAGATTTCTATGTTAGTTGGAATAAGATAATGGCTAAGTAAAATGGTATGGAGGGCAAGAGTTCATGTCAGAAGTATAGTGCTGTAACGACCCTATAGTCACGGGTGTTAAAAGTGCATTCTCGGGACTCCGTACCCGTTAATTAGACTCGTAAATATTTTTAATAAATATGTACGAATTTAGTTGTGTAGTTAATTAGATTTAGGTTAAGTGAATTTGCATGAATTAAGAGTTATTATATTATAAGGACTAAATCATGTTTAAACTAAAGGTTGAATTATATTTATAAAATCAATTGAAGGATTAAAATGGTAAATATACCTTTATATTATGTAGTGGACGGCATTAATAGGGCATATATGTATATATAATAGTTTAATATATATAAGTTATATATTATAATTATTAAAATGAAATTTGTAATACCCCGAAAATTTTTACAGTAAGATATTATCTTTGATATAGTAAGGAAATAAAGTGACAAAAAGGAGAATTTTGAGTTATGCCAACATTGGGAAGTATATTATGACATATTAATTAAAGAAAGGATTGAATTGCAAAAGTGAGAAAAGTTTTGTTACCCAAGAGTAAATACTCAAAATTTGAAGGGTTAAAGTGTAAATATGAAAAAGTTAAAGGACCAATAGTGTAAATATTTTAAGGGTGGAATAATCTAGAAACTAAGGAAAATGGATGAATTGGGACCAAATTGAATAGATGAAGAATTATGAAGGACTCAATCATAATTTTACCAAATTAAGTGATGACTTAATGATGGAATTTTAAAAGGTCTAAAGGGCAAAATGGTCAATTAGAAGAAAGAGAAATCTAGAAAATAATGATGATGTTGGAGATATTTTAGATTTAATAAATAAATATTAGTTTATTAATATTTTAATTTGATTTTTAAATGATATTTTATCATTTTATCATTATTTTATTTAGTATATATGTATGGAAGAAAAGATGAAGAATCATCATCTTCTCCCATGCATTCCAACGTATGAAGACAAAGAAAGAAAGAAACTTTCTTTTCTTTACAATTTGGTCATTTCACTAAAAATTCACCATTTTCACTTAGAAATCAAAGAAATTTCCATAGCCACCAAGGGATAAAATTGATAAGGATACCATGGGGAGCTAGAATATCAAGTTAGATTCAAGAAATAGAGGCTGGAGGAGAGAGAAAATCAAGTTAAAGATTGAAATCAATAGAGCAAGGTAAAAACATCAAGATTTCAATATATTTTTTAGTTTGATATTATTGAAAAAGTATGAAATTGATGTTAATGTAGGGTTTTATTATATAAGGTTCTATGTTCTTGATATGTTAGTGAAGGGAAAAAAGAGGAATTGATAGAAAATATTGTAGAGAAAGCAAAGGAGGGTGTTATAAATTTGATTATCAACATTTTGCACTAAAACAGTTTTGGACAGCAGCTGTGGGTTAACTTTGAAAAATCACCATAAATCGTAGAAATTGAATTAGAGGATGAAAAAAATGGAATTAAATATTATTGAGTCTAGTTTCTCATAGAAGAAACGATGTGAGCAATGGAATTGTAAATCATGAGTTATAATAAATTTTGTGAGATAAGGTCAGAATGATTTCAGGTTCCCCTGTTCTGACTTTGGAAAATCATAAAAAATTGGATAAAAATTATTATGGGCTTAAATTTATATTTTAAAAATCTTGAATGAGCCTATTTTCAATAGAAATATATGGGAACATTATCCGAATCCTGTACAAGGAGATAATTAATTTTTAGGGAAGAAGGGTCAAAACTGTCAGACAGCAGAATGGGATGAATTTAAAGAATAAACTGTACTTATTGGTTAAACCAAAAATTCTAAAAATTTTATATTAAGAAGAAATGTGAGTATAGTTGAATATAAAATTAACAAATCTCAATTTGGAGTTACGTAGCTCAAGATATAAATAATTTTGTGACTATGACTCAAGTGGACAGCTTTGAATGAACAAATAAGTAAATAATGAAAGTATAGATAATGTTACATATAAGCATGTTATATACATTTAAGGATGTGGAATAGAGAGGATGAGGAGGAAAACATATGACTATTCAACTAGCATGAGTTTTCATTAAAAATGACTAATTTGCATGTTTTAGGTTCAGGGACTAAATTGAATAAAAGTAAAATTTTAAGGGTAAATTTGTAAAGATGTCAAAAAGTGACCAAATTGCATGAAATGAATTGTTTTATTATTTAAATTAATAAATTGGATGAAATATTAATTTAGGTCAAGATTGGGTGGAAATTCGAGGAAAATAGAAAATTACCAAAATGTCCCTAAATTTTGGTATTTCTGCAATCTAGCCTGGTAAGTTTGTATGAACTATATTTTGTATAATTTTAATTAAAGTGAATGTTATTTGGTGATGAATATTATATAAATATGTATTTTATTATTGGTAATATGTATAATTATTAGATGCATTGAAATGATTATCGGAAGCTAGATTGGATTGAAAGCTTGTCGAATATATATCACACTATCCATTGGTTTTATCAGTAATTTTGGATGATTTGATTCTGGTTAGAATGGCATGAATAAGTTAAATTGGCCAACGTGAGCTCATTATTGTTTTGATTTTGATTGGTTATAAATATGAATGCTTGATGAAATAATGAAATGTTTGTAAATTAATTTGTAAACTTCGGTAATGCCCTATAACCCTATTCTGGCGATTGATATGGGTTAGGGGTGTTACAATTATTGGTATATGAGCTACGTTTTAGTCGGTTCTCAGACCGAACATAGCATATGTGAAGATTGAAAATACATGTCATTATATAACCTATGATAGTGTGATATCTCTCGACTCTAGTGAGATTTGTTATACTCATATACAGAAATGCTTTCCCAACTGAGCTAAATTTCGATAATGTTGAAAGCGATCCTCAAGTATATAAAAAAAAGTTGATTATGATGAATCGGAACTCACAAAGGTATGAATAAATGTTTTATAATACATTTATAAAATATAAAAAAGTAATATATGAAGTATATGATAAGGATTACTAGGGAATTATAGATGAATAGTGAATTTTGAAATATATTACTTGTGCTAAAGATAGAGAAGATATAAATGCATGAATTATTAGTGCAAGAATTAAATTGTAAAAGCATGTAAAAGCATTATGCGAAAAGTGTAAAAGTGATATGCATACATGAAATAATTTGCCCAAGTAGACAAGATTAGAACTATTAGGATATTAAGGGAGTTTAGCGTACTCTCTGATTTTTAGCACGTCCGTGCTCTCTGATTATTTGCACATCAGTGCTCTCTGATTATTAACACGTCAGTGCTCTCTGATTATTAGCACGTCGTGCTCTCTAATTACTAGCACGCTCTTTGATTATTAGCACATTAGTGCTCTCTGTTTAGCACATTCATGCTCTCTGTATAACACTTTAGTGCTCTCTATTTAATAGTGCATAATAATGCACCTCTGTATCAGTCCCGTATATCCTAAGTGTTCTGTTTCATCTACTTGGCCTCTGCTAAAAAGAAAAACAATTTTCGTGACAAGATAAAAGATTAACTCTGATTCATGTTTGAAATATTGAATTAAAACAAAAAAAAAAGAAGAAATAAAAGTATAGGTGGATAGTAACAAGAGAACGTACTATTCGGGAAATAATAAGAGATAAAATGATGTTAATGTTTGATGATAGAAAAAGGTTTACAAGGAAAAGAGATAGTGAAAAGAGGGAAGATTCAGAAAAGATATTAAGATCTAATGATGAATGATTATAAAGGAAAATAAGTTGCAAAGTTGTGAATAGATAAACATGCATTTGTAATTAAATAATTTAAAGTTGTGAATAAGTAAATGTTATTTAGTTTTGTATGGAGGTTTAAAAGAGTAATCCTTTATAGATAAGAATGAAAAGATACATTAAGAATAAAATGAGTGTTCTTTAAGAATCTAAAGTTATGAAATAATAATAAGATTTATGATACGAGTGAGAAGTAAAGAAATTTGTGGGCCACTAACTAGTTTAATATAAAGATTTGAAAGATAAATGGAAATTTCAGAATCAAAATTTGAGGGGTAATTAATGGAAAAGTTAAATCAAATGAAATGAATTAGTTGAGTCATTGAGAAGAAACGTAATTGTGGAATATAATTTGAAAATGTGAATAGAAAGCATGAACTAAATGTTCATGAGGAAAATAATGGCTCAATGTGATAGTATATGATATTAATTAATGAATAAATTATTATTGAGAATATATTATTGAATTTAATACTCAGTTTGGATTGAACGCGGGATTGAGTACAATCGTTGGTATGAGAAATGTGGAAACATAGAATAAAATGAAAGTTTATATGGTGATAAGCCCATCCGTGTTTGCTTGGTGTGCATATGATGTTATGTGCTCAACATATTTGATTAAGTAAATACGGTAAGCAAATATACGTAAATAGATGGAATGTGTGTTTATGTACACTTGCTTGAATAAGTGTAATCAATATATTTATATGCTAGAATCTTATGTTTAACTGTTAAATTAGAAATAATATGATGTTTTGTTCTATGTCTTTATTATTGAAATATAAATATTATAATAGCATGAAAATTAAATTGGAAGATCAAATTGAGTAGAACGTAGGGTTGAGTACTTTCGTTCAATGATAAAAGACAAATTGACGAAAAAGACCATGGTTGGACCATGGCAATATGTGATATGTGATTTTCGTGTAAGACCATATCTGGGATATCGCATCGGTGTGATATGTGCTACTGTGTAAGACCATATCTGGGATATGACATCGGTGTGATATGTGATTCCGTGTAAGACCATAGTTGGACTATGGCATCGAGAAAACGAAGTGCTCAATTCCGTAAGACGTTCTCTAATTTGACAAATGTTGGTAAGTAAAATGGAAGCCAAGTATTGAAATTTAATTAGATATTAATATGGAGCTCGAGTAAGTAAATCCATTATGTGAAATTGTGGGTGACAGAAAACACTCATAATAAATAGATGTGTTAATTTGCTTGGAATGAACTATGTGATTATGATGGTATTACATTGATGATGAATGCTAAGTCATATATATATAGGTATTTGTGAGAGTAAGTTAGAGGCTTTACGACCTCACCATCACCCCCTTATCAGTATTTCTTTATGACAAAATTTTTACGAGAATCATGTTGAATAAGCTCATAAATGTGAACTAAAGAGAGTTCAGTGGTCAAATAATTAGTAATGCAAACAGAGTTGAGTATAGTGTAACGAATGAGCTCAGTTTTAAAAGAAATATTAGATTATTTTAAAGATTATACGGATTATGTAATGTCACGATTAAAGAAGAAGTTAAATTTGATGAGACAAAATATTCAGGTATGATACCTAAAGAATGTATGTATTAACTGGAAGTTCTTCTGAATTGATTTTTTTTAGTGAATGGAATAATGTGAGGTTCGTGATAACAAAATTAGTCAGAGAAATGTTAATTAAGTAGTAAAGATGCCTGTGTGCGACGATTACAATCAAAATGAACACGATGATCTTTTCTGGATATTCTATATATTCTTTTATCCTCAGAAATATGTGTATAATTATTCAGTTTCTTATGTTATGAGAATGTTAGCTAATTATGATGTTAGACGAAAACCCTGTTGGTTTGGTTAGTTTATGACCAGTTATTATTTTGTTTTGCATGCATATTTAAAAAGTGTATTTTTTTTGCTACGATGAAATTTCAGAGCTGAAATGTGGTGATTTTGGTATTTGGACTTTTCTGATTTTCGTGTAAAAAGTTGTCATCAGCAAAGGTAAAAAATTTAATGAGAGCATAAACTTAAAATTTATATGATGGAATTTTTCCTCAGGTAAATTTGATTAAATTTAATGAGTTCAATCAGAATATCCGTTTCCTTGAACTAATACGGTTTAAAGGATTTTTGGTTTACATGCTAAAAAAATGTTGAAAGATTGTGTGTTTAAGCTGTATCCTCGCATGAAGAAAATAGTATCTTGATATGTTAGTGTTTGATAGTTGAAACCAACTCGATTGTTTTATTAGAGTGAACTGATTTGTCGAGATGTGATTTGAGTTATATGTATTTAAGCATGTCCTCAGCTAAGAGAACAAATTTTGTGCATTCATGAGTATGAAGATAGATAGTCGGAATGAAATTAAAAAAAAATTCTATATTTCAGAAAGTATGATATACAGATATACGAGATTAAATTGATTAGTGATTTTGGAAAGTTAGTGAAAGTATTTCATGAGAGTTAGAAGTAATTTCTTCTAGTAAGATTTTCGGGGACGAAAATCCTTAAAAGGGGGAGAGTGAATTTTTGGGTCTAGTCGGAATAGTGGTTTTGGGACCACAAATTCGACGAGGAAAATTTTATTTTTATGGTCTACAATTTCACGGAATGATTTCGTGAAAATTTCGTTCGAAAATTTCGATGTTTGAGCACTCAATTTATTTAAAAAGTCTAAATTGACATGTGATCCCGAAAATTATTACAGTAAGAGAGTAGGTATTCTTGATATAGTAAAACAAGGAAATTTCGAGGACGAAATTTCTTTTAAGGGGTAGAGAAATGTAATACCCCGAAAATTTTTACAGTAAGATATTATCTTTGATATAGTAAGGAAATAAAGTGACAAAAAGGAGAATTTTGAGTTATGACAACATTGGGAAGTATATTATGACATATTAATTAAAGAAAGGATTAAATTGCAAAAGTGAGAAAAGTTTTGTTACCCAAGAGTAAATACTCAAAATTTGAGGGGTTAAAGTGTAAATATGAAAAATTTGAAGGACCAATAGTGTAAATATTTTAATAGTGGAATAATCTAGAAACTAAGGAAAATGGATGAATTGAGACCAAATTGAATAGATGAAGAATTATGAGGGACTAAATCGTAATTTTACCAAATTAAGTGATGACTCAAGGATGGAATTTTAAAAGGTATAAAGGGCAAAATGGTCGATTAGAAGAAAGAGAAATCTAGAAAATAATGATGATGTTGGAGATATTTTAGATTAAATAAATAAATATTAGTTTATTAATATTTTAATTTGATTTTTAAATGATATTTTATCATTTTATTATTATTTTATTTAGTATATATATGGAAGAAAAGATGAAGAATCATCATCTTCTCCCATGCATTCCAACATATGAAGAGAAAAGAAAGAAAGAAACTTTCTTTTCTTTACAATTTGGTCCTCTCACTAAAAATTCACCATTTTCACTTAGAAATCAAAGAAATTTCCATAGCCACCAAGAGAGAAAATTGATAAGGAGACCATGGGGAGCTATAATATCAAGTTAGATTCAAGAAATAGAGGCTGGAGGAGAGAGAAAATCAAGTTAAAGATTGAAATCAATAGAGCAAGGTAAAAACATCAAGATTTCAATATATTTTTTAGTTTGATATTATTGAAAAAGTATGAAATTGATGTTAATGTAGGGTTTTATTATATAAGGTTCTATGTTCTTGATATGTTAGTGAAGGGAAAAAAGAGGAATTGATAGAAAATATTGTAGAGAAAGGAAAGGAGGGTGTTATAAATTTGATTATCAACATCTTGCACTAAAACAGTTTTGGACAGTAGCTGTAGGTTAACTTTGAAAAAGCACCATAAATAGTAGAAATTGAATTAGAGGATGAAAAAAATGGAATTAAATCTTATTGAGTCTAGTTTCTCATAGAAGAAACGACGTGAGCAATGGAATTGTAAATCATGGGTTATAATAAATTTTGTGAGATTAAGTCAGAATGATTTTGGGTTCCCCTGTTCTGACTTTGGAAAATCATAAAAAATTGGGTAAAAATGATTAGGGGCTTAAATTTATATTTTTAAAATATTGAATGAATATATTTTCAATAAAAATAGACGAGAATATTATCCTAATCATGTACGAGGAGATAATTAATTTTTAGGGAAGAAGGGTCAAAACTATCAAACAGCGGAATATGGATGAATTTAAAGAATAAACTGTACTTATTGGTTAAACTAAAAATTCTAAAACTTTTATAGTAAGAAGAAATGCGAGACTAGTTTCATATAAAATTAACCGATCTCAATTTGGAGTTACGTAGCTCAAGATATAAATAATTTTGTGGCTATGACTCATATGGACAGCTTTGAATGAACCAATAAGTAAATAATGAAATTATAGATAATGTTATATATAAGCATGTTATATACGTTTAAGGATGTGGAATGGAGAGGAGGAGGAGGAAAACATATGATTATTCAACTAGCATGAGTTTTCATTAAAAACGGCTAATTTGCATGTTTTAGGTCCAGGGACTAAATTGAATAAAAGTACAATTTTAAGGGTAAATTTGTAAAAATGTCAAAAACTGACCAAATTGCATGAAATGAATTTTATTATTATTTAAATTAATAAATTAAATGAAATATTAATTTAGATCAAGATTGGGTGGAAATTCGAGGAAAATAGAAAATTACCAAAATGTCCCTGAATTTTGGTATTTCTGCAATCTAGCCTGGTAAGTTCGTATGAACTATATTTTGTATAATTTTAATTAAAGTGAATGTTATTTGGTGATGAATAGTATATAAATATGTATTTTATTATTGGAATTGAATTATTATTGGTAATATGTATAATTATTAAATGCATTGAAATGATTATTGGAAGCTAGATTGGATTGGAAGCTTGTCGGAGATATATCACACTATCTATTGGTTTTATCAGTAATTTTGGATGATTTGATTCTGGTTATAATGGCATGAATAAGTTAAATTGGCCAACGTTAGCTCATTAATGTTTTGATTTTGATTGGTTATAAATATGAATGCTTGATGAAATAATGAAATGTTTGTAAATTAATTTGTAAACTCTAGTAATGCCCTATAACCCTATTCTGGTGATGGATATGGGTTAGGGGTGTATATATGTATTATATAATAATGATAATTAGTATAATAAAACAAAAAAAGAAAGTAAGAGAACATGCAAATTAAATAGGAAAGAAAAGAGGAGAAAGACACACGATTATAGGGGACCTTAAGGTTCAAATTCAAAATTGGTTAGTCAATTTAGTCCTTTTTCTTGTAATTTTTATATTTTTGGAATTCTGGTGTTAAGTACTACCGACCCATGCTGAAATTTTAACATTGATTAAGATTTTAGATATTGTTATTATTGAATAGTTTTAGTATTAGTGATTTAATTGATAGATTTTTTAAGCTAGAAATGGAAAAGGATTAAATTGTAGAACAAATTGTAAATTTTGAGTAATAGGGACTAAATTATGAAAAATTTAAAATTTAAGGGTTTAATTGAAAATAGGGAGCTAAATTTAGATTAAAGTGAAATTAGTATAAAAATATGAGATTCAATGTGAAGAATAAAAATTAGTCTCGATTTAGGGACTAAATTGGAATTTAAGCAAATATTGAGTAAAAATTGAAATATTCAATGTGGAATTGAATTGTGTAGTATTAATGTATTTTAATTATTTTAATTTTGTAGCTAACGTTGTACTGGAATCCTCGACTAAAAGGGGGAAGGATAAAATCGACGTTGAATAGCTCAGAATTAACGGTTTGTATTTCTATAATTTGAACCTAGTTGCTAATTGTTGTATTTTGTTTTAATGCATATGGTAAGTGGTTGAGGTGAGTATTTTGGCACTTTGATAGTGAATTGAAATTATAGTTGATTGAAATGGATTGAATTGGTGTATACATTATGAATGTATTGATTATTTGAATTGAAATGAATATATGTGTAAATGTGAAAATGTGCAAATATAATTATTGGATATTGGTTGTATTTGAAAAGTGAAATGAAACCCTATTAACTATATCAAGTTGAGTTGGATATAGATGACATGCTATAGGATAGGAAGAGTTAAAGGATTTCTTCAACTTCGAGTCGATGAGGCACTGAGTGTCAATTTGCTTAGGTTTAACCGATGAGACACTGGGTGTCATTTTATGTGGTGGTGGGCATAGTTATTACTTCAGATTTATCCGATGAGGCACTGGGTGTCAAACTGGTGTGTTGGTTGGATCCGTGTATCTGTTTTAGTCCGAGTCCAAGTCGTGTTAATAGGGGTAATTAAATAATAAAATTCTACAATCGATATTGAATGGCATGATATGTGTAATGGAAATGAGATAATGAATTAACACATGAAAAATGAGATATGTTGTGATTAAATGAAATACATGAGTTATGTACTCATGAATTGAGTATGGAATGGATAATGCCATTGTATAAACAAATGCGGATTGATATGTGAAAAGTTATTTATATAGCAAGTGATGTGAATTGAAATACTTGTTAAACAAATCAAATATGATAGCATGTGAAAATTGAGTATAGTATAAAATGATATCGTAATATGCATGAACTTGAAATGACGGTATATGGTAATGGTAAGCTTAGACAATAGTATGTTCATAAAATTCAAATTATGCATTCCTGTATCCTTATGTCTTTAATTGTTCAGATTATAGAAATATCACTGAGTTTTACTCAACGTACGGCTTTGTTTTCCGTGCGCAGGTTGGTTCTTCTCTTTTGATCGTTGACTCAGCATCCAACAACGATTTCAATCTCAAATATGGTGATGTTTACCATTTGTGATGGCATGTACCTAGGTCTTAGTTAATAGTTATTTTCTAAATGGATTGTAATGGAGTTATAATTATAATGTTGGTTTGTGTATATATAGCACATGTTTGTGTTTGGAGCCATAATTTGGCATGTTGATTTGAACCAAGACTTGGTAGGTGTTTGTGAATTTAAGTTTGATGATTTAGGTAGATATAATCTAGGACAAATTAATTGATTTTGGCATGTTTAAAACTTTGATTTGACATGGATGATATGTTTTGAAGATATAACTTGTGGTAGCAATGAGGGTACATTGGTTAGGCACTTAGGATGATTATGTTAGCATGTTTTGAGTATGTTTGATCATGTTTTAAATAGGTTAAACGAAAGGCTTTTGAGTTGATTAATGCCTAAGCAAGTAGGAAATGGTAAACTTGTTGTTTAAGGTGCATTTTAGGTCCACACGGCCAGACACAAGAGCATGTGACTTGGTTATGTGAGACACATGGCTGGGCGACACGGCTGTGTGTCACCTGTGGGGTGTTTGAGAAGTAAGTAAGCTAGTACACGGCCTAGCACACGGGCATGTGAGGCCATTTCAAAAGTTACACGGCCTGACACACGAGCATGTGGCTTGGCCGTGTAACCCAAGTCAAAGAGTTACACCGGATGGACACGGGATGGGATATGACCGTGTGCCCCTATTTCAAGAGTTACACGGCGTGAGACACGGGTGTGTATCTCAGCCGTGTGAGTCACACGGCTTGGCCACGTAGTCGTGTGACCCCTAAAGTTGAATTTTTCTAAGTTTTTCCTCAAATTTTCAAATGTTCTCGATTTAGTCCTGAATCATTTCTAAAGTGATTCTAAGGCCTCGAAGGCTTGAATAAGTGACAGTATGCATGCTTAATGATGGATTATGTTGTGATTATTGAAATTTTTTGAAATGAATGATTTAGGTGACATTTATTCAGTAATGCTCTGAAACTCTATTTTGGCGACAAATACGGGTTAGCGGTGTTACAATTGTGCCATTTTAAAGTAATACTGTACAAGTTAAGTTGCAAGGTAAGCTGGTTAGGAACCAACTGAATATGAGCCAAGATAATTAAAAGATAAGGGGATACTCAAGTAGGTTTCTTAGAAGTTGTAGACCTTTGGATAAGATAATTCAATAAGGATGTGACATTTGTCAAGTCCCAATAAAAACTTTTAGATTACATTAATGGATAATCAGGTTAATTAAAGAGGGAGTTTTCTTCTTTCTTCTTTAGGAAGCACTGCTATAAAAACCTAAAGAAAAACCTAAAGTGTTACCTTCTCCCTAAGTTGGAGTTGCAAATCAGGATCTTTGTTAGTGACTACTCCATGTCAAGGCAAGTATTATGACTCCGTATGTTAAATTTATGAAACATTAAGTCAGAATAAGTTCATGAATAATAAGATTAAGAGGTAAGGTTTTATATAAAGGTTATATGCGTTTGTGATGATGTGAAAGGTTACGAATGAGTTTTAATGGTGTTCTATTTATAAGCAGTGGTTGATGCAGTTCCTTTTTGGATCTAAAGTTCAACCTGCTATATGTGGTTGTCAGGTGAGTCTCTAAGCTAACTTTTGCATGAATAATGTTCGTACAAGATATTTTTGTGGAAATTAATCAAACTATGAAACCTAAGCTAGAAAGTTATAGCCTGATGGTTATGTTATTGTATAAATGTTTGTTGGGGTCAACATGTATAATTTGTATGGAATCTGATATGTTTAAACATGCGATAAGTACTATGAGATTGAAGTATAGTGGTATGGGTACATCTGGAATGTATGCTATGAGACGTGTGTTAGTTTGGGTGTATGTTAGTAAAGTAAAATTGAGAGTTTTAAATGATGTCAAGGTATGAAAGGTCTATCAAGTGAGTCTGTGTCTGTTCACTGTGGTGGAGTCTAAATGGGTTCGTCAGGACTAAAAACATGATCTCTGATATGAATCTTGAAGAAAAAGTCCATGGCCATGACACCTTCTGATAGGAACTAAAGGATAGTGATTATCTAATGGGGTTCTCTTCGTGTCCTAGGACGATGATGGGCAAACCTCACATAACGTGAGTTTAGGAAAATCCATATCATAATCACATTAAGAAAGGAAAGTCTTTGTGGCGAAACATGAAAGAAAATTCTTTGTGGTGAAATATGAAAGAAAAAGCCTTTGTGGCGAATTATGAAGGGATAACCTCTCGGGTGAACCTTGCAATGATAGCTTTTGTGGCAATAATTTGGAAGATAAGGACCAACTTACATGGTGAATTATGAAAACAGTGCCCTTATGGCGTATCATAGTAAGACTCTCAATGGTGTACCCGAAAAGAATGATTCTTGTGGTGGATTCTATATTAAATTGTTTTGGCAGGTTTAGTATGGCTCACAAGTGTGATAAGAAAGATCAATAAGGCACAATGTCTCTATGGGTTACGATAAAATATTATACAAGACCATGATTCAATTGTGAATAATGAATTGAAAAGATATAGAGAGGTCATGGGTTAACAAAAGAAAAGAGTTTTCTAAGTAAAGATTCCAAATTTGATATTTGAAGGAGGTATTTGCTATTTGTGTAAATGATTATTCATTAATTGTGATAAAACGATGACTTAGAGTTATGAATATAAGAGTAACGGTGTTTAGGTTGTATGAACCTCTAGAAAGGAAATGGATACATATTTATGAACGATCAAATTTAAGAATGTAAGTGATGTATTGAATATGTTGATAAGTAAGTAATGATTTCAGAGTAAGGCACGTTAATTTATAATGAATGAAGAATGAAATTTGAGAAAAGCATTCGCCAAAGACAAGTTGAAGGACAAGATCAATAAGATTATCATAACAATTCATCAATAACAATGAACAATTATTACGCAGCTAAAAGATGTTTCTCTCACTAAGTTCTTATGAGCTTACATGAGTTTATACTTTTGTTTCAGCTTGATGTGAGTATACGCCAAGAGGAACAATACCATGACTATGCCAAAGGAAATGGTGTATCAGGTTATTATGCATACAAAGCAAGTTTGGTGGCGCATTCAAAGTATGAATTGTCATTGAGAATTCCATACTTGGGGTGTCTGTAATAGATTAGGATTTCAAATCAAATATTGTTGTATTTTGATTTCCACGTGTTGTAGTTGTATTTACTTCTTGTACATGCTTACATATTCAAGTTAGAAATTTTGTAATCAAGCCGTAATTGATTGTAATTCGTATAAGTAGACTAAGTTTGTGTCTGCATTTGTTAGTAATGCCCAAGATTCAAATCTGGAAAATCGAATCGGGTTGAATGTAACACCCCAAACCCAGCCTAAACATTAGTGCCGAATCTGGTGATGTCACATTGTAACACCTCTTACCCGTATCAACGCTGGAATAGGGTACGAGACATTACCAGAATAAATACACTTATAGACATATTAATCCGAGTTATAAAATTTTATCCAAATTAAAACTTTCCAATTGTTATTATTGGGTCGTTAATTAGGGTTTACTTGGCTAAATATACTCACAATCTTTCACTTCCTCGTCGTATGAATTTATAAATTTTCACTTACTTGTTGAATTCGTCCTGAGTTGAATTGATCCGTATCATTACATATTCTCATATCGTCAAATTTTCCTTTTCAGCTATTGTAGTATATCAATAGTTCACTATCTGGTAAGCTAATTGTCACATACATACATTAACCATTCATCTCTCATACAGCTAACAAAATTAGCGACAAAGATAGTACAAATTTTCTCTATTCGATATAAACCAAAACCTGTTATTTCTTTTCCAACAAACCTTACTAAATATACACTTTATACTAACCCAAGTGTTTAACCATTCACCCATGACAAAAATGTATTTTACCCATTATTGCCGAATATAGATATGCTTCACAAATCATAATTCACCTCACATAGTAACTGAATTAATTTTTATCATTTGTCAAATAGATTAAAAAATAAGTTATATAACAAAATATAGATACATTTTAAACCACACAATTAAACAAATTTTCATGGCATTACATGATCATCACATATCAAAGACAAATGTTCTTGACATTTCCATCACCTAAACCGAATTAATCAATGCAACTCAATAATATAATCATCCATACATCATTATTATCACACATATATAATGACTAAATTTCTTAAACATTTGATCATTTTCTTTTCAATACCGCAATAGCTCCTTCAGTACCAATACGTATTTACCATTCAATTTAACATTTACCGATTATACTCGGGCATATAACCATTTATACAAAATTCATTCATACATTTTATTTTCCTCCTCCTCCTCTCCATCCCACATCCTTTATCTATATAACATGCTTAAATAGCATTATACATAATTTCACTATCCACTTATATTTAAATTTAAAGTTGTCTAGTCGAGTTATAGTCACTAAATTATTTTTATCTGGAGCTGCAGAGCTCCAAATTAAGTTCCATTAATTTTCCTCGGAACTAGACTCACATATCTTCTTACCATAAAATTTTCAAAATTTTTTGTTTAGTAAATTAGTACATTTTATTCTTTAAAATTCCCCTGTTTCACTGCTTGACAGCTCTGACCCCTCTTCACTAAAATTTACTTAACCCTTTGTACCGAATGCAAACGATGTTATTGTTTGTTTCTATTAAAAATAGACTCATTGATAAGTTCAAGCATGTATAATACAAGCCATAATCATTTTTTTTACAATTTTTGCTGATTTTCCAAAGTTGGAACAGGGGATTTCGAAATCAATTCAACCCTGTCTCACTAAAATTAAAATATTTCAAAATATATAACTCTTTTCCTTGCTCTGTTTCCGTCATGTGAAAATAGACTCATTCATCTTCAATTTTATATATTATTCAGCCTATAATTCAATTTCCACCATTTATGGTGATTTTTCAAAGTTGCACAATTGCTGTTATTCAAAACTATTTTATTTCTAAATTTACTCTTTTATAGTTTTGATATTTCATACCGTCTTACACATAGGTCGATTAAGTATCAAACCCAATATTCCTCACATAATCTTGTCCATTTCATATGTACATTCACTTTTCCAATTTCCCTGTTGAACACTCGGAATATTATCCGTTACTCGGTGGATTCAGCACTTAGCAACCACATTAAATTCAGTGATACGGGGAATCAGCAGATAGCAACCCCTTTCACAATCAAAGATACGGTGGAATCAGCACTTAGAAACCACCTTTATATTCAGTGATATGGAGAATCAGCACATAGCAACCCTTTCACAATCAAATATACGGTGGAATCAGCACTTAGCAACGACCTTTAGAATCAATAATTTGGGGAATCAACACTTAGCAACCCCTCGGGGAATCTTCACATAGCGACCCCTTTTTATCCAATGTATTCTGGTCTATTCTGAGTGTTCAATCTATATTCACTCAAATCTCAATAATATATTGAATAACATTAAAACAATGCATTAATTCACATACAAACTTACTTTGGTGCAACAATATAGAAATTTAGCTTATTTAACATGCACATTCATCAAAATAGTCCTTAACTCAAAATTTGGAAAAATTACAAATTTGCCCCTAAATTTTTGCATATTTACACTTTTGCCCCAAAGCTCGGAAATTAAACTTCAACTCTTATTCTTATGTTTTATGACATAATGAACATTTTTTCCTTCTATGGCAACATCAAATTCCCACTCTAACACTTATGAACATTAGGTATTTTTACCGATTATATCGTTTTACTCGTTTTCACTTAAAATTGCTTAGCAAAAGTTTTTTAACATAATTTCTAGGTTTATATTCTACCATAAAATATCAAAATAAACACATTTCACCTATGGGTATTTTTCCAAATATAAACCCTAGGTTAAATTATTGCTAGAAATAGTTAAAACAAGTTACTGGGACTCCAAAAACGCAAATAACATTAAAAACGGGGCTTAGAATCACTTACCATGGAGCTTGGAAGCTTGAACACCCTAACTATGGCTTCTCCCCTTGCTAAATTCGGCCTTAGCTTGAAGATGGACAAATTTTTGCCTATTTTGGCCTTTTTAATTCTTTTAATTACTAAATGACCAAAATGCCCCCAACTTAAAAAAAATCCTATTTCACTTATCTCTTGTCCATTTTTGTCCACCAAGTTAACCAATGGTCTAATTACCATTTAAGGACCTCCAATTTAAATATTCATAGCAATTTAACACCTCTAGCTTCTAGAACTCAACTTTTGCACTTTTCACAATTTAGTCCTTTTGGCTAAATTGAGTGCCCAAACGTCGAAATTTTTGAACGAAATTTTTATGAAATCATTCCGTGAAATTGTAGACCATAAAAATATAATAAAAAATAAATTTTTCCTAGTCAAATTTGTGGTCCCAAAACCACTGTTCCGACTAGATCTAAAATCGGGCTGTTACATTGAAGGTGTTACAAGAACATTCACCAAGTTTAAGTATTAGCAACTTTAGAAAAGTATGCAGAGAGAATGCTTAAGTCACATAGGTATTCTCAACTTGTAACATTTTGTGGCTTAGAACGGTATGAGTTCAATGAAATTATGACTCAAAACGATTCAAAAACTAGGAATACTTAGGCACATGACTTTGTTCCCTTTCTCGTCCAATTTCATATTTAAGGTTCACCTCCTTACTTCTCCTTCTCTCACCTTTCTTTTCTCTCTGGACATTAGATATTAAGACACAACACAATATTCAAAAATATAGTACCTAACAAGTTTTAGTGCAATATGAATGAAAAATGTGCTAATCATATATGTGATTTTTATTTGATCACATTTTAATTATTTCTTCTTTTTCACTCACGCTGCTTTTAACTCGTTCCATGCTTTTATTTCACTTATTTTTCTTTTAACCCTCACAATGCTTTTGTTCACTTAGCTAATTTTTCATTTTAAGCACCATCTTCTAAGAGTCCTATACTTACTCAATTGTACCATTTCTTACTTTTTTTCTGCTCAATTTTATTTTGAAACCACCGAGATGTTTGTACCTAAACCCTCAGTATCCATGGCTTTACGTCTATTTCTTAATGTAATAAAGGACCAAATATAGGGAAATGTTCAAGTTTTAATTCAATTTTGGCTTCAGGTTTCAAAATTGAAGGTAGGTTCATCAAGTAAGAGTAAATAGGCTCAAATATGCGAACTAGGGATGCATAACATAAAGATAGGTCATTTAAATACTGACTATTCAAACAATGCCTTAGGTCATTGATAACTCTAGAATATAGAGTTATCTTCAATACTTTTAGACTGATAATTCATATAAATTTCGTAATTTTTATTACAATTCTGTCCTATTGGATAATATTAAGTTAAATTTTTTATTTTGATTAATTTATATGTTAAATGCATGAATTTTGCAATTTTTAAGGTAGTTGGTACACTAGGAGGAAAGAAGGACTTGAAACTCGCCTAATGATGCTCAATGTTGAAACATCTTTATAGCAAAAGACCTACAAGACGGGCATGATGTGTTGCCATCCATGGACGCCCCAGAAGACACTTACTGGACCTTGGTAACACTCTTGTCCCAACTCTAAGTTAGGTTAACAAAACTGGATAGCCCACTAAGGTAGAAGGAGGAGCCTAACCGTCCATTAGGAGTGCCCAAATCGTTCAAAAGAACTTGGTAAACACAAAAAATCATCATATATTTCCTCTCCACAATCCAAGGTGACCGTCCATATTCCCTCCACAATTCAAGCCTTTCTCTCCCTTGAATCAAGCATGAATTAAGCAATATCCTCAACCTCTCAAGCAAAACTGTCCACTCTTCTTCCACAATTCAAGGTTCGACCATCTACATAGGGGAAATCAAGGGATGATAAGCTAAAAATAGAAAGGTCTCACTAATATAAAAGGGGGCTTTAGCTTCACTTTCTACTCACTCATTTACTTATTCATCATTCCTTCTCTCATTTTCCCTTCATTCATTTCCAATTTGAGAGAACAACACATAATTTCAAGAAAGCAATTCAAAGGTCCTTTTTTAGTAGCCGAATTTGGTATTTTGAAGAGTAATTGTGCATAGGAGCAAAGGATAATAAAGGAGGAAGAGCAACACAAGTTGTGCCACGGAAAAACACCAAATTCAAATTCTAGTTTCTTTCCATTTAATCTTTTTGTTTTTGTTCAAAGTTGATAAACATGATTGCTAATTATTATTTTGGTTTCAATTTAATTAAAATGACTTAATTCTGTTGATTTTAGATTGATTGCATTCTCTTAGCTTAGATTGTTAATACTTTGTTGATGTTATTATGTGCTTTGGTTGCTTATTCATTCAAATAAAATCGTGATCATGCTACTCATGTATTATGAATATAAGGAAGCAAATGAATTAATTATTTAATCCAAACAAGATGGTAATTAGTTGACACAATATTTGAGTGGTTGTAACGGGGTTTGTGCAAGTGTATACAGTCGTTCAAGTAATAAGTAAGTAAAATGAGTTATCATCTCTACAGGGACTGTATAAGCTTAACCAAATATTTGTAAAATTATAAATTCACAATTTGATGTAAAAATTCAATAATT
Source organism: Gossypium hirsutum (assembly GCF_007990345.1). Taxonomy (NCBI): domain Eukaryota; kingdom Viridiplantae; phylum Streptophyta; class Magnoliopsida; order Malvales; family Malvaceae; genus Gossypium; species Gossypium hirsutum. The sequence goes on along the minus strand of NC_053449.1, from coordinate 21,912,543 downwards.
TGGATGGTGATGATTAAACTAAGTAAATTAATTAGATGAAAAGATTAATCCCTATTCAATTCTAATCTAAATGCAATTTACCTAAATGTATGAATGAATGGCTTTAACAACAAAAACAATCAACATTAAATTGGCTAGGATAATTATATTAATCAATTCAATTTACTTTATCATGCTTAACAATGTTCAGAAATACTTCTACAGCAACTCGATCTTTCATGAGTTTGGAAACCAAATTAAGTCTTGTCGGAGTCTTTTACTTAGTTAAATATGCATTTTACTGACCATATTAACTAAGGGTTTCTTAGCATTTATGTAAGGTCACAGGGACATTTACATTTGCAACAATTTAATTACATAAACTTAAAAACTATGCAAGGCAATAGAGCAAACTAAAGATATTACAAACCTCAACTTTATCGGGTTTAATGACCTAAATTGAGCATTGCACTTTTCAATTATGTGTCTACTAGCTGTCATCTAGTTAGGATCTCTCAGCTAATCTGAGTGCATCCAATCATGTATGAATGAAATGCATCATGATATTAATTGAAAAAATGATTGACTGAGACCTAAACATGTTAAACATGAATAAAATAGATCTTATTGAATTAACATAATCATCTTAGCAAATATGATTTAGAATATCATTGTTAATGTAAAAAACAAAAAAAATCAAAGCAAACATAACTAAAATAAATAACAAGAGGAAAAAGTATACTATATTAATTTAGCAGTCTTTCGGATCTATTTTGACTAATCTGCTCGTCCGTTCTACTTGATGATTCTTTTGCTAAGTGTTTAAGGGGTAGCCATCTAAGGAGTTGTTTTGACAAAGCTTTTGAGGCTAAAGAATGGAGGAGGGATGGATGGCTATGTAAGGGAAAAAGGGAAAAAGAATTGAGATGAAAACTAGTGAGAGTCAAAGAGGAAAGGTGAGGGATAATCTTAGAAGTGAAGGATGGCAAGGTTTTTATAGGTAAAGGTAAGGGGTTGAGTTTACTAAAAATAGGTTTAAATTTCCTTCCTTCCCTCTCTCATGATGCCAGCCATGCTTCAAGGAGCAAAGGATGACCAAGTCTTCTCAATTTGAATTCCAAATTCAAGCTAAAAATAGCTATAGAGTGGACGGTTTCAAAAGAGAAGTTGTTGGGCTGAATTATGATTATTTTCTAACTGGAAGGACCTTCAATTAATTATCCCAAAACATGTTTTGGGCAGCCACCTTTAAGTGCCGATTTTGGGCTCTTAGTTCCCCTTGTTAGACGGTTCTTCAGTCCAAAACTCAGCAGACATGTCCATCTTTCATCACCTTCTTTATTGGGTCAAGTAGTCAACCTTATGCCCCGAATTGCATGGTCTTGCCATCCACATGGATAACTTGTACATGTCCATGTTTTATTTATTTAAATCATGTCTCCAATGGACCTCCTACATAGTGAAAAATACATACATTAATAAATTAACATGAATTAATATAAAAATGCATGAAAATCATGTAATTAAGCATAATTTCACATACTTTCTAAATTCATGTCTAAAATTACTAATTAAGTAAAATTCACTTATTTCAATAATAATTACTCGAGATAAACACATTTATTAAGTAAAAAGGTGATAAAAATATATAGAAAAACCCTACATAATTTTGAGTTTACACACCCCAAAACTTAAATCATTGTTTGTCCCAAGTAATGTTCATGCACAACACAATTTTTTTACTAAGGCAATTTTTCAAAATAACAAAGCAACATCAATCTTTGCATATAATCATGCATCGAAAAAATCATGCTGAAAAACATTCTTTATTGATAAGTAGCTCAAATGCAAATATTATTTCTAACTTTATACTAAGTACATCATAATGTCAACATGAATCATAGTTTGTATGAATTTTCAAAGTCATCAATAACATTCACCAATCAACATGCTTTCCTTATCAAGTAAACATAGAAATCCCAAGGTTTAATTAGTGTCTTCATATGTTGAACTTAGTAATTCCTCTCCACTAATGTAGTCGGTATAATCATCCAATCAATAGGTCTTTTATTAGGTTGTAATGGGGCTAGGCTAAAGGTAGGAATAAAGAGAAGTGATCTTTAGGTTAAAAACATCGTAACCTTAACTTTGTCTTGGATCCTTTTTGTGTCACAACCTTCATATAATTGGGTCTTTTAAACACCCTCAAACTTATTATGAGCTCATACTCAACCTTTATTATTTTTCAGACTTTGAACAAACTTTGCTCTTTATTTTTGAGAATTTCAGCAATCTTTTCTTTGCTTTTTATTCTTCTGAACAAACTTACATTCATCATTTTTTTGAATCTTGTGAAGAGCATGTACATCTTTTCGTATTTTTCCTCAACTTTGATCACTAAGACAAATTTTAGTTAAGATAGGTGCAAAATAATAGGATAAAAAAAGATGATAGTGTAGCTTATAATGTAGGTAATTTGCAATAAACATGCCATTAAGCTCAAAAATTAAGTTTCAAGGGTTAAATTCATAAGGTAGACTTGAAAGGCTCAAACGATTCAAATAAAGTGTGCCTATATCATATTAGATTCTTATACCTCCTAGGATTTTGCCTCAAGAAAGTTACTAAGTCAATTCTAAAGACTTAAACCTTCATACATGTCTATATCTAAATAAATCAAAATTTCATGGCAAATCCTACATAAGATTAAGATCACACAAGCATTCCATCACTGAAGATAACATACGAATAACTTAGATAAAATAAAAAATCATGCTTGCATTTGAACATACTTATGAACAAAAATTATTTTTGAACATTCATTTATTTCAACATACTTAAGTAAAAAGATTGAAATATACTTTAAAATTTATATGAAATGTCTTATTAAAAATTCATGCGAAATGCCTTACCCCCTTTAAAAAGAAGCAATGTCCTCATTGCAAAATCAAAGTAATGAATGAAAACTGAACACCAGGTAGGGATGCAAGGAAAGAGAGGTGATTCATAAAGACTGCCTAAGTACCAAGTCTTTCTCCACAATCTAATCCTAGACATGTTCATTCCCATTACCACATCACTTTAGTTTTTCTATTGACGAGGCATTGAACTTATTTTATTCATGCTTGCTATTTTATTATGCGAAAGAAAAATACTAACTAAGAAAAAATAAACACCTAAAAAGAAATAAAAACTAAAGAAAAAGAATTCCTCCCTTTTTATTTATTTGACTCATCCTCCTTATCTTCCTCCTTTGATGCTCCGTCCTTGCTTTCTTTATCATCTTCCTTCCATGAATTGAAGATATAATCTGGGAACTCAGGAACAAAATAGTTAGATATGTTTTTAAAATTATTTCTTACAGAATCATCTCTAACTTTTGCATATTTCCAATAAGCCTGTTGTTGGTTATGCATAAACTTCATCATATCCATCATAGTTGACAATTTTGATTTTTTTACCGTGTTTGAAGAAGTGGGCATTGGAATAGTCAAATCAGGATCAATAATTGGTTCAACTAGCTCATCAACATTTGGCTCATCTCTTGGGTCGGAAACTTCTGGTTCCTTTATCGGTTCAGGCTCTTCGGTTCTTGTAATAACCCATTTTTCAATGGTGTCAGAAATAGTGATTTCGGGGCCACCAAATTTGACGAGTAAGTTTGTAAATATTATTATTTAATACTTAAGAGTCAAATATGGTTTTAAAAATGTTTTTGATTTGATAATTTATGTTATATAAGTGAGTTATTAAGTTCAAGAGGTATGACCCTAAAGTCAAGTGGTTTTAGAAAATGAGGTATCGGGACCTCATTTTTATAAACCGAGTCGTAAATATTTTTATAAATATTTACAGAGTGTCATTATGGTGATATTAAAGTTTTCTTGAAAATTTTTAACTTTTTGATAGTTAATTAATTAAAAAGGACTAAATCATAAAAGTTAAAAAAGTCAATTGCTATTAGTTTAAAGGTGTTAAATTGATTAAAAAATTATAATTGGGTGGCCTTAATGGGTAAATTACCCATTCTTTAGTTGGTGGACAGTTAAAGCTTCATTTTCTTTTAATTTTATGTGTTTTATATGTTATTATATTATTATTAAATGATAAAAATAAAATAAAGGTTAATAAAATAAGAAAACATAATAGTTTTCTTCTCCATTTGGTTTTGTTCATCACCAAACCACCATGGGAGAGTTTGAAGTTTGGCCAACCATGTTTCCTTGCATGTAAGTCCCTAAGCTACTCGTTTCTAATAATTTTGATGTTTTTGAGATCGTTGCAACTAGATCCAGCTAGCCCATATCTTCGATTTTGAAATTGTTAAACACCTTGAAGGTTGCCATTGATGAATCTTGTGATTTTTTTATGTTAAATGATGAATTTAAAATGTTGATTGATAATTAAAAGTATTTTTTCATGTGTTTTTAATGAATTTACTGATTATGGACTAAATTATTAAAATTGTAAAAATACAAAGATTTGATGTGAAATTAATACAAATGTGGGTTTTTTTGGGTGCCATGAACATTTGGCTAAGCTTAACTTTGGAAAAAATGGTTAATTTGCATGTTTTAGGCTCAAGGACTAAATTGAATAAAAGTAAAATTTTATGGGCAATTTTGTAAAAATGTCAAAAATGACTAAATTGCATAAAATACATTTTTTCCTGTATAAGTTAATAGATTGAATGAAATTATTAATTTATATCAAGACTGGGTAGAAAATCGAGGAGAATGGAAAGTTACCAAAATACCCCTTTAGTTTGACATTTCTGCAATTTAATGTGCTATTATATTGTACATGAATTAATATATATAGATGTTATTATTCAATTTATTATGTCATGAAACAATAGAAATTCAACAACGTACGACGACTATCGAGTCCCATTTGAACCTTAAGAATTCATAAGATACAAATGACATCTCATTAGGGTTTACATTATTCGCATGCTGGTCTTGATTGTCCTACTGATGGATGGGGCCCGGCATGTGTTGCGGATACTCCACAACTCATGTGAGCACACTTATTCACAGCTCGTGTGAGCACATATGTACATGAATTGACGGATTACGGTTATATGAGTTAGCACACTTTGTGTAAGTTATCACGGGTATCCAACGACATTCTATTCGGTTCAACGAGCATGAATTGGAAAGGAAACGGCAAATGTTCAATATGAGCAAATACATGTATACATGAAATATATTGAAATGATGAGATACATGATAAGAATGTTATGTTATGAAGGATGTTATAATCAATTGAATCATATTCAAGTATAATGGCTATCCATGTTTAATTCATGTGAAATATGTTCAAGTATGCTAACATGTGTTGTTGTTTGATGCTTAGGCATGTGCTAAGCTATTGGTTAGATTGTATTATGTTTACTTATAAGTTATGCATTGAAATGGTAAGTGCCCAAATGGAAATATGCTTATGTTCATGAAAGAATGGTAAGGTTTAAATAATGTAATTTCTTATAAAATGGATTATCATGTGGTTAATTGCAAAAGAGAATGTTTAAATGGACTAGGTTGTGGCTATGGTTGATGATATGCTTATGTCTTGTGTGTTATGCATATGAAATGGGTATGGAAATGTAATGAAATAGTAAGTTCATACTTGAAATGTAAAATGATGAAAATGGGGAACATGAGTTGAATTGATGTTGTTATTTAAGCTAAAGAAAGTAAATGCAATGGAAAGTAATGAAATGAAAATGAAAATAAGAAAAAATTGAAAGGGTTTAAGTTTTATAAAATCCTACTATGCTAAGGATGATATGTATATGTGATGCCGTGGATTTATTCACTTTATGAGTTGTTGTATATGGTTTCATGAATCTTGCGGTATTGGTATATGATTATTCTTGATATGTATAAATTTCATATTTGAAATGGATGTATATGAATAAAGTTTATACGACCTTACTAAGCATTAATTACTTACGTAGTTGTTTTTCTTTTACTTTTCAGATCATCGGAAGCTTGATTGGGTTGGAAGCTAGTCGGAGATCCATCACTCTATCCATCGATTTTATCAATAGATTTTTATGCTTTGGTCGTGGTTATAATGACATGTATAGGTGGACTATGTCTAATGTTTAATTGATGAATTTGGTATATATATGTCATTTTGGTTGATGATTATGGCATGAAATGTTACCTTGGATTTAAGGTACTATTGATAGCTTGTTGGTTGTGATTAATATGGTCAAATTGGTGTATGTTTTAAATTGACCAAAATTGGTATGGTTGTTATATATCAATTATGTTATGTTTTGACATGAAAACAAGTTAAGTGGTAATTGGTTAAATATGCATATGTATAGGTGTTTTGGTTGAAGTTATAGCCAATATGTTTTGGCTTGTAATTATGATATATATATGTGACCTTATGATGGTTGATTTTATAGTCTTTATGATGCTTAAATGATAGAAGTTGAAATGGTATTTAAAACTTGTCTAATGGAATGTTCTTTGACATGGGTGAATATGGTCATTTTGGTATTTAGAATGTAGTGGACGTATATGGCTAATGGTGCTAAATGTCAAATGGCCAATTTGGTATTTTTGGTGTGAATTTGATAGGTAAATAAAGTGGTAATTTTTGGCATAAACTTAGTTATAAGTTGATTGAACTTTTGGCTAAACTATGCATATGGTTATACATGTTTAATTGTTGTGATTGAGGTGTCTTTTGGGCATATTGGTTGCATGCACATATACCTTATTGGTTTAGCTTGTGGATGCATTATTTGGTGCATTTTGAATGCTTGTTTACTTGTGGAAAAATTGGTTGTAGGTGTGTGCATGATTGGGTGAGAAAAAGGCTTGGAAATGGTCTATTTTTCGTCCACACGACTAGGGACACAAGCATGTGTCTCAGCCGTGTGTGACACACGGTTATGCGACATGGTCGTGTGTCCCACGTAGCTTTCAAAAGATTGCAAGTCAAGTAGTTACACAACCTAGCACACGGTTTGGCGCACCGTCCTGTGGCTTGGCCGTATGACCTAAGTCAAAGAATTACATAGGCTAGGACATAGCAATCTATCCCTACTTCGAATGCCCACACGACCTGTGACATGGGCGTTTGTCTTAGCTGTGTGAGTCACATGGCCGTGTGGCAAGTTTAAAAATTTTCATCTTTTTTGTAAAAATTCTAACGTTTCTGATTTAGTCTCGACTTGTTTCTAATGTGTTTTTAGGGCCTCGAGGTCTTGTACAAGGGATAATATGTATGTCATTGATTGGTTTTGCATTGATTGATGTTGTGAATTAAATGTTTTAATTTTTTTATAGTTTGAAACGTAAACTCCAGTAATGCTCCGTAACTGTAACACCCCAAACCCGAGACCGTCACCGGAGTCGAACACGAGGTGTTAGAAGACTTTAACCACTTATAAAAAAAAGAAAAAAAAATTCCCAGACACTGCCAATCTGCGTACTAGTCGCTTTAAAAATCATATCTTGAGTTTCACAACTTGAAAATAAGTTTCATAATTTTTCCCTGAAACTAGACTCATATGCCCATCTACATAATTTTTTCTAGAATTTTTGGTCAGGCCAATTAGTACAGTTTATTAGTCAAAGTCTCCCATGTTACAGGGATCGACTACACTGACCTTTGCGCATTACGACTTGGATATCTCCCTGCTCAGGGCTTCAATACTGATTCCGCTTGTTTCTATAGAAACTAGACTCAGAGGGGAATCCATACATATATGGCATGACTCCTAATTATCTCTGGTTAATTTATAATGAATTTCCAAATTCGGAACAGGGAATCCAGAAACCGTTCTGGCCCTTTCTCACGAGAAACTGAATATCTCTTAACATACTGTCCATATGATCATTTTGTTACTTTCCTGTGAAAATAGATTCATCAAGGTTCGTTTACATAATTTATTCACTATTTAATTCCAATCCTACTATTTTTAGTGATTTTCCAAATCTACATCACTGCTGCTGCCAGCATCTGCCTTTAAGGTAGACTTTACCCATTTCATAGTTTCCATGATTCAACTAGCCCTTTTAGCATAAATAGCACAAATCATGATAGCGATTAACCATTCCATACCAAATGATTATAACATTATGCTCAAACATATATAAGCCATTTTCGCATGGCTATATACATTAACCAAAATATTCTTCCGCCACTAGTCTATTTTATACATGCCATAAGACAATCCGAAACATAGCAGTACCAAACAGTGGATAGTGATAGTGTGACTAGTTGCTGACGATCCCCGAGCCTGTAGCTTCGCAATGAGATCTATAAAACAGAGGAAACAGAGTAAACGGAGTAAGCATTACAATGCTTAGTAAGTTTTAAGCAGTGTCAACAGATAACAATCAAATTATAACATAGTTGTTCGTATTTTTATTTCACTATTCCTTCGGGCATACCATCCCTTTACCGAATCTGCACATCTCATCATATACAATAGGCAGATAAACTTTCACATAAAAGTGAGCTCATGTGACATAGATATATCGTATGATTTCACATCACCTCTCACACTGATCCGATGTCACATAATCATAGGAATAGTCTCATAGATTGCTTTCGTATGCATCACATAACTACCTTATGATTTAGTGCAAATCAAGCTCACATATAAACTTGAAGTACATACCTGTTTAACCTTTCGCATTGAATATATTTATAAGCAATTCTTATTACGAAGTCTTACCCGGACATAATCTCCACACGAAGTTATCGGGTCTTACCCGGACAAAATCCCCACACGTAGTCATCGGGTCTTTAGAGCTCGGATATAGTACAAGCACGAAGCTTAAGGACATTAATCAGTGATAATATTCTCGCATAAAGCCTGCGGGGTTTTAACCCGGATATAGTACTGACACAAATGCCTTTCGGGACTTATCACATTTATGCACTTTCACATCCATTACGTTGGCCACTCGGCCCTGTCACATATATACACTTTCACATTCATCACATCGGCCATTAGGCCTTATCACATATATACACTTTCACATTCATCGCATCGGCCATTAGGCCTTATCACACATATACACTTTCACATTCATCACATCGGCTATTAGGCCTTATCACACATATACACTTTCACATTCATCACGTCGGCTATTAGGCCTTATCACACATATACACTTTCACATTCATCACGTCGGCTATTAGGCCTTATTACATATATACATACACTTTCACATTCATCACATCGGCCATTAGGCCTTATCACATATACATACACTTTCACATTCATCACATCGGCCATTAGACCTTATTACATACATACACTCTCTTGGCTGAATCTACATCTATCATTTTCCAATATCACAATTTAGAATTCACGTATGGGTTTAATCGATAGCTCATGAGCAACTAGAACAAGTTTATCAAGGTTTACAACACAATCTCAAATTCAGCACAAGCTGTTTTTCCTGAGCAATAGTCACTAAATCATTTATAACTGGAGCTACAAAACTCCAAATCACTTTCCGTTAATTTTTCCTGAATATTCACTCGTATATCTTCCATCCATAAAATTTCCAGAATTTTAGGTTTGGCCAATCAATACCAGATTTTTCTTAAAGTTTCCCCTGTTCCACTGTTTGACTAATCTGACCACTCTTCACTACGAATCAAATTTCTCATTTTACAGAATTCAAAATGTGTTGTATTTGATTTTATTTGAAACTAGACTCATTAAGGAGTCTAAGCATATAAATTTTATCTTATAACCATTTTTGTACAATTTATAATGATTTTCTAAAAACAGAACAGGGGATTTCGGAGTCATTCTGACACCGTCTCACACAACTTTAAATATCTCATTATCGGAAATTCCTTTGCTTACACGGTTTCTTTTATAAGAAACTAGACTCATTAAGCTTTAATTTCATGTCTCATTCAGCCTCTAATTCAAGTCCATAAATTTATGGTGATTTTCTAAAGTCACGTTACTGCTGCTGTCCGAAGCAGACTATTTCAAATTACCTTTAAATTCCCAAGCTCAAACACTTAAGAACTTACCATTTGAGCTTAGAACATATCATGGCCACATCATATCTTATTAAATCAGCTCATCATGTCCTATTATAATTGAATTTACTCAACGTTTAAACACTTAAAACTTACCTCGGAAGTTGCCGAATGATTACGACGGCTCTTCGATCACTTTTTTCCTTTCCCTTATCCAACTTTGATCCTCTAGGCTCTTGAGCTAAATCAAACAAATTTACTTCTCAATCAAACACATATATATGGAAACCATATACATTTCAAAAACCAATTCGTTCGTATCATTTGTCCATATATTAGCTTTTAGCATATTTGGTCATTAGAGTGACCTATTTAACTTTCAAGCATTCATTTCTAATTTTAATTAAACAATGCCGAATGCCATTAGCTACTAATGCCACACACACACATGTGCATAAAATTCACCCATACATAACCTCTAGCTCATTTGGTCATTCATCTCTCAAACCTATCAAAGTTTCATGTCAAACTTCCCTGGCCGAATACACATATAAGCACATAATGCACATTTAGAATTTTTTTTTATTTACTTCATGATACATTCGGCCTTGGCAACAATTTCATTAGAAATCCTTATTAGCCACTTCATCAATCAATTATATCATCTACTTAATATTTCATAACTTATCATGCTAGCTGAATATTATTTATTCAAGTTCATCATCTTCATATTCGGCATTAGCATCAAATATAATAGCCCATTTCTTCCCACTTTGAATTTATGCATCCATTTAATCATAGTTTGTTTAAGCACTCATACAACAAGATTCATCCAATTTAACAAGAAACAAAAACTTTATCCTCCATAGCTACAATGGCCGAAAGATCTAGACATCTCAATACCGAAATTTCTAACATGGGTTGCCTAAAGAATTTGGTAGGGAGTTCAAATTTATCTAGCATTTCAAGTAATTTAACACATCCATATAGCTAACATGCTAGTAGTATCAAGGCATCAACTAAAATTTTGAAGCCTCTTAGCCGAATCCTAACTCTCCAACAACTCTAATTTCATCCATGAGATAAATAGAAGTAGGCTAACCCTCCAAAGGATGTGTAAACCTCCAAAAGCAACATTGAACATACCTTAATCTCAAGAACCACCTTGGCCGAACTTCCCCTCTTCTTCTTCCTTCCATTCGGCCATGTTGAACAACAAAGGAAGAATTTTGTTTTTCCTCCCCTTTCTCTAGTCACGGCAATGGGGAGTAAGGGGGAGACAACTTTGGTTTCTCCTCCCACTCCCCTCATATTTTATTATTCTTCCCACACATATTAGCATAAAATGTCTTTAATATGTTTTTTTTAATATTTATTTCCTATTATAAAACCATGTAGTCATTATAATATTAATACAAAATGCATATGCTTTGTATCCCATACCCTCATGGCCGGCCACTTCCTCTAAAGTGGGGAATTTGACATGCAAACCCATCATTTCACAACATGCATTATTAGGCCACTTTACATTTGCCTAGCACATTTCCAAATTTTCTCACATAAGTCCTATTTGATAAAATTCATTTACCATTAACAAAATTCAAACATGAAATTTTCACACATGCATATGTACATATAATGAACATCAACTATGACGGTTAATTATCTTTATGACTCGGTTTAGTGGTCCCGAAACCACTTTCCGACTAGGGTCACTTTAGGGGTGTCGCAATAACCCTATTCTGACAACGAATACGAGTTAGGGGTGTTATAGTTCTTCCTCCGATTCTACCTCTTTGATTTCAATAATTGAGTTAGCTTTAGTTTCAGATTTTTTCGATGACTCATTGATTTCTATTTCTATCGACGCACTTAGTTCAATTGGGTTTAGTTCATGGACATTTTCCACTAACCTTTCAAGATCATGAGTTGTGATGCAACCTTGAACATGTGGGCCCTTCAAGTTTTCTTTTGTCTTAACTGGAGACCTTAAGCAAAGTGAAGTTATCAAGGATGAGAAGTAAGCACTTCAAGTCTTCTTTCTAGCACAATCATGGATCTCTTTAATAATAATCTTCCCAACATTGATAGTCTTTTCTGTTATAATTGCATACAACAAAAGTATTCGCTCCATAAAGATGGTCCAACTATATGAGATAGGCATGAAATTATATCGAACAAAGTAAAACCATACCTTAGCCAATGATTTTAGATATTCTTTTTGACTAGAATGACTACCATACTTCCTTACAATCCATTGGGATCTCAGATTTGTCCCAACATTAAGTACTTGTTGAAGAAAATCTCAGTTTATATTTTTCATCATGGCAAAGTACTCATCTTCTTCAACATTGATAAGTTAAACAAATCATTAATGGATTTAGAAGTTAGGGGTACCTTTTTCTTGCAAACAAGAACTTTATTAGTATCCGGCTTAGTCAAATTGGCATAGAACTCTCGAACTTACTCCTCATCGGGTAATGATCGTGCATCACAAAAATAATTCCAATTGAGGGCATCAATTGTCTTTCGAATCGTCAAATGCACAACCATCTTATCATTGCTTTCCAATTTGAGATCTTTTTCTGACATCATGGGTTGATTCTTAAAAATTGAATCAAACCTCTCTTTCACTTCATCTTGCATCACAATGGGATTTTCAGCAGAGGCCTTGGAAGATCTTATTATTTTACGAGATGTGGACATTTTTCTCGAAAATTAAGCAAAATTTTGGAAAAAGGAATGAAAAAAATAGCAAAGGTTAAGAGCAAGGCTTTGCAGTGGCGATTGCTTTGCAACAGCGATGAGCTTGAGATGGTGCAAAGCTTACAATAGAATGTGGCAGCAATAGGGATGCAATGATGAAAAGGTTGCTCTAGTAAAAGTCGTGCAGCAACAGTACTAGGAGCTTGCGACAGGGAAGAATTTTTGGGAGAAATTTTGGGATTTAGGCTAACAGTTAAGAGGGAAAAGAATGAGTGGCTTATGGTTTAAGCTAATAGCTTGAAGGGTTGTGAAAATTATGAAGGTAGAGAGGGGTTTATATAGTGATGAATTAGGGAGATTTTGTAGCTAAAATTTAGCTAATTTAAGTGACTTGGACGGCAAGGTGGTCTTGTAGCTAAAATTTGGCTAATTTTTAGTTACTTGGGCGGCAAGTAAGAAGGAGGGAAAATATGATGGCAAAATTTAGGGTTTTAGGGAACCCTAATGGACAACATTGACGGGGTAAGTTTCTACTCTTTGCTGTTTAGGCCTTAAGCCCAAACTGTATTTACAAACTAGACTGCTTAAAAATAAATAAATTGATTGTTACTTGGGCCAGTTTGACTCCCTTTATTAAACATAAAAAAAATTAAATAAAAATTAAAATTAAAGGCAAAGATAAAAATGGGAAATAAAAATAAAACTAGAAATAAAAATTTTAAAATTAATTAGAAATTTTATTCTCAAAGAATTACATTAAATTAATTCCCAGGAAAGGTTGGAGGGGTCACAACGGTCCTGCTTAAGTTTCAATCTCGTTAGACAGAATTAATTAAGTGTACTAATTTAAGGAAATAATTTTTAACTTTTTATTAAAAAGTAGGTTTATGAAAAAATAAGGGTCTCTTAATTTGAACAAGGTTTTAATTCACTCAATTTCACCATCCCAATAGTGCTTGAGACGTTGACCGTTAACTTTAAACGTACCTCCATGGTTGTCGTACAATTTTATAGCTCTAGATGGATATACTTTGTGGATGGTATAAGGTCCTTTCCATCGGGACTTGAGCTTTCCAGGAAATAACCTTAGCCTCAAAGTAAACAACAACACTTTCTGACCTTCTTTGAATTCACGAGGTTGAATATGCCTATCATGCCATCTCTTATATTTTTCTTTACACATCCTGGAATTCTCATATGAAAATAACCTCAACTCCTCCAATTCATCAAGTTGTAACATCCTTCTCTCACCGGCTTGCTTAATATCAAAATTTAATTGCTTAAGATCCTTCATCGCTAATTATAGCTCTAAGAGTCCCAAATCGTGTAAATACGTGCTTATGTAAGAATCGCATGACTACCTTAGTGTCATTAGTTGGGTATGCCTCGGCTTCAACCCACTTGGACACATAGTCCATGTAAGGCCCTGGAAATAGGTCTAGTAGTTTCATATAAGTTTACCGGGTTCTGAGTGAAAATTGGGAATTAGTCAGGTTAATTATTGATTTATATTCTTAATTAGTTAGCTTAGTTTCATCTAAAAAATTGATAAATAATATTCCAGAAAATAAAATATTTTTAGAGAAATTAATTTTATGCTTTTAAATGATTTTTAGGTAAAAATAAATATTTTGGGTTAAATTGGAATTTAAAAATAATTTAAAATGGGGGTTTAATTGGGTGATTTAACATATTAATTAAATGAGACTAATTTGAAAAACAAGGGAAATGTGTAAGAGGCTTTATAGCAAATAAACCATATTTTCAGAATTTTGGAGGGAAATGAGCAAATTATAAAACACGGGAAAAGGGGGAGTGGCCTGATGAATTCCCTAAATTTTGAAGATTAGGTGGGGGTTTTCAGTTCTAAAAACTCTGCAACTACCTCACTTTTCACTCATTTTTACCCGAATTGAGAGCTTTATCTCTCATTTTTTTTTTGTTTGCTTTCATAAACCAAATATTAGAGAATAGATCTAAACTTTTTCTCTCCCAAAATTCTCTTTAAAGTCTCTCGAAATAATTTTCAAACTTGGGCAAAAAGTCATCCGAATTTCTTCAAGCATTTTGATTCAAACTTCCAAATCAATTATTTGAGTTCAATTGAAGGTAATCATAATCACTAAACTTGTTTTTAAGTTGATTTCAATCATTACTTGTTAATTAAAGTGATTATAATGGAGTTTCAACTTTAATTTCTTCTTTCTTGAACTTGAGGATCAAAAATGGTGGATATTTAATTTTAAGTTCGAATCCAAATATTAATGGATGTCTAAGCTCAAAATAGGTCTAGTAAAAAGTTTTTAATCTTTAACCAAAAGATCAAACACATTTTATGGATCAATTTTAAAAAATTTGAATTTGATCAAGAACAAGGATGATTTTTTCAGAAAATTATGAAATGGATGAAATGATGAAATTAACACTTAGAATACATGTTATTGGACTAGAAATGAAGATTAGAAGTGGTTTGAGGTGCTGAAAAGGGAGTTTAGTTGAGGAATTCTATATTTTGGCTTAGTTGTACAACATCAGTAAGGTAGTTCAGAGCAATAATTTAGATTCATATACTTTATCAAATTTTGTGTTTCTTGTTGCTATTATTAGTTTCTAATTCATACTTTGCCTCTGTTAAAGCTCCATGCTCCACATTAAGAGGAGGAACGTGAAAATCATAATTGAAGTTCAAACTTGCTTGTTTTTACACATTTTTACTTAAAGAGCTAAGTGTGGATGTGAGTGATATTAAGAGCAATTTGGTAAATTAGCCTGATTATGTGTTAAATTAAAGGTTTAATTGGTGTTGTTAATGACTTAATTGCATATCGGATGGTTGAATTTGCAAAAATAAGTTTTATTTTATAAAAGAGCAAAATGGAAATTGGTTTGGTAAGTTGTGTATTATGCTTTTAGCATGATTAAATTGTATGGAATAAATTGATATTTGGAGTATGAATTGTTGATTTATTTAACATTTATGAATTGTTGATTTATTTAACATTTATGAATTGTTGATTTATTTAACATTTGATAAAGGTGTTCTAATTGGTATATCAATATTGGGAAAATGATATTTGATATGCTTTATTGATGTTAAAATTTCTTAGCAACATGTTTTTACTTGCATTTTAACATCCTAAATTAAGTGATTAAACAATAGATTTTATGCCTTGTATGTATGATTATATTGGCAACATTGCATGGTGGATCCATTGGATATAGTTGACATGCCATAGAATTTGTGATATTGTGAGCATATGGCTCTTGGTGGACTGATTTCTTTAGAGTAGATAAAAGAATGTTGAGCTTGAGTCTCCACTCATCAGGTTATTTGAGGCGCTATAAGGGAGCCTGTGGCTTCAGCACGCTCAATTCGGAGAATTGTATTTGATTTGTGGGAGTTTGGAGATCTATTTATTCAATGTATGATCACACATTTACTTATTGCCATGGATGTATTATGACAATATAATTGATTGATTGTGCCAATATAATTTAATGTTAATGTGTTAAAAGATGATTTTACATGCCATGGAAAACTTGATTCTTAATTCTTGAAATAGCATGTGATGTTATGGTGAAATGTTAACATGATGTGACTGAAATTTTAATGCTTAATTGTTTTGATTTATGCATGATTGGGTGCAAATTACTTTATGTTTTTACTATCATTCATTGAGCTTTTTAAGCTCACACCCTCACATTTCATGCAAAGAATTTCCGAGCGTAAGGAGTCGAGAAGCGAGTGCAAGGGCGATCCAAGAATAAGGCTCGGTAGTGGCTTGAGAAATTTACTTTAGAGACTATATAGGGGCATTGTGATGCTTTTGGGACTAGTGCTATTTTACTTGTAATTGACATTGGACATTAAATTTTGACTTTAATTTTGGTGATTTTATAATTACTTTAATACATGATTTTATGTTTAATTGTTGTTTAATTTATGGTATGTTGATGAGTGTTCATACGGTAGTTGATAACATGGTGTATGAAGCATGTATTTTATACTAACAATATATAATTGAAGCTTACCATGGAGTGGATTGCTTGTGACTAAGGTATGTAGCTTGCATGAATTAATTGGTGTTTGCTAAGCGTGTAATTGGGTGTTAAATTTTGATTAATTGTTGCATATTTGTTGTAAATAAAATAAATTAGAGATGTGTGGATGTTTATGGTAATTAATTTTAGCTATTTCAAGTTTAATGGGTAAGTAAAATATGTAAAATCAAGAAATTAAAACAAATTTTTTGACAAAATAGGTGCAGTAGTTTGCACACTGGCATGTGGGATTTTGGGGGTTTGATTTTTAGTTTTTATAATCTAGTATTCTAATTTGCTTAATTTATAATTTAATCTTAAAACTTGATTAGATTAATTGAAGCCTTTAATGATAGGGAAACTTGGTAATATTTTAGGATTAGACTTGTAATTGTTATTATTTGGTAGAAATGCTCTTAATTTTTAATTTGGAAAATGTATTAAAAGTTTATAAAAGTTATGATTTAGTCCCTAAGAATAAAACTTGAATTAGACATTGTAAATGAACTCAAATTAAGTTGAAATTTTTAGGGCTTGCATAATTTTACTAAAAGAAGGTCGGTAACTATTTAGAAATCAGGATAGTTTTAACCTTAGGTGGTAAAATGACCAAAATACCTGTAGGTTTAAATACTTAGAAAAAGTTTAAATATGGTTCATGAATTGCTTCCGCATTAATAAATGATAGTTAATTAGCCATAAATGAGGTGTTATAAGGTTGGGGTGTGCGTCGCGTGGTCGTTAGCTAGAGAGTTGCTTCAGTGGTTAATGTAACGCTTCAAATTCGGGTCAGTCCGTCCTAGTCGAGTTTGGGGTGTCACAGTCCACATCTACCAAGATATACTTGTTCCCATAGTAAGAAGGAAACGGGCCTAGAAAATCAATGCCCCATACATTGAATAGTTCTATCTCTAAAATATTTGTCAAGGGCATCTTGTTCCTTCTTGATATGTTTCTAGTTCTTTGGCATCGATCGAGTTTTTCACATACGCATATGCATCTTTAAAAATTGTAGGCCAAAAGAACCCAGCTTGTAAAATATTTACTACTATACGTGAACCACCAAAGTGTTCCCCACTCGAAGATGAATGGTACTGATACAGAATCTCTTCAATCTCACTTCCAGCTACGCACTTGCTGATTATGTTAACTGCATGTTGTTTTTAAAAAAAACGGATCCTCCCAGAAATAATACTGACATCATGAAGGAATTTCTTCCATTATTGTTACGTCATTTCTCGAGGAATTATTCCACATGCTAAATAATTGGAAAAATTAGCAAACCAAGGTGTTTCATAGATTCGACTTACCTCGAAGATATGCTCATTAGGAAAATTCTCATTAATTGGAACAAGTGAAGAAGTTACCTTATTTTGTTTTAGCCTCGACAGATGATCGACTACTTGATTTTCAACACATTTTCTGTCTTGGACTTAAGGTAAAATTCTTGGAGTAAGAGTATCCATAGAATTAGCCTCGATTTAGCATCTTTTTTCGTGAGTAAGTACTTAATAGTCGCATAATCGGTAAACAATGTAACTTTGGTACCTATAAGATATGAATAGAACTTGTCAAAAGCAAAAACTATAGCAAAAAGTTCTTTTTCAGTTATCGTATAATTGATTTGGGATCCTGTCAAAGTTCTATTTGCATAGTAGATAGGATGAAAGACTTTGTTCCTTCTTTGACCCATCACAACTCCAACATTGAAATCGCTTGTATTACACATCAACTCAAAAGGTGAGTTCTAATCAGGTGTAACAATTATTGGGCCTGAAATTAACCAGCTTCTTAATTTCTCAAAAGCTTCTAAACATACTTTGTTAAAATAAAAAATCTTTTTCTAAAAGCAAACATAAAGGTTTAGAAATTTTTGAAAACTCCTTTATAAATCTATGATAAAAATCGACATGGCCTAAGAAACTTCTAACTCCTTTCACAGTAATTGGGGGCAGTAATCTTTCAATTACGTCCAACTTTTCTTTATCCACTTCGATTCCCTTCTTGGAAACTTTGTGCCCTAAGACAATTCCCTCATTAACCATAAAATGACACTTCTCCAAGTTAAGGACTAAGATTCGTCTCCTCACATCTTTTGAGTACCTTAGCCAAATTATTCAAGCAAATATCGTAAGTATTACCAAAAATAGTGAAATCATCCATGAAAACCTCAACATAATTTTCAACCATATCAGTGAAAATAGCCATCATGCATCATTGAAATGCGGCAGGTGTATTACATAAGCTGAAAGGCATTCGCCTAAAAGCAAATGTATCGTATGGACAAGTAAAAGTAGTTTTATGTTGGTCTTTCAGGGCTACATCTATTTGGTTGTATCCCGAATATCCATCTAAAAAGTAATAAAATTTGTTACTTGCTAGTCGATCTAGCATTTGATCCATAAAAGGTAAAGGAAAATGATCATTACGAATGGCTTTGTTCAACTTTTTGTAGTCAATACAAATTCTCCAACCCATGATAGTTCTCGTCAGGATTAACTTCTTCCATTCATTTTCAACGATCGTGATTCCACCTTTTTTCGGTACACATTGTATTGGACATACCCAAGAATTATCTGAGATGGGGTAAATAATTCCTACATCTAACCATTTGATTACCTCCTTCCGTACCACTTATTTCATGATAGGGTTAATTCTCCTTTGTCCATCAATCTTAAATTTTTCACCTTTCTCTAAATAATTTTATGCATACAAAAGGAAGGACTTATACCTCGTATGTCAACTATTGTCCAACCAATTTCCTTTTTAAACTTCTGTAAAACAACAATCAATTGCTCCTCTTGATATTCTGTAAAGTCCACTGAAATAATCATAGGAAAAGTAGAACTATTACTGAGATAAACGTATTTTAAGTGAGATGGAAATACCTTTAGTTAGAGTTTAGGCGGTTTCTCGATTGACAATTTGGTTTGTGTAAATTCTTAAACTTCTAACTCTAACTGTTCAAACCGCGGTGGTTGAATATAACTCCTGGGATTTGCTTCCATCAAAGCTAAACCTTGATTACCTATTTCATCTTCGAATGGTTTATACTCTAAAGCATTCTCCAACGGGTCTTCTTCAGAATTGCTTCCCATAGAAACTAAGGTTTTTAATTCCTCCATTACTGAACACTTTTTTGTTGAACGATACATTATCGTCTTGAACTCGCATCATGAGTTCGCCTTTTTGCACATCTATCAACGTTCTTCCCGTGGCTAGAAAAGGTCTCCCCAGGATGATCAGAAATTCTTTGTCTACTTCAAAATCCAAAACAATAAAATCAGCAAGAAAAATGAATTTACCGACTCTTACCAAAACATCCTCGATCTTTCCTTCGGGATATGCCAATGATTGATCCGCAAGTTGAAGGGTTACAGTAGTGGGTCTTACTTAACCTATTCCCAACAGCTTGAAAATAGATTTGGGCATTAAGTTGATGCTTACTCCTAAGTCACACAAAGTTTTACCGCAATATGATTTACCAATGTTGCAAGGTATCGTAAAGCTTCCAGGATCCTTTAGTTTTGGAGGTAGCTTGTTCTGTAAAAACGCACTACACTTCCTCGTCAAAGCAACAGTTCATACTCACTAAGTCATTTCTTCTTGAAAAAGATATCTTTCATAAACTTTACGTAATTGGGCATTTGTTCTAAAGCCTCTAACAATGGGATGTTGATGTGTAATTGCTTTAAAACATCTAAGAACTTCTTAAATTGTACCTCTTGTTTCTGCTTGTTTTGCTAAAGTCTTTGAGGATATGAAACTCTAGGTTGATGTGCACAACTTTTTTGAGTAGGTAAATCTATAAAAGTAGGTGTTAGCTTTTCAGAATACACTAGTTTAGATTTTACCTCATCAAATTTTTCAGCATGTGATTTTTCTATTGTAGGAACTTCAACTATTGGTTGACTTTCCTCTTTTTTAGTAGGCTCATCTTCAACCACAACCTTTTTAGGTTCCAAAATCTTACCACTTTGTAATTCTACCACTTTTGTAATGCTCCTTACCCAAATTTCGTAAATTTTCTATGTTGCTTGGCAAGACTTTTTGCGGTCTACTACGAAGCCTGGTAGCTAATTAACCCATCTGATTCTCCAGATTATTTAGTGTTTCTATTTGACTTTGGATCAATGCGTCATTTTTGGCCATATATGCCTTCAACAAGTCCTGCAAACTATTCGATAATTCAGCTTGGGGTGGTTTTGGGGCTTGTTGGTTAAACCCTTCGGTTTGGTTGGGCCTATGCTGCATCTGATTGTTGTCTGGTCCATTTCCTTGGTTACTTCAAGAAAAATTCAGAAGGTTCCACCATGAAGGATTGTAGAAGTGGGACTGTAGTCTTTGTCCACTTCTATTTTGATATTGGTTCCTTACGTAACAAACTAATTCGAGATTTGAATAGCATTTCTCGAAAGAATGACCATCCCCACTGTATTCATAAGAAACTACTTCATATTGACTTGGTGATTGAGCTGCAAAATTATTCAAACCATTAGTGGTAAATTGTTTTAACATAGAGGAAATAGAAGATACCTGAGCAAAGAGTGAAGTTAGTGCGTCCACTTCATGCACTTCGGCTACACGTCTTCCTAAAATTTCCCAATTTATCGACTATTGGTAATTGTTGCTTGCAATCCTTTCAATGATCTCGTAAGCCTCGTTATAAGACTTAAATAAAATCGCACCATTCACAGAAGCATCCACCATTAATCTTGTATGTGCATTGAGACCATTATAAAACGTTTCCAATTGGATACAATAAGGAATCCCCATAATGAGGACACTTACGAAGTAATTCCTTAAATCTTTCCCATGCCTCATACAAAGATTTATCATCCAATTTTTGGAAAGTTGTTATCTTATAACGCAACTTTGCGTTCTTACTTGGTGAAAACTATTTTACCAAAAACCTTTTTGCTAATTCTTGCCAAGTAGATATTGAACTTGGTGGCAATAAATTCAGCCATGCTCGTGCTTGATCTCGCAACGAGTACGAAAATAGTTTTAACCTCAGTGCATCTTCAATCACACCAGCTAACTTAAATGAATCACTCACCTCCATAAATAATCGAAGGTGTAAGTGTGGATCTTCCATGGGCATACCACTGAACTGGCCCACCGTTTGTAGCATTTGAAACATTACTAGTTTAAATTCGAATTGGGGTGCCTCGATATCCGGCCTTCTAATTCCCATATTTAACTCATTGAAGAGTGGCACATCGTATTGTCTGATGGCACGATCCCTATCATCAGCAATAAGGATTCGGTTGTGCACTTGATTAAACCCATTATCTTGTCCATCGTTTTGATTTCTAAGGTCCATCTTAGCTTGTCTTTAAGCAAATCTCTCACGTCTTCTTTGTCTAAAAGTTCGCTCGATTTAAGGGTCCACGGGTAATAAATCAATGATTCGATCTATGCTCATAAAAAACTTGAAAAATAAATCACAAATAAAGAATAAAGAATAAATTAGTAGTTAAAAATTAAATAAAAATAAAACAAAATTGTAAAAATAATTTCAAAAAGAACAATTAAGGCAATAGCCTTTGGCAACGGTGCCAAAAACTTGTAACGGGGTTTGTGCAAGTGTACACAGTCGTTCAAGTAATAAGCAAGTAAAATGAGTTATCATCTCCACAGGGACTGTATAAGCTTAACCAAATATTTGTAAAATTATAACTTCACAATTTGATGTAAAAATTAAATAATTTGGATGGTGATGATTAAACTAAGTAAATTAATTAGATGCAAAGATTTATCCCTAAGCAATTCTAATCTAGATGCAATTTACCTCAATGTATGAATGAATGGCTTTAGCAACAAAAACAATCAACATTAAATGGGCTAGGATAATTTTATTAATCAATTCAATTTACTTTATCATGCTTAACAATGTTCAGAAATACTTCTACAGCAACTCGATCTTTCATGAGTTTGGAAACCAAATTAAGTCTTGTCGGAGTCTTTTACTTAGTTAAATATGCATTTTACTGACCATATTAACTAAGGGTTTCTTAGCATTTATGTAAGGTCACAGGGACATTTACATTTGCAACAATTTAATTACATAAACTTAAAAACTATGCAAGGCAATAGAGCAAACTAAAGATATTACAAACCTCAACTTTATCGGGTTTAATGACCTAAATTGAGCATTGCACTTTTCAATTATGTGTCTACTAGCCGTCGTCTGGTTAGGATTGCTCAACTAATATGAGTGCACTCAATCACATATGAATGAAATGCATCATGATATTAATTAAAAACATGATTGACTGAGGCCTAAACATGTTAAACATGAATAAAATAGATCTTATTGAATTAACATAATCATCGTAGCAATAGGATTTAAAATATCATTGTTGATGTAAAAAATAATAAACTCAAAGCAAACATGATTAAAATAAATAACAAGAGGAAAGAGTAAACTTTGTTCCTCTGTTCTGGTTGAATTTTCTTTTACTAAGTGTTTAAGGGGTAGCCGACTAAGGAATGCTTTTGACAAAGCTTTTGAGGCTAAAAAATGGAAGAGGGATGAACATCTATGCAAGGGAAAAAAAGGAAAAAGAAATGAGATGAAAACTAGTAAGAGTGAGAGAGGAATGTTGAGGGATGAGGGATGATCTTAGAAGTGAGGGATGGAAAGGTATTTATAGGTGAAGGTAAGGGGTTGAGTTTACTAAAAATAGGTTTAAATTTCCTTCCTTCTCTCTCTCATGTGGTCGGTCATGCTTCAAGGAACAATGGATGACCAAGTCTTCTCAATTTGAATTTCAAATTCAAGCTAAAAGTAGTTATAGAGTGGACGGTTTCAACAGAGAAGTTGTTGGGCTAAATTTTGATTATTTTCCAACTATAAGGACCTTCAATTAATTATCTCAAAACATATTTTGGCCAGCCACCTTTATGTGCCAAATTTGGGCTCTTTGTTCCCTTTGTTAGACGGTTATTCAATCCAAAACTTAGCAGACATGTCCATCTTTCATCACCTTCTTTATTGGGTTAAGTAGTCAACCTCATGCCCCAAATTGCATGGTCTTGCCATCCACATGGATAACTTGTACATGTCCATGTTTTATTTATTTAAATCATGTCTCCAATGGACTTCCTACGTAGTGAAAAGTACATACATTAATAAATTAACATGAATTAATATAAAATATGCATGAAAATCATGTAATTAAGCATAATTTTACATACTTTCTAAATTCATGTCTAAAATTACTAATTAAGTAAAATTCACTTATTTCAATAATAATTACTCGAGATAAACGCATTTATTAAGTAAAAATATGGTAAAAATATATAGAAAAACCCCATATAATTTCGAGTTTACAGTGGTGCATGTTTGATCACTTAATGATTAAATTAGTATTAATTTTAAACAATATTTTTACCTTGCATAACCCTTATATGATGTTTGCTTATGGAATTGTAAAGTTGATTAAACATAGAAGTATGCTAGAGAAACTTAATGATTAAATAAGTATGACTTCATGGCTATTAAATTTTGGGTTAGTAATTAGCCGAATTGCCATGGTTTTTGCCATAACATACTTGACATTGGTTTTAATAATTTTAAGTTAAAGGAAGCAATTAATCTAACTCATTCATGTCATATTAATTTAATATTGTGAATTGCTGCTATTTATTCTATGTTACACTTTCATTTGTTTTAAGCATACTTAGTTAATTTTAATTAGGTTAATTAGTTAACTCAATTTACTCCCAATTATTTTCATCACCAAATTGCTAAGTTTTTATTTCCACAATATTTGCCTTACTTAAATAGTCTCCATGGAGATGATACTCTTTACTTACTACTTTATTACTTGTTGACAATTGTGTACACTTGCACACCATTCAAATATTTTGGGACAAGTTTTTGGCACCGTTGTCGGGGACTATGTTTTAGATATTATTTGTGAAGTTAATTATTTTACGATTTGGTTTATTTTTTTGTTAATCTTAACTTAGTTATTTTTGTTATTTTTCAGGTGTTTATGAACATAGACTGAATTATTGATATACTCCTAGCTGACCTTGAAATTGAACGCTCCTTTAGACAAAGGAAAAAACAAAAGACCCAGAGACAAGTTGCAGATGCCAAATGTTGGTATTTGAATATTATTGATTGTAGTTACTCCAACAACAAATGTGACATCCTATAGCTCAAACCCAACAGTCGAGTCGAGTATGGGGTATTACACAAATTCTCATTTTGACCAACTCTCTGGTGAAGGGAGATTATTTTCTAATCCTTGATTTTTGGGGACAAACAAATCCACCACACTTTTACAAAGATATCGATCCATGTGATTTTACTCGAAATAAAAAAAACAATAACAACATATTACCAAAAGTAGAAAATAAAATCATATAAAACCCCACAAATTAAAAGAAACCCTTTAAAACCCCCCATCAAGCTTTTATAATTCATGGGAAGTTGATTTGAGGCTCAAGCCTGATCTTAAACCTGTGGATGTGAAGGGCTTACCCTACCTCAAGACCCAATAACAAGGTCAAAGGCCAAGCAAATCAAAGCAAGATTGAATGAGACCATACAAGACTTTGTTACAAAGGCCCTAGACATGCATACAAGGGAAAATTTGAAGATTCATTTTCTTCTTTTCAAGAAAATCAAAAAAACTGAATCTTTGTCTAATTATGCAGTTTCGAGAGATTTCAAGAATTAAAAAAATCAAGATTTCAAATTTTAGAATTCTTGGTCCAAGAAAGTAAAACTTGAAGTCGATACATAATGGATTACATGTATGAGCTTAAATAAGCCAATTTTAGGAGCAAACGGATCACAAGTCCAAGTTCTTGAAAATTTTCCCATCAAGATGTCCACAAGTCCATCATGAAGTTTGAAGGACTTAGTTGAAAATCAAGCCAAATTGTCAAAGTGGCCCAATTTGTAAACCTTTTTCAAATTTTCTGTCCAATTTTATTTAATAAGTGGATCAACATGTAAAAATTTGGCCAGAAGAATCCATTTAGACCCTTGAATGAATTTCCTATCATATTTCCACACTTATACATCTTTTCATGTTAGTTAGTTAGTTGATGAGTTGTTGTGCTTAGTTGTCATACTTATCACATTCTTTAAATTTAAGAGATTAACTAAGGATAGGGAGGCTATAAATAGGGTGCCCCCATTCATTAATTATTCACTCTTGAGTTAATAAAATTCGCTTTGAGTTTTCTTTTAAATAATGTCTCTTCAATTTTATTTTAAAAGAGTTTTAACAATCATTTTAGACTGTGAGAACCATCTTCAAGCTTTTTCTTGCCAATTATTCTTTCTTGGAGGGGAAATTAGAGTTGTTTAAAGTGTGTTGTGCTTCATCTTGTTTCCAAGGCTCCTTAGGACTTCTTGGTTCACGACGGTATGTGTAAATCTACATAGTCGTTATCAAGTAATAAGTAAGTAAATAGAGTATCATCTCCATAGGGACTGTGTTGGTAATCAATAATTGTAAAATTAGTAATTCACAAATTGGTTAAGAAAATAAAATATTTTAAAGTGATGGATGCCTTAATTAATTTAACAACTAATATGCAAATTAGATGAAATAACATGCAATGGATGTTTTAGCAACAATTCACAAGTTTTAACAACAATAGCATGAATAAGCTAGAACAATTACAACTCTTAAATCAATTCATTCTTCATCATGTTTAACAATGTTCCGAAAAAATTCCACGACAACTCGATCGTTTATGAACTTGGAATCTAAATCATAAGCTCTTTCGAGATCTTAGATTTGCCACTTAGACAAACATGCATATTTCTATGTCACCGTTTAACTAAGGATTCCATAGAATTTATGCAAAGTAACAAAGACAGGTTAGGTTTGAAACAATTTAATTACATAAATATAAAGTTATGTAAGGTAATAGTATTGTTTTGGAATTATTACGAACCGTTAATGTAACAGCCCGTCTTTAGTAATGTCAGAAATAGTGGCTTTGGGACCATAATTTCGACAAGTGAGTTATTATTTTATTGTTTATTTAATTTTTATGGGATTGTATTAAGGTCGTATTAAATTTTCGTTAAGAAATTTTGATGTTTAAATGGTTAATTATGTAACAAGGACTAAATTAAAAATGTGTAAAAGTTGAGTTCTATTAGTTAAAGGGTTCCAATGGCTATGAAATCTTAAAATAAAGGAATTGAATAGTAAATATATCATTTAAAGTGTTAGTGGATGTGCATGGATAAGGTTTTAATGAAATTTTGGTAGTTTTTAAAAGGTAAAATGGTAAATAAACTTAAAATCAAATAGGCTAAAATCATCATCTTCCTCCTATTATTTTTGTTTCAATGAAATTCTCCATGGAATGAGAAGCTTGAAGTTTGTCTAGGTCAAAATTCCTTGCATGGTATGATTTTGTGTCCCGTTTTTAATATTTTTATGTTTTTAAGTTTGTTTTAGCTTAATCTAGCTAGCCCGGGGTTAATTTGCAAAACTATTAAAGGTTGAGGGACTTTCCATGGATGTTTTTTTAATGAGTTTTGATGTTAGTTGATAGATTATTAATCTTTTTTGCAAAATAAACATGTTTTGTTAAGTAATTTTTGTTGAATTTTGGAAATAGGGATTAAATTGTTAAAAGTATAAATTCATGGGTTTTGTTGTGAATTTTTTGAAATGATGGGTTTTTTCAAGGTCTCTTGTAACATTGGTTAAGTTGGATTTAGGCTAAAATAAGTTATATTCAAGTTATGAACTTAAGGACTAAATTGTGAAAAGTTAAAATGTTAAGAGTAAATTTGTAATTTTGCATAAATTTGAATTATGGATTAAATGGAATTCTAGAAGTACTTAATTGAATGAAATTATTTATTTAGATCAAGATAAACCATAACCGGACTTAAATCGAGGAAAAGCTAAAGCTTTAGATTAGTGTTCGATTCTACATCTACACTCTAGTTATCGAGGTAAGTTTGTATGAACTATGATCATTTTAATGTTATCTAAATTAACTATTTGTTATGTTGTTTTAATATAAATGAATATATATATGCATCCATGTTATGATGAATTGATGGATAACGAGTCCCAGTTGAACCTTAAGAATTCTTAGGATACAAATGACATGTCATTACGGATTTCATGTTTTGGGTGCTAGTCTTGAATGTCCTACCGATGGCTGAGGTCCTGTATTTGTTGCGGATTCTCCATAGCTTGTGTGAGCAGCATCGTGTAGCTTACATTCTGACCCACAACTCGTGTAAGTAGGCCCATTTCACAGCTCGTGTGAGCATTGTGTAAAGGAAAGGTTACGGTTATATGGAAAGGCACACTATGTATGAACATTCTTGAGTATCTGATGTAATTCTAGACGGTTCAGCGGGTAAGAAAAGGAAATGAAATGGTAAGTATGCAAATGGAATGAATTTTATAATAACATTGATGAGTTAAATGATGTGCTTATATATGGAAAACTACATATCTTATGGTTGATTCCATTTGTATCATGGACAAGTGTACTAACTTGTGAGTTTGAAGATGTTGTATAGGCTTTTACTAAGCTTGTGGCATTGGAAATGATTTATGCTTGATCTATAAATTGTATAAACGAAATGGTAAGTTATGTTTAAGTTTATACAAGCTTACTAAGCCCTCATTGCTTATGTAGTTACTTTCCTTTGTTTTATAGATTACGGAAGCTTGATCGATTGGAAGCTCATTGGAGACCTATCACACTATCCAACAACCATTTCGGTAGTTTTTGAGTATTTTGGCCAAGGTTAATAATGGCATGTATAGGATTTTTGTAATGTATGTTTTGATATGTTTAAGCTTTTGAAGTTATGTTGATTTGGTCACTTTTAAGTGCTTGTAAATAAGGTTCTTTTGGTATGCTTTGATGAGTTACAAATGGTCATGTGTGGAAGTTAATTAAACTAGGTTAATATGCTTGGGTAGATGCAATATTGACTTGTTATGGTAAGTGATGTTTTGATATATTTGTGTTTCCTTTGAATGACATGTTGGTTAGATGAATTAGGGTGTTTGAAATGGCATGTTTATGTTTATTTGAATGATGTTTAAATCCTTTGAATGTGTGCCCAAATGGTTTGAATGGTTAGGTATGAATTGGACTTGAAATGGCTTGATTGTAGGTAAATTTTTGGGTTCACACGGCTTGGGACACGAGCTGTCAGACGGCCGTGTGACACACACGGCCTGGTGACACGACCGTGTGTCATTTGAAATTTCTTAATGTTTTCAAGTCAGTGAGTTACATGGCATGACACACGGGTGTGTGTGGAAAATCAGAGAGTTACATGGCTTGTGACATGACCATATGACCCTACTCAATGAGTTACACGGGTGAGGACACTAACTGGGACACGGTCGTGTATCCCTTGTTCGAATGTTACATGGCCTGGGCTATGTCACACGGCCATGTAACCCTTGTTTTCCAATTTTTTCAATTTTTTCTTAAAATTTTTATTTTGTTTCAAATTAGTCCTAAATTGTTTCTAAACTATTTTTAGGGCCTCAAAGGCTCGATTTAGGGACAATATGCATATGATTGATTGGTTTATAATAAGTTTAATTTATTTTATGTTATAATGAAAAATGAATTTTGATTGATTGGTAATGCTCCATAACCCTAATTTGATGACAGAGACGGGTTAGAAGTGTTACAGTTAATTCATTCTGGTTCGGATATGAATTAAGCATGCATCTTCCAATTATTATGTCCATTAACTACCATCTGGTTCAGATTAAGCGATTAATTCTAATGCAGTCAAACATATCTTATAATTCGTGAACAACATGAATGATTTTAATTGAAAGCATAAACAATTGAGGCACAGAACAATATAAACATGAATTGAACGAATTAAATCAAGGTGTTGCAACCATCGAAGTTGAAACAAATTTAAGTCATTACTATTAAAGAAAAAACAATCAAATAATTTGCAATCATGTTGATAAACTAAGAACAATTAAAAGAGAAAGGAAGAAGAAACTCTGAGTTGAATTTGGTGGTTTCTCGAGAACTATTTTTGGTGGCTTCCTCCTATTTCCGTTGTTACTCCAATGCAAATTACTCCTCAAGGTGGTCGGCCAAGAGAGCTTTTCTCTCAAGAATTGCTTGCTAAAGGAACTCTCAAAGAGTGGCTGGAAAAATGAAGAGAATGAAGGGCTTAGGTGTAGAAGAGATAAGAGAAATGTGAGTGAATGTTGAGTGATGAGGGATGAGGAATGAATGTGGTATTTAGAGCTCTAGACCAAATTTACGACTTGGATAAACCTACAATCTTGCTCCACACGCAAAAGTTATAAATAATAAAAAAATTTGATGATACAATCAAACTTTCCTTGCCTTTTTAATCAATAAACAAACAACATCATGAATGAAAATTACCTTTCAGAGCATATTGATATGAAGAATCAAGATGAATTCAGTTCTTATCTCTGGTAAGTGCTTATTGCTAAAATTTCCAAATCTTTCCAGCAAAGAAGAATCGAAGTGTTTTTTTTAACATATATTCTATTTATTTTCAAAATATTCCAAAAAAGATGACTTGAAGCCCTTATTTTCTATACATATAAATGAACCCAAGTTCTTACTCTTTTTTTTAATAAATATACTTACCAAGTTCAAAAGTTTTCAATTAAGATTAATTGAAGTTCTTATGTAGATTACGTGAACTATAAAAAAATTTAGATATTTTCCAATAAACATACATATAGAAAGTTAGAAATAGACTAGCCAACCGAATAAAAGAGTGACTCAATAGGTTAATGTGTCACATCAGTAATCCATTAGTGGATTAACGGAATTTTTAATGACAGTGACTAATTCAAACAATTATCCTAATTAGAGTGACTAAATTGAAAAAAAATAGAGTGATCAAAATAGGACAAACTTATTTTAGAGTGACCATGAGTGTAGTTTACCCTTTTCTTTTTTTTTTTTTTTAGTCATTTTCTTACATGGCAAGTGGTGTTTGCATGTGTCAATGTATTGTAATTTAAAAAGATGGATAAGTCAAATTTTGAGGGAAAAAACAATAGAAAAGTTGGACATGTCAAAAATATGTTAATAGTGGACTTTAATTGATTGATATCGAAAATCAATGGTTGGAAAGGTTGATGCAGCAATAGGTTGGATTGACCACTCAATTCTCCCTCTTTTTCTCCGAGAAGTCTAAGGAAAAAACTTACATTTTCGTTTTGCTAGTTTCCAAACATGGGTAGTCATGATCTCTTCTTGTTTTCTTTGGTTCCAAAACTGCCTCCTCCAATGAGGAGTCCTTCAATCTACTGAAGGTTCCCCTCAGCTCCTACGCCAATTTTGCCTCATTTGCAATTTTCTTGAAACCCCCACGCCTAGAGGCAACTTCAACGACAACTCTTCCATTCAAAATACAGAGTTTTCGGGAATTTCTAGATTCGCAATCCTGGCGAATAACATGAATTGTTTCCCTTGTTTCTCAACACAAAAAGGCAAAAAAGAAAACGGTAAAAGGGATCATGACTCTTCCGCTGACGAACTTATTCGAGCCAGAATACTTGGTATGCCCTGCCTCGCCCTTCCCTCTTTTTCTTTTTGTTTTCTAAGGAAATAAATAATTACCGAAACTTTACTTGTGTGGAATCAAAATAGATTAATTAGAGACGACAACTTAACCATTTAATTACGTTGATCAACAAAAGGGAGGGGTTTTATAATTCATGAATATTATGGGATTAGGGAAGTTCCCTAAACCCAATTTTATGTTTCTTATAGTATAACCAGGAAAAAAATGAAAACGAAAGTATCAAAAGTATTATGTTTCTTCATCGGTGAGATGTAGGATAACGACTTTTATATTTTACATCGGCCTACGCCTTGTAATCTTTCAAAAATCTTAAAAATGATATTTTTGTTATATAAATTAATGTATGCATGATAATCACAAACATCTAATTTATAATAACTTAAAAAAGTTGAACCCAAGTTGTAGTGATTGAATATTCATATTTTTCAAATTCAAATTATAATTATAAAAAATTGTGAGCAATAACCAAATATATCGAAAACAAAAAATTAAATGTTAAAAATTTACAATATTTTGCAAAAAGTAAAAATTGTGTTTTTGCTTCTTCTGTTTTCATTTATTTATCTCTCCTTTCCTTTATTTTTCATTATTTTTATTTTATTTCTGTTTCCTGTCTTTTCTCGTTAAACGAATTTTAATCACTGAATTAGTTGTAAAAAAACCTTTAACTTCGTAATCACTTTAATGGTACATCTTAATTTGAATAAACTTATGCTTATCGAATACCAAATTAAGCAGGGTACAGATTTACCAAAGCGTAGTTCTATTTTTCAAACAATGAAAATAAGAGATATGCTAAAATTAGAATATGAATCTTACTAGATGTGATGTCATAACTACATGATTTTGTTGAGTTAAATCCAAAATTCCCGTTCAGTAGTTCATCGATTATTATCTAAAGAAAACAAAATATTGGATACTGTGCAAAGTCATTTAATCTGTTGTTTTGTGTGTTTGTGGGAATAGCTAGTATGGAGGAGAACCAAGCAGAGCATGCGAAAATTGCAGCTCAAAGATTCAGTTTCCGAGATCTAGCCGCTGCAACCAAGAATTTCCGTCAAGAATGCTTGCTGGGTGAAGGTGGTTTCGGAAGAGTTTACAAGGGAACTCTTCAGGCTAATGGCCAGGTGCTCTTTTAATTTATTTGATCCCCTTAATTTTTTTTTCAAAAAATAAAAAATGATTCCGAAGTTCATTCAGAATATCAGATCTATTGCACAACATATTCATTCATTCGAAATCTGGGGATCAAAATACAATTAGATTAAGAACTTATGAAGAGATTGAAATGTAACTTTATATAATTGATTTTTTCTTTTTTCCTTTTGGAATTTGGAGATATATAGGTGGTTGCTGTGAAACAACTCGACAGGAATGTAATGAAAGGATGCAAGGAGTTTCTTGTAGAGGTGGCGCGACTGAGCCTCTTACAGCATGCAAATCTAGTTAATCTCATTGGATACTGTGCTGATGGAGATCAGAGGCTGTTGGTTTATGATTTCATGCCTGGGGGTTCCCTTGAAGATAATCTACTTGGTACATACAAACTTGTTTAATTTTTCCATAGATATTATTATCATCATTGTTATTATTATCTGTCTCGGTTTCAATACCATCCCAACATTAGACTCAATGACTTGGGCGATGTGGATTGAAAAGTGAAAATCAGTTTTAATATTTGTAGTGTAATTGCAGCTCCCAAGGATGAAGAGAAGCCACAATTAGATTGGTTAACCCGAATGAAAATAGCATATGGGGCAGCTCAAGCTCTAGAGTACTTGCACGATAAGGCCAATCCTCCTGTAATATACCGTGATCTCAAGTCCTCAAATGTTTTGTTGGATGAAGAATTCAACCCCAAACTGTCTGACATTGGACTGGACAAGCTTGACCACTCATCAGAAAAGATGCCAATGCAATCGAGGGGGATGGGGACATATGGCTACAGTGCTCCAGAGTATTCAAGATCAGGTAGACTCACAACTGTTGCGGATGTATACAGTTTTGGGGTGGTTCTATTGGAGCTTATCACCGGAAGAAGAGCCATTGACACTACCAAACCTGTGGAGGAGCAAAATTTAGTTGCTTGGGTAAGCAAACGTACGTGTTTCTACGTACAACTAATACTGTTATCTTTATTGCTATAGAAACTAATAGAAAACACTGATTGTGTTTGGAACAGGCTCAACCATTGTTCAGGGAACCAAAAAAGTTCCCAGACATGGCAGATCCTAAGCTTAAGAAGCGATTCCCAGAAAGGGGTTTGAATCAAGCAGTTGCAATAGCAGCCATGTGCCTGCAAGATGAAGCTGCTGCCCGTCCTTTGATGAGCGACGTGGTGACGGCATTGAGTTATCTTTCAGTTGCCTCGGAAGAGAATAAAATTCCTCCCGCTCTCCCTCCTTCTATCTCATCTAAATTGCATTGCATCTCAGCTAAGCTGAGTAGGGAGTGTGGTGGTGGTAATCAGGAGATGGTGGACGAGCAAGGTGATCATTCCCAACCGGATGCCGAATTGGACGTTAATGATCGAAGTGATAAAGAAAGTGTTTCTTCCCCCAGCAGCAGCAGCAGCAACGCCAAACCTCAACCTCATGAAAAAAAGCGCCTTTGACTCGTGATTCTATACAATAACAATAATGATATAATAGTAGAAGACGATGACGACAGTGATAATGGAAGTGGCTCTTCCATAGAGGGATCTAAGCAGGAAGCTGGGGCTCGGTTCATGATGATTGTTGTGGAGTAATCCATAAACTAAATGCCAATCTTAACGTACTTTATAGCAAGGATTCCCAAATACGGTTTGCTTCGTAGGTCCAGAACAAGCTGAAGAAGTTGTTCCTTTACCTTAAACAATTGCAGAGATTTCTTTTTATCTGAATATTGTTTTCTTCTTTCTCCATGTCTTTATTTCTGCTTTTGTCTTCTTTTGTATCAAACCATTGAAGAGAGTAAGAGATCAAACTGCCACGATCGGCGGTTGCAATTTTTCTTTTTACCATTACAAAATCCAAGAAAAATATAAATAGGATTAATGAATTATTTAACGTTGAGAATTGCGCTTTATTTTTCAATTTGATATCCATTCAATTCATATTAGAAAATTATTTAGTAAATTATTAATAATATAAGTATTGAATATAATTTTAGATTGGGTTGATTGTGATCCCAAACCTTCTAAAATAGAAAATTTTTCATTTATATTTTTTAAAATTTTTTAAAATTTAAATTTGTAAAGATAAAATTACACTTTGGCCCTTAAAAATGATAAAAATTTAATTTAATCCTTTAAAAATTATACGATATAGACTATTAAAATGATAAAATTGCATTTTTGCTATCGTAAAAATTACAATTTAATTTCACCCCCTAAAAATTTTTCTGGCTTCATCCCTGATTAAGTCTTAGCTCGACTGGCATGGACATTGTTGCTCATACAGGAGCATGTGAGTTCGAGTTCGCTGAAACGCAATGTGATTGTTCAAAAAAAAGTATTAAATATAATTATATTGTTTGATAAAAGTAAATATTAATATTTAAAAGATTATTTATTTTTTAGTTTTAATATTATAGATATAATACTTTATATTATTTTGGATAGTTTTGGATAAAAATAAACATGCTAATCTCATTTTTAAAAAAGAAATGATAATTTATTTTATGTTTTGATAAAATAAAATAAACTTGATATTTTTTACATTAAGTGATAAGTAAGTGATAAGTAGATACCACCTATCTACTTCTCTTATTCAACACATTTTTTTGAAAATTTTATATGAAGTAAAAATTTAAAACAATTATCAAACACATTTAAAATGTTAAATGTTAAAAATTTTCATTTTTAATGGTTCATCCAGCACAGCCTTAAAGTTTACAACCGCATATCACATTATTCTAACCATTGACGTAGTTAAAAAAAGCTAACATGAGTGAGCCACGTCGCACAATGTTTTTTTTAATAAATTTAAAAAATCAAAATAATTTGGGAAAAAATAAAAAAAGATAGAAAAAAAGTTTTAGAAAATTCTCAAAAACTTTAAAAAAATTAGAAAATATAGAAATTTCCAAAAATTTTAAAATATATATACTTGTGTTTTTAAATAAATATATAAAACACAAAAAGGAAAAACCTAAAATTAGCAAAAATTGAGAAAAAAATTCTAAATTTTAAAAAAATTAAAAAAATTAAAAAATTCCATGGAATTTAAAAAATATACGTTCCTTTATTAACATATACACATTCTTTTTTTTAATGTATATATAATATAAAAAAGTGAAAAAAAATTAAACAAAATTGGAAAAATATAAATAAATTTTAGAATTTTTTTCATTTTTAAAAATACATAAAATACAAAAAAATCAAATTTCAAAAAATTTATGTAAATATACATTATATATACACATATGTAATATGGTTTATATATTAAAAGTAAAAAAATGTATTTTTAACAATAATAAGGTAATATCTTGAATCTTATTGTTAGACCTCAAGGGTATATATATATCTATATAGTAGTAGTTACGTAGGAATCAAATTACGAAAATATAATATCCTAAAATAATATCCTATTAGAAAACAAATTGCTAAGAGATAATATCTTATAATATCCTATTAGGAATCAAATTGCTAAAAGATAATATCTTATACTAATATCCTAACATCTCTCCTCAAGTTGGAGCATACAGATCATAAATGTCCAACTTGCTAAGAAGATATTCAAATTGCGATTTACCAAGCGCCTTTGTAAAAATGCCAGCTACCTAAATGGAAGTCAGAACATAAGGTGCAATCAACTCATCATGGATTACATTCCTAACAAAGTGACAATCCACTTCAATATGTTTAGTACGATCATGAAATACGAGATTCTGTGCAATATGCAGCATAGATTGACTATCACAAGATAAATGAATTGCTTTAGGATGATAAACACCTAAGCTCATTAGCAATTACTTCAGCCACTTGAGCTTATAAATAACGGAAGTCATAGACCTATACTCAGCCTCAGCAGAAGAAGGGGAAACAATATGTTGTTTCTTAGTTTTTTAGGAAATAGGAAATTGTCCTAAAAAGATAAGCCAACCAGTAACCGAACGTCGAGTTAACAGACAACAGCCCAATCCGAACCACACCACTCTTTCAAGGACAAATCACTATTAGATCTCAAAAGAATCTCTTGGCCAGGAGAGCTTTTTAAGTACCAGAGAACACGCAGAGCTGCATTCCAATACTCCTGCCCCGGCTCATGCATTAACTGGGATAAGAAATGAATCGAGTATGCCAAATCTGGTCTAGTCACTACCAAATAAATCAAATAACCCATTAACCATCTATATGACTCAGGATCAGACAAAATTGTCCCTCTAGCGTGTGCTAATTTATGATTTTTCTCTATTGGTGATCCTACGAGATTTGCTCCCAAAATACCCACCTTCGAAATAATATCAAGTGCATATTTCCTTTGATAAAGAAATAACCCCAAAGAGCTACGAGCTACGTCTATCCCCAAAAAATATTTCAACACACTAAGATCCTTTATATGGAAGCAAGAACTGAGATACCCTTAAAAGTTTTGAAAGCAGCAAAATCGTTCCCAAAAATAAGAAAACCATCAACATAAACTAGCACATTAATGCGTATAGATCCCTTAGTGTATGTAAAGAGAGAATAAACAGAGTATGATTGAAGAAATCCATACCCTTTCAGTGTAGTAATAAATAAGCTTCGCAAACCAACACCGAGGAGCCTGTTTCAAACCATACAAAGACTTGCACAAACAAAAAATCATTTCAAGCTTAGTAGGAGCAAAAGTTGAAGGAAGTTGCATGTAAACCTCTTCATTAAGATCACCATACAGGAAGACATTATGGACATCCATCTGATGTAATTCCCAATTTTTGAAGTTGCAATAGCTAAGAAAGCACAAACAATTACCATTTTTGCCACAGGTGCAAAAGTTTCATTATAGCCAATACCTTCTACCTGGTGATTACCAAAAACAACAAAACAAGCTTTAAGCCTCTCAATACTTCCATCGGGGTTATATTTAATCTTGTACACCCATTTACTACCCAGTACTTTCTTTCCAAGGGCAAGTGTTTCCATAAACCAAGTGCCATTATCCTCCAAAGCAAAAATTTCCTTTTGTGTAGCATCATGCCATACGACATCCTTCACAGCCTCTTTAAAATATAGTGGTTTGACCCTTGCAATAATAACTACAAGAAAATTTTGGTGTTTCATTGTAAATTTGTCACAATTAACATAATGCACTATAGGAAATGAAGTACCTGAGGAAGGCTCTGAAGCAGGTGAAGCGAGAGATGGAATTTTCTTTGTGATGGTATGAATGATAAAATCCTGAAGCTTCACAGAGGGAAATTTATCCCTGTGCCCTAGCCCCAATTCAGGCACATCATTACTCAAATATCCTTATACCACCATGTCATTGGGGGAAGAAGAAGATACCACATGTGTTGAAGAACTCGTAGGTGGCGAACTCACAAACTACAAAGTA
Source organism: Gossypium hirsutum (assembly GCF_007990345.1). NCBI lineage: Eukaryota > Viridiplantae > Streptophyta > Magnoliopsida > Malvales > Malvaceae > Gossypium > Gossypium hirsutum. The sequence continues at coordinate 21,874,731 of NC_053449.1, read as the reverse complement.
GCAAGCGGAGGAATTGTAGCGGGTTACAACACATCTGACTCACCAAAATATGTATCAAAAATTGCGTCTGCACTATCATATGGCAAGGCAACATTGTTAGGCTCAATGGTTGCAGCATTCCCATCCAAATACAGAAAATATCCTTAAAAAATTTCACATCGTAGGACACAAAGAACTTCTTAGAATCCAAATCATATAAATACCAACAGTTTTTTCCAAAAGGGTACCCAACAAAAACACACTTTCAACTTCCACTAGCGAACTTATCACCCTTAGAACGTTGATTATGAGCGAAACATAAGCAACCAAACACATAAAGATCATCAAACAAAGGAGGGCTACCAAACAACATTTCATAAGGTGTTTTATTGTGTAGAGAAAGTAAAGGAGTTCGATTAATGAGATGAGAAGTAGCCAATACACACTCCCCCCAAAAACAATCGAGGTAGATTTCCTTGGAAAAGCAAGCATGAGCTACATTTAAAATATGTTAATGTTTCCTCTCCACTCTCTCATTTTATTAAGGATTACCAAAACAAGATTTTTGAAAAATAATGCCATTTCCAAAAGACTATGAATTCACCTCAGACTCACCTACTACAACTACCATCTTCAGACTCAAACATCAAATTTGAACCAGTAGCAAAGTGCTTAAAGAACATAAATTCACCATTAATACCCATTTACAGATAGATTACTAACATTTCATCTACAGAAAATCCCTATGTAGAGCTTCTTATTCATATCTTACTATCTATATACTTCATAACATCATTGCTCTTAACATATAGAGCTACCAGACTTACTAGGAGATAGAACATCCTCTGTCTATTCCCAAGAATTCTTAACTTTCAGTTTACTAAAGAATAGCAACCAGTAATTAGCATATTTAAGAAAAAGAAATAATTAAATAGTAATCTTTAAGGAAGAAAAAACTTTCTCACGAACCCTTCTCACACATATATATAATCTACTCTCATTTAGTGGAATTTGACTAATGTTAAGGAATTTCAAAATCTTTCCATCCTAATGGCCTACAGAATCCGAAGGAATCATAAATGAAAGTCTTTTCCATATGTTATTTGTCTGATCAATTTAGTTGGTTTATAACCAGATCTAGTTACCAAGACTTGCTATTCATGGTGCTTAAGCAAACTAGGTGAACTATATCCTTGGTGGTAACCTACATAAAGCATACTTTTCTTTTATTGAATTCTTTCTTTTATTGAAGAACACGTCAAAACCTAAATCCTAACATTTCTTTTATTGAAGAACATGTCAAAAACTAAATCCTAACATACTTCCATATGTGGATACTCAATTCACCAAGACATTAGTTTGCTAAAAGTTTACAATTTGGTGAACTAACCACCAAAGTGCACCAAAATAGAAAACTTCACGTCTACACATGCCTTCAATTTGAATCATCCAAATTTGGGGTGTGAAAACCCCTCTCTCTCCTAATTCAATTAGGGGATCATTTTTCTATTAAATAAATATTATTAAAAAGAATCAAATAGGGACAAATTAGTGTCACCGGTTGTAGTTCAAAGCCCTTGACCATTGCACAAAATATAGCCAATGGAGGTCTATCAGTTAGATGGGGATCATTTGACCTAAGAGAACTAGCCCAATTCAAAGAACTGATGGAGAAGCCTGTCTACTTGAAGCTTGTGTGCCCCAATGAAGCAAATATGGATAGTTAGACTACCTTGGCAAATAGGGAAACTAATTTTAGAAGATTGAAGAGAATAAAATCTAAAAAGATTATATTTGATTTGATTATGTAGTTTTGTAAATCCCTTAATTGTAGGGATAGGCTTCATATCATTCGTCAATGTAAATTTAGCTAGACCATTGGATTTGGCAGAGCTAAACTATAAATAGAGAGTCTCCCCTTTAGTTGTAAATCATTCATTGATCTATTATATCCTGAATTCTTAGAGTAAGAGAATTCTTTAAGAGTATTTACTCAAACACCTCTCGTGTAATGTTTTGTGTGGTTATTTTGTTCTTTGAGCATTTTTTTGGCTTTTTGTTGCTTCAGCTTTGCATTGGTCCCTTGGAGGAATTCTATTTGAATCCTCAAATGTTTGGACTTAGGCTAACTTAGGTGTTTTTAAAGCAAACAAATCACCTAAGGCTGCACAAATTGCGAGACTAAAGTTCTAGCCCCATGATAGTTGTGTTGGATTTGGTGCCCTAAGTGTAGTATTTTCATTTAAGCACACTTGTAATTTTTTCAAACATATTGATTAATAAAATTATTCATGAACTAAATTAATATAATTTGTATAATTTTCCTCACATGGTTTTTGCATGCAAAGCAAAATAGAATCAAATATTGCTCATTGGTTGTCTAAATGTTTAACTAATACTAAGCAGTATTACGTGGTAGAATCGTAGTACAAAAAGACAGCTTGTATTAGTAGACAAACCCAAACATGCCTTAGTCTAATAAAAAATGAGTAAATCGATTGAAAGACTAATATGTTATCTATCAAGTCCAATTGTGGAGATGTCTTGCCTTGGGCATTGGAGCAGATGACTTTTAGAAGATAGAGACATAGATGTGACTGACTAGATTGACAGTACATCAGACAGGACCCAAGCAGAATAGATCTTGGACCCGTTTATGGATTTATTCAATTGTGACATACCTAAATCCTGAGTTGATGGCGGAATATGTACGCGTAACTCATACACTTTGATGTAAGTAAAAGCTAAAGTTCAAATATATAAGGAACTAAAAGTTGGTGCGTTGGGTGTGCGACTTCTATAGTATGTAGCATCATTCACAATAGTGGAATTTATAGCCCAAAACATGGGTAAATGATATCCTTTTCTTGGCATTACATGGTTGATGAAAAGTAAACATGGCCATGGGTCATCTATCTTTTTGATGGATGACTTGACCACTATTTGATAGTTATTGACTTTTCTTGAAGAAAGATATAATGGTTACCATGAGATAAAATAGTATCATCTTGGGAGAATGAATATTATCCCAAAGAGATCAAGGATACCGTATGAGGATAACACACTAATAACAAGGTCATTGGACAAACACTGATTAGTTGCTTTCGTAATGGTATGTCGTTGGGGAGAGTTCAGTCACAATACTATAGAGGAATGACTTCATGGCTAAATGAGTTTATAATTAATAGGTGAAAAGCCAGAACTTAATTATAAATCATTTTAGCCTCAACTACATATGTCTAATCGGTCCCTCCGCTAGCTCGTTGAAACCATAAATAAATTGCATATTTGAATGGAAATAAATATAAATTAATAGAAAATGAGAAATAAGAAACATTCAGGAATGATTATGGTTTTCTCCAAAATGGAGAAATGGAACCATTAGGAAAAAGAATGCAGGTTTCCAAAAATCAAAATGGAAATGAAAATGAAAATAGAAACCCGCAATCTTATATAGGATTACTTAAAAATGATAGAAGAATGAGTTTATGTTTTTGGACTGTTTTGAAGCCCGAAAATGAAAATAAACTATTCAGTCATAGTGAACATGTTGAGTTGTGACATGTTGAACAATTTTTCTCAAAATTTTACCAGAGGTTAAATAGCTAAAATTTCACCGGGGTTAAAATTGGGATGAGAAAATTATTTAATATGTTAATATTAAAGTTTATTTTGGGAAATAGAAAAACTAAATCAGATTAGATCATATTACAGAGTAATGAGTCAAGAAGTCCCGAGAAGTACTCGTAATTAGACCCGATGTGACAGAAGCCCAAAACCCCTCATATAACATGAAGGGGGCGGCAACCTTAGTTGAAATACAAGGGTGAGTTGTTCACCCCTTTCTTACTCTAAGTAGGATGTTATTTTTCTATTTAAAATGAACCTCTACAACTTTACAAGGGTTCTACCTTTTCTTCCTATAATAGATGACACCGGTAAAGCTATTAATAAAAGTTTTGAGAGATTGTTTTTCTGCCAAAGAATAGAGAGAATTTATTCTTAACTTTTAAATATATTTTTTCTAGAATAACAATTTTACTGGTTTATTTAACAAAAGAGACAATTTTCATTTTCACTTAAAAAAAGAAAACTTTTTATAGTTCTATGTTTTGGTTCAATTGGTTCGAGCCCACACTTGAAGCAGTTCGTGGTTTTTTAGTTCCATGTTTTGGTTCAATTGGTTCGAGCCCACACTTGAAGCAGCTCGTGGTACGAGAATAACAGAAAAGATTCTTTGGTTGAAAGTTGGAAAACATCAAGGATCCACTTATCAGAAAACACAAGTGTGTATTTGGTTAAGGTTTATTTTTATAAATATCACAAACCGAGTCGATTTTCAAAATTTTAATTTTCTGCTGTGTAAGAAAACTGTTTTCAAACTGGGTTTTTCCCAACCATTGGAAATCCATGTTCTTACTAGTTGATCATGATCACCCCAAGGTGGCTTGATTCAATGGGTGTAGGAATTATCGTTGCAATGGCTTACAAATGTTTTCAAGGTTTAATGTAAGACGCATGCATCATCTTAATGCATTTTGTATTGTTGTGAAACATTTTTAAACATTTGCTTAATACAAAGATATCAATATATGAATGTTTTATTTTTAGTTCGAAAATTGCACTAACTCCTTTATTAAACATACTAAAAACTAATTTAACATAAATAACTATAAGGAATGGAAAAGGAATCTGATAATTATCCTTGGCTATCAAAGGTTTTTGCTAGTTTTCGGACCACATACAACATTTGCAACAAAAACCTAACTCTTACACAAATCATGAAGGAATTACAATCCTATAAGTTGATGTTGAATGGCGGTCAACTGGTCCAAAGAGCATAAGCGAATATAGTCATCACTTCTTCCTCAAAAGGGAAGGGAAAATGCACTAAGAAAGGCAAGGCTAAGGTATCTAGGCCACCGCAAGTGGAAAGGAAGATAACCAAAAAGCCTAAAGACTTATCTAAGTTTAAATGCTTATTCTGCAGCAAGGAATGGCACTTCAAGGCAAACTATAAAGAGTGGAAGGAATACCTAGCTACCAAAGGCAAAGATATGGAACTCTTGATGATAGAAGCTTATTTCAATAAACGACGTGGTCATTGATTCGAGAGCCACTAATCATGTTTGTGTTTTTCTACAAGGGTTCGAGGAGACGAAAAATCTTAGAGATAAGAGCTTATTGTTATAGACCGAGAATGAGACAAGTGTGGCAGCTGAAGTAGTGGAATATTTTTTTAAAAGATGTTTTCTATGTACCAAGTTTAAAAAGAAACTTAATTTCTATTGCATGTTTTATATAAAGACGGCTTGACCATGAATTTTAATAATGGAATTGTAATATTTAGAAATCACAATATTATATGTAATGGATGGATGTCAATTAATCTCTATTTCATCAAACCAAAGATGTAAATACTACTTGATATTGAAATATCGAATAAAAGACTTAAAACTTCTCACTCTAATGAGGCGTACCTTTGGCCTTTGAGACTTGATCATATTAATCGAGAAAGAATCACTAAACCTGTGAAAGACGACATCTTAAGCTCACTTAAAGAAGTTGATCTTCCATAATGTGAATCTTGCTTGGAAGGTAAGATGACTTAGCAATCTTTTAATGTAAAAGGAACGAGGGCTGGAAAATTCCAAGAGCTTGTGCATACTAATGTATGTGTCCCCATGAGTGTTAGTGCAAGAGGTGGTTATGAGTATTATGTAACCTTTTTTGATGACTATTCCAGATATAGGTGTGTATACATGATGCACCACAAGAGCGAAACCTTTGATAAATTTAAAAAATTTCATGTGAAAGTGGAGAAACAACTAGGTTTACCCATAAAGGCACTTCGATCTGATCAAAGTGGAGAACATTTATCTGATGAGTTCTTAAGGACCTCATAGAGAATGGGATTCTATCCTAGTTAATCGTGCCGAGAACTCCACAACAGAGTGGTGTTGCAGAGAGAAGAAATTGAATGTTGTTAGACATGATATGTTTTATGTTAAGTTATTTGAAGCTGTCAATCTCTTTTTAGGGCTACGCTGTACAAACAACTTGTTATATTTTGAATGAGGTGCCAACTAAGGTAGCATTGAAAACCCTATACGAATTGTGGCATGTCATGAAGCCGCATCTTAATTATTTTAGGATTTTGGGATGCCCAACCTATGTATTAGATAAAGATACGAAGAAGTTGGACTTACGAACAAGATTGTGCATGTTTGTAGGATATCCAAAAAAAGCAAAGGGTGGTTTGTTTTATAACCCTAAAGAGAAAACAAATATAGCCTCAACTCATCCTACTTTCCTTAAAGAAAGTTACATAAATGACTTCAAGTCTTGGAGTAAAGAGGTACTCGAAGAGCTTTCGGAAAATATACAAAACCCTATGGAAATGATTCCAGGACCAACTCCTAATAATATACCTACAAACGATCAGTGACATAAGGAGCTTCGTCGTAGTGGGAGGGTCTCTCATAGTCTTAAGTTGTTCTAATCTAGTGGAAGTGTTTTTAACATTGAGTCTATCGAACAGGAAGATGATGACCCATTCACATATGATGAAGTGATGCAGAGTGCTGATTCCAAGCTCTAGAAAATAGCTATGAAAGCTAAGATAAACTCTATGTATTCCAACTCAGTGAGGGAACTTGTAGACTTACGGGAAGGGATTATATGCTTTTGTATTCCATGTATGTTATGCTATGCATACACCTAGATATTTATTTTATAGTGCGGTTGGTAAATTGATATTAGGAGAATCCAAGACCAAGGCGCTTGCAAGCAGTTAAGCATATAATTAAGTATTTAAAGTGAACGAGGGATTATATGCTTTTGTATTCCGAAAAAGATCTCACTTCTATTGGTTATACTGATTCTGACTTCCAAACGTGTTGAGATTTGAGGAAATGGACATCAGGTTGTGTTTTTGTCTTAGATGGCAAGTCCATAGTGTGAACAGGTGTCAAGTAGGGTTGTACTGGTAACTTCACTATGGAGGAATGAATATGAGGTATGGAAAAGCAATGACACTATAATAGTGAGGATATAGCTAAACCCGAATTAACCACATAATGGAGACAGTAGTGTTTGACGGAATGGTAGACGTAGTCAAAGATCACATATAAGGACAAACTCGGGGGATTTGTTTATACAAGACTCTTATAGCTAGAGAGCTCTTTGGGAAACATATAGATGGGCACAAGAATGTGAAACATGACTCATCTACTTCACTAGGGCAAGTGGGAGACTATTGAATCCGGTGCCCTAAGTATAGTATTTTCGTCTCAGTACACTTGTAATTTTTTGAATAGATTGATTAATAAAATTATTCATGAATTAAATTAATATATTTTGTATTATTGTCCTCACATGGTTTTTGCACGCAAAGAAAAATAGAAGCAAATATTGCTCATTGGTTGTCTAAATGTTTAACTAATACTAAGTAGTATTAAGTCCAATTGGGGAAATGTCATGTCCTTGGAATCGAAGCGGATGACTCCCAGAAGATAAAGACATAGATGTGACTGGTTAGCCTGACAGTACATAGGACAGGACCCAAACAGAATGGATCCTGAATTCGTTTATGTATTTATTCAATTGTGACATTCATAGTGTGACATACCTAAATCATGAGTTGATGGCGGACTACGTATGCATGACTCGTACACTTTGGTGTAAGTAAAAGCTTGAGTTCAAATAGATAAGAAACCGAAAGTTGGTTTGCTGGGTCTATGACTTCTGTAGTATGTAGCGCCATTTACAATCATGGAATTCATAGCCCAAAACATGGGTAAACAATATCCTCTCATTGGCATGACATGGTTGATGAAAAATTAACGTGGCCAGTAGTCGTCCGTCTTTGTGATGGATGACTTGGTCACTATTTGATAGTGATTGACTTTTTATGAAGGAAGATGTCATGGTTACCATGAGACAAAATAGTATCATATTGGGAGAATGGATACTATCCCAAAGAGATCAAGGATAATACACTAATAACAATGTCATTGGACGAGCACTGAGTAGTTACTTTCGTAATGGTATGCCGTTGAGGAGAGCTCAGTCACGATACTATAGTGGAATGACTTCGTGACTAAATGAGTTTATAATTAATAAGAAAAAATTTAGAACTTAATTATAAATCATTTGAGCCTCAACTACATATGTCCAATCGATCCCTTTGTTAGCTCGTTGAAACCAGAATGAATTGCGTGTTTGAATAGAAATGAACGGAATTAATAGAAAAAGAGAAATGGTAAACATTAAAGAATGATTATGGTTTTCTTCGAAATGGAGAAATTGAATCATTTGGAAATGAATGTAGGTTTCCAAAAATCGAAACGGAAATGGAAATGGAAATGGAAATGAAAATGAAAATAGAAACTTACAATATTATATAGGATTACTTAAAAAATGATGGAAGAATGAGTTTATATTTTTGGATTGTTTTGAAGCCTGAAAATAAAAATAAATCATTTGGTCATAGTGAACATGTTGAGTTGTGACATATTGAACAAATTTTCTCAAAAATTTTCAGGGGTAAAATAGTTAAAAATTCACCAAGGGAAAAGTTGTCAAGATTTTATTGGGGTAAAATTGGGATGAGAAATTATTTAATATGTAAATATTAAAGTTTATTTTGGGAAATAGAAAAATTGAATCAGGTTGGATCATATTATAGAGTACTGGGTCAAAAAGGCCCAGGAAATACTTGTAATTAGATTCGATGTAAAAGAGGCCCAAAATCCCTCATATAACTTGTAGGGGATGGCAACCATAGTTGAAATACAAGGGTGATTTGTTCATGTTAGAACGCCCCGTGCCGCAGCGAAAAATATTCCGACAATCGTCAACCACGAATCCATGTACGAGGAATGAATCGTGTTGAAATAGGGTTGAAGATATACCTTTTCAAAACTAAAAATGGTGACTAAAGTTGTTGGTTGAAAACCTTTGCGCGATGTCAGTCCTAACCATAACAAAGTGTCGCGGCCTCTACGTAGTCCACCTAGTCAATCATGAATAGAAAAATCTTTTGAACTTTTCAGAAAGTATCCAAACTTTTGGCTGCTATACCTAGTTTGATTTTCTTACTCACTCTCCACTATCTAGGATTGTATTCCTTTATTAATATCATCTATATTAAAACCATTCCCCATTTTACTTTTTGGAGAAAATCATGGAAGATATTGAAATTATATTATTTCCAAAAGAATACTAACTTCCAAAAATATTAACTTCGGAAAGTTGTTGCAAATCATATCTGCAAGGCAATCCTATTCGCCAAGTAATTCTATTCGCCAAGTTATTTTGTCCACCAGGTTTTTTTGTTCACCAGGCGATACTTATCCCCAAGGATAAAAATCTGTCATGACCGTATGTAGGAGGGTATACGCCCATTCTATTGGTGTGAAGTCCATTCGCTTCAACCATAGGGTGTGACCCTATAGGTTCTTGCAACATTGGCAGTAATACTAGAATATTTATAATGTTACAAGAAATGAGTGGCGTCTAGCAATGCATCATTTCTACCCAAGTTACAAGAAGTCGTGATTTGACATAACATTTTTTGTGATAAACTTTTCATGTATCATATCCTTTTATCCTTTATATCTAGATTGGGCACCAAAATTTTATTTCGGTCATTTTCGTGGACAAATAGTTTTTGAAATGAGATTGAAATTAAAGTTGAACATTCAATTTTACTAGTTTTGAATGAACTACACAAATGGTTTAAAAAATATGTTTGAAATCAAGAAATTTTTTTTGGGCCATTCCGGTGGCCAATGTAGCTTTCTGAATTCGACCATAATGACTGGGTCGGGTTTGGGGTGTTACAGTATATATTTTATCGAATTTATTAATATAAATAGTTATATTAATTAATTTTGGTCAAATCATAAAAGACATGGATTTGGAAAGAATATAATTAATATATAAATTTGATTCATGCAAAATATTATTTATATATATTTTACCGAATTTATTAATATAAACAATTATATTAATTAATTTTGGTCAAAATATAAAAGGCATGGAAATTACTATTTTTTGGATAGAATATAATTTATTTTTCTAACTTTCCATTTTCCTTCTCTATTAATAAGGGAATAATCTTGGTTTTACTTTTTAATATGTGATATCAAAGAGGATAAAAGGATGATAATCCCTTTGTGTGAAAAAGTTACCAACTTCATAAAATAAAGGTCTAGCAACCATTTTTTAATTCTCTCAGAAAAGTTCAAGAAAAAGCGGTTCATTTTTTATGGGGTGGACTACATAGATGTCGTCCCGTTTTTGTTGTGGCTTGGAATTGACATCAAATCAGTAGCATCCTTTCAACGTTTTCACTAAAGAAGGTATATTTTCAATCCTATTTCAACCCGATTTGTTCCTCAAACATGGATCCTTGGCTGTGGACCATTGGAATAATTTTTTCACTGCACCATAGGGCATACCGATAGTCCTAATAGTGGTCAATCTCAAGGAGCCCATGGGGGACATGAGGGACACACTCGATGTGGTTAAGGGATCCGTAGACGACTTAAAAGAGCAACTCAGGGACTTTGTGTTGATGTCTTTCAGTTCCTGTAACCTCCCAAAACTGGCCTAGATGTTATGGCTAGATTGAGAAGGCTACATTAGCCAATGAAATGGCTAAGCTAACTTATGTTTCTTTTTAAGACTTTAAATAAACTCATTTTAGAGAAAACCGTAGTTGTACTTTGAGTTAGCTTAAAATCATTCATTCATTAGGCCGTGTATGCTTAGGACTCATTTTATTTTTGACAGTGTTGTTTTAGAAAAATCGTTTGTTTGTCGCTCTTCTTTAAAAAAAACTCGAAGTTAAAATAATGGATCAGAAAAACCATTTTTCAAGTCATTTTGGAAAACTAGTTACCTTTTCGATTTATTTTTAAAAAATAGTTCCTTTGCAATGTATTGGAAACTAGGGAACAGTATCAAATTTTACTTAAGCCTGATATCATGCATTATCCGATTATTATGCTTGAGTAATTCATGCATGCAAAAATCCCAAAAGAAAAGTTACCAAGCCGCAGACCAAAAATAATTAAAAATTACAAGCCAAAACCTCTAAAGACTTAATAATACTTAATTAAAAAATAATAATCCGAGGTCCAAGTTGATTCTCCGGATGCCGAGTCTGGTCCTAATTTTGAGGTTTACCTAAAAAGTTAAACACTATTAGGGGGTGTGCTTATGAAAAGCTCAGTATGAGTCGAATAATTATTTAAACAAGCAAAAACATCAAATACAGTGAAACATATTAGCATGAACAGAAGAAAACAGAACCATCATAGGAATTTCATGTCATTACATAGCCATTATCAAATTGATGTCAAACGGTGTATGAGCATAGGTCATCAGTCATTCGAGTAACAATCTTTAATTTCAATACCATTCAATACAACAAAATACAATGCATAGCATAAATCAATAACATTTAAATATGTCGTGCACATGATGCAATGCAAAAAGGTTCTTACCCATACCATCCGCTACACACCACGAGTTCCCCAGAACCCGTTGCCAAACTCCAAAACATTATGAGCATAGCTCGATGTGGTAAAACCACTAAATAATCAATAATGCAAAAAATTTGCAAGATATCAAATAGTGCGATACAATTGCCAACAACATATAATATGTGGTAAAATCGCCAATTCCCTCGGAACTCCAAGTGCAGTGCACTGACTACGAATAATGTAGACTTAATATGTCGCTGGTACTCCACGAAACTCCTCCGTCAACCACAAAATCCCAACCCAATGCATATGCAATATGTCACACAACCTCATACATAATCATATCTCAATACTTTTTATATTCATTTGACATGCTCAGCATGTCCTCAATAATCACATACTTTCAGTAAATGGAAATAGTGTTTCAATCTTTCAAATTACCATTGTGTTGGTATCAATCAATATCGTTCAATTTCATATACTTTACAGATTTTCATTGTGCATAAATAACACCATTTTCAGTACACAATATAACAAATATCTCATGCATTAAAATCATACATAAGCTTAATATCTCAATACATTATATCATTCAGTCAAACATTTTCATATCTCATAACTCAAATATGCAATTACAAACTCAAATATTCATGCTATCAGACTAGCAATTTTGCCAACATGTCAATCTTTTAAGGCTCGAAACATACTTGGTTCGGCCACTCACAAAATCAATAATTTGGCTATTAAGACAATCCAATCAGCAAGCTAATTTGTCATATATAACATGATATTTAACATTTTCAAACAAGTTTATGAGTTTAGGACCCATACTTTATTTTTTGCTTCCTCGCAGAACACTAACGAATCTTCTAATTTTCCTTAATAATTTCTTTTAACGAACCTAAAATAAAATTCAGAATAAATTCAATCAACTTACCATTAAACCAGCCCCTAAACACCCACTTATGATTTCAAACCAATCATTGAAATTATAACTATTTTATGAATCCAAACTAGTTAGATTCCTTACACTGTATCGATACAAACCGTACGTATAATCGTTCTTTGCCTTTACAGATGATTTGGGGTGTTTGGGTTAGCACCTAATTCAATAATATAATGGAAAATAAATAGCTAATTAATGATTAAATTTCTTCATTTAATCAATTCATAATCTTTACCCAACAACTATGTCGAAATAACAAACTAGTTACCCTTAACTGCACTTACGCTTCACGATTTGTGGGATCTAAATGGCCAATCGATCAAGAGCATTTTTCCCTAATTGAAATGGGTTTAAAAGCTGATTATGAGGGTTCATGATAGGGGGTTGCACGCGGACCAAGATCGAGTTGTCAAGCCACGAGAAACTCCTAAGAAAGCTTTAGATGATCAGATCTGAAACGAAACAGCAAAACTTAATTAGAATCAATTAGATCTGGAAACTAAAAATCCCCAAATCAATAAAGAACAGCCAAGAATCAAAAAATTTATGAATAGATGTTCTTGGAAGCCAAGAACACGAAATTAAGCCCCAAGATTAACTTCCAATCAGCCGAAACTATCAAAGAACACAAAACATTAACTAAATTAAAAATAGATTGCGAAATCAATAGACACTAGTTCTAGGGATTGGACGGCAAAAAAGGGGAATTCTTGTGAACCAAAAACGTTTCTTTATGTCCAAGGAAGCGCCGAATCAGATCTTGAAGTTTGGAATGGCTGAAACGAAACAAGAACAATTAATCCCAAATTACTCAACAAAACGGCACAAGCAAAATTTAATAAAGAAGAATGAACAGCAAAAGAATAAAGAAAAGTCCTAAGAAGCCTTGAAATCGATAAAGATTTCACAACTCCCTTCAAACGGCTCTAATCTCCCCTCCAATGAAGAAAAATGGCAAGAAGAAGTCTGAAGATGGCTCCCACAATCAAAAGATTGTTAAAACTACTTCTAAAGAAAACTCAAGAGAAAATTCTTGAAGAACTCAAAGAGAATTTTCACTCAAAGCAAATCTGAAATTTTCAATGTAATTGTAATGTGTTTACAAGGGTGGCCGGCCATGCCTATTAATAGGCCTTCAATCTATTTCCTAATCTCATTAGGAAAACTAAAAAAAAAAACCTAATTAATTAAAATAAGAGGGAAATTCGGCCAAGGCATTTTTAATGGGCTACTTGGGCCGAATTTTGACAAATAAAATTCTTAAAGTCTAAAAATTAAACTAGATATTCAAAAAATTAAAATTGTTACAAATTGGGCCACTTTAACAATTTGGCCTAATTTTCAACTAAGTATGGTTTGACTTCTTGATTGGGCTTGGAATCGTCTTAATGGGCCTCGCCTTCAAGAACTTGGGCTTGTAGTCCATCTCCTCTCAAAATTGGTTCGTTGATGCTCGTAACGGAGATCCATTGCGCTTTGGCTGCAAGATTCGGTTTCTTGGACCCAGATTTCCAAGTTTTGAAATCTTGATTTTCTTGATTCTTGAAATCGCTCCAAACAACAAAATTGGGCCAAGATTCGGTTTCTTGATTTTCTTGAAAATAAGAAGTGAATCTTGATTTTCTCTTTCTTTCATGTACACATCTAAGGCCTTGCTAACAAATTCCTGAATGGTCCCATTTAGTTTGGAATGCATTTGTTTGGCCTTTGACCTCGTTATTGGGCCTTGTGGTAATTTGAGCCCATCACGCTCTTGAGCTTGGGTTGGGACTTTGTGACTTGTATCATTCCCCCCTTCCTCAAAAAGATTCGACCTTGAATCTGAAAATCAAATGGGGACAAGTCAGCAACATTAAAAGTAGAACTTACATTGTACTCACCAGGTAGATCAATTTTATAAGCATTGTCATTGATCCGCTCGAGTACTTGGAAAGGCCCATCGCCTCTTGGTTCAAACTTGGACTTTCTTTTTGTAGGAAATCGTTCTTTTCTCATATGGACCCAAACCCAATCTCCGGGTTCTAGGATAACCCATTTGTGCCCCTTGTTTGCTTTGTTGTTGTTGGCATCATTTGTTTTGGCTATTCGTTGCCTAGCCTTCTCATGTAAGGATTTCACCAACTCAGCTTTCTGTTCACCATCTAGATTAACAATGTGTTCAAGCGGTAATGGCGCAAGATCAAGTACTGTTAGTGGGTTAAAGCCATAAACAAGTTCAAATGGAGAATAACCAGTTGTAGAATGAATAGATCTATTATATGCAAATTCAACAAATGGTAGGCATTCTTCCCAATTTCTAATGTTCTTTCCCACAACAGATCGTAATAATGTCCTTAAGATCCGATTAACTACTTCAGTTTGGCCATCAGTTTGGGGGTCACATGTAGTGGAATAAAGTAATTTCATACCAAGCTTACCCCACAATACCTTCCAAAAGTGGCTAAGGAATTTGAAATCTCTATCAGAAACAATTGTTTTAGGGATGCCATGAAGTCTTACCACCTCTTTAAAGAATAAGTCTGCCACATGTGTAGCATCATTTGTTTTGTGACAAGGAATAAAATGTGCCATCTTTGAAAACCTGTCAACAATAACAAATATACTATCTCTTCCTTTCTTAGCTCGAGGCAAACCTAGGATAATATCCATGGATAAATCTACCCAAGGTGAAGTAGGAATCGGTAAAGGAGTGTAAAGGCCATGAGGCATTACCTTAGATTTTGCTTGTTTACATGTAATGCACTTGGAACATACCTTTTCGACATCCTTCTTTATATGTGGCCAATGGAAGTGTTCTTGCAAGATGTCTAGTGTTTTGACCATTCCAAAATGTCCCATTAAACCCCCACTATGGGCCTCATGAATCAATAAGTCTCTCATGGAACACTTTGGTATGCATAACCTGTTTATACGAAAAAGAAAGCCATTTACAAGATAAAACTTATCAAAAGTAGTATGTCCACAATTCTTATAGATATTGCCGAAATCAGCATCATCATCATATAACTCCTTAATGTGTTCAAACCCTAAGACTTTAGCATTCAATGTAGTTATTAAAGTATATCGTTTAGACAAAGCATCTGCAACTACATTATCTTTACCTGTTTTATATTTTATCACATAAGAGAATGTTTCAATGAATTCTACCCATCAGGCAAGCCGTTTACTCAACTTACCTTGTCCCTTTAACCATTTAAGAGATTCATGATCTGTGTGTATGACAAACTCATTAGGCAGCAAATAATGTTGCCATACTTGAAGTGCACGAACCAATGCCAATAATTCTTTGTCATAAGTTGAGTAGTTTAATTGTGCACCGTTCAATTTCTCACTAAAATAAGCAATTGGTTGCTTATCTTGCATTAAAACGGTGCCAATTCCAATTCCTGAAGCATCACACTCAAGTTCAAAAGTCTTAGTAAAATCAGGTAATTTAAGAAGAGGAGTAGAACATAATTTAGCTTTTAGGGTCTGAAAAGCCTTTTCTTGGGTTTCACCCCATTTGAAACCCACGGATTTCTTTATAACCTCTGTTAATGGGGCAGCAATAGTAGAGAAATCTTTCACAAATCATCTGTAAAAACTAGCTAAACCATGGAAAGATCTCACCTCAGTTACCGATTTAGGAGTTAGCCACACATTGATTGCCTTGAATTTGTCCTCATCGACATGAATACCTTGAGCACTAACTATGGAACCTAAGAATATTAGCTTATCACAACAGAATCTGCATTTATCAAGGTTGGCAAACAATTTTTCAGCTCTCAGAATATCCAAAACGGTTCTAACATGGAAAACATGATCATCTAATATCTTGGAGTAAATTAAAATATCATCAAAGTAAACTACTACAAATTTACCCAAGTGAAGCCTTAAAACGTGATTCATTAATCTCATAAATGTACTAGGTGCATTAGTAAGGCCAAAAGCATTAACTAACCATTCATACAGTCCAAATTTTGTTTTAAAGGTTGTTTTCCATTCATCCCCTTCCCTCATTCGAATTTGATGATAACCGCTTTTTAAATCAATTTTAGTAAATATGATTGAGCCATGTAATTTATCAAGTATATCATCAAGTCTAGGAATTGGATGTCGATACTTTACTGTTATTTTGTTGATTGGGCGGCAATCAACACATATTCGATACCGTTATTTTGTTGATTGGGCGTCATTTTACCACTTGTGGATTCACTCACCTTTGGGTTTTTTAAATTTTGACTTTTTCCACTACTAGCCTCTTTTCTCTCTGTCTTTTGTACTTGTCCTTTCTCCCTTACCCCCTTACAAAATTTCATCATCTTCAATTGATCTTTATATACATCAGTGGGATTTAAAGGAGCAAAAGTGAATTTTCTACCTTTAAACACAAGGGAGTATCGATTAAGCTTACCTTGGTGTGTAACATCACGATCAAAATGCCAAGGTCGTCCAAGGAGCAAGTGTGCCGCATGCATTGGGACCACATCACACCATACTTCATCCTCATAATTCCCGAGCTTAAAAGTGACCAAGGACTATTTTGTAACTTTAACTTTGGAGCATTCATTAAGCCATTGAAGGTGATATGGCTTAGGGTGTTTGGTACGAGGCAACTTTAAAGAATCCACCAAATAGCTACTCACTACATTCGAGCAACCCCCACTATCAATAATAAGTGAACATAAGTTACCTTTAATAAAACACCGAGAATAGAAAATATTGGTCCTTTGGTTATCATCATCTTTCATCTGAATGTTAAGGGTTCGGCGAACTACAAGGCATTGAAAATCAGCAAAGTCCCCTTCTTTTGGTGGTTCAACCAACTCTTCGCCATTATCACTGTCATCCACAAGTTCTGGCATATCTGGATCTCTTTTATCAGAGTCGGAAGTGTACTCACCATTATCTTTCAGAAGAAGTAATCTCGTGTTAGGGCATTCCCTACTATAATGACCACGCCCTTTGCACTTAAAGCATTCAATCTCACGAGCCCCTTTACACTCGAATCACCTAAATTGGGCAGCTTAGAAGGTGTTTGCGTTTTAACAGGAGCCCCTTTTTTTCCAATATGATTACTTACTTCCATTACTCAAAGAAGACTTATTAGTAACAAAAGGGGATTTTGAACTTTTAAAATCAGAATTGGAATTGTTACCTCGGTAATATTGTGAAGTAGAGAAGGAACCAAACCTTTGTTCCTTTAATTGTTGCTCGATCTCAATGGCTTTGTGAACTACTTCTTCCAAATCAATGTAAGTTTGTAACCTCAATGTATTAGCTATCGGCCTATTCAAACCATCAATAAATCAAACCATAGTTATTTCCTCATCCTCCTCCACATTAGCTCTCTGAACGAGCATTTCCATCTCCTTAAAATATTCATCCACCGTTCTACTACCTTGAACAAGTCTTCTAAGCTTTGTTTTAATCTCTCTATAGTAGTGAGGTGGAATAAATCTTTTACGCATAATCTGTTTCAACTCATCCTATGTCGAAATCTCACCTTCATAATTCCGATGACGATTTACCCCAAGTTGAGTCCACCAACTTAATGCATAATCTGAAAATTCTAGCGTTGCTAACGCTACTTTTTCATATCGAAACATAAGTTCAATCTTAGATTCCCATTCACAATAAGCTTCTGGATCATTCTTACCACGAAATTGGCAAATTGTGAACTTCGGTTTTGCCAAAGAGGGTTGCCCACAATCATGAAAATTAGAGTCAGTTCTAGGGACACGTCAAGGACCGCGCCAATGAGCAGGAGGCTAGTTATACATAACTTCTTTAATTGGATCTCGATATTGAGGCTCTTGATTCAATCGTAGCTCATTTAAAGTAGCACTCAAAGTTCTAAGTAAGGCAGCCTTTTCGTCTAACTGTTGTTGGAATTTTGTAAATGTGTCGTAGACATCATTATGATCATTATCACCTTGACCAACCTTAGACATTTTCAAAAACCTGCAAAATAAACACTCAACACTCAAAAAGAAAAGTTAGCAAACCTCACCGTTAATCACTCAAAAAGAAAAAATCAAATTTTCAATGAGGTAGAATTCAGTCTTGTGAGTTCTTTAGTAGAGTTTATATCAACCAATTAGAAAGTGTATGAACCGAACTACCAAAGAATCCTAATTTGCACTAAGATGCCAAAAAATCGACGTGACACCAACTGATTTGTGTCGTACCGAGGAAGAATTGTGCACACTTTAAAAATCCTACTAACACAAGAAACAATAAGGTGTTAGATAGTGTAAAGGGAGAATAAAGGCAAACAAATGAAAACCTACAGCTAAGAATCAATAAAAATTGCTGAAACTAGAAAACCTGAAAAATTGCGGAGTAACTTGACAACTTCGTTCGAGGTGTTCTCGATCTCCAAAAATCACGAAATTAAATCTGGAAAGTTTGGGCACCAAACTCAACCCGCTGAATCTTTTTTTAAAATTTTTATTGGATTTTGTATTTTTCGATTTTTTAACTTTTTTGACTTAACTTTTTGTGGGAAATATTTTTTTATATTCAATCACAGAGCCACAAATATGTATGTAAAATTTCAGATCAATCAGACAACGTTTACCCACTCAAATGATTTTTTTTCGAAAAATTTTTCTGGGTAAAACTGCTGTTTGTAGTTTAAAAAATATAGACCAGTTTAGAAATCAACCAAGAACACCCAAAATACCCAAAATTTGATACCAAATGATAGAGGGTTGCGCATGGACCAAGATCAAGTTGTCAAGCCACGAGAAACTCCTAAGAAAGCTTTAGACGATCAGATCTGAAACGAAACAACAAAACTTAATTAGAATCAATTAGATCTGGAAACTAAAAATCCCTAAATCAATAAACAACAGCCAAGAATCAAAACACTTATGAATAGATGTTCTTGGAAGCCAAGAACACGAAATTAAGCCCCAAGATTAACTTCCAATCAGCCGAAACTATCAAAGAACACAAAACAGCAACTAAATTAAAAACAGATTACGAAATCAGTGGACACTAGTTCTAGGGATTGGACGGCAAGAAAAGGGGAATTCTTGTGAACCAAAAACGTTTCTTTATGTCCAAGGAAGCGCCGAATCAGATCTTGAAGTTTGGAATGGCTGAAATGAAACAAGAATAATTAATCTCAAATTATTCAACAAAACGGCACAAGCAGAATTTAATAAAGAAGAATGAACAGCAAAAGAATAAAAAAAAGTCCTAAGAAGCCTTGAAATCGATAAAGATTTCACAACTCCCTTCAAACGGCTCTAATCTCCCCTCCAATGAAGAACAATGGCAAGAAGAAGGCTGAAGATGGCTCCCACAATCAAAAAGATTGTTAAAACTACTTCTAAAGAAAACTCAAGAGAAAATTCTTGAAGAACTCAAAGAGAATTTTCACTCAAAGCAAATCTAAAATTTTCAATGTAATTGTAATGTGTTTACAAGGGTGGCCTGCCATGCCTATTGATAGGCCTTCAATCTATTTCCTAATCTCATTAGGAAAACTAAAAAAAACCTAATTAATTAAAATAAGAGGGAAATTCGGCCAAGACATTTTTAATGGGCTGCTTGGGCCGAATTTTGACAAATAAAATTCTTAAAGTCTAAAAATTAAACTAGATATTCAAATAATTAAAATTGTTACAAATTGGGCCACTTTAACAATTTGGCCTGATTTTCAACTAAGTATGGTTTGACTTCTTGATTGGGCTTAGAATCGTCTTAATGGGCTCGCTTTCAAGAACTTGGGCTTGTAGTCCATCTCCTCCTGAAATTGGTTCGTTGATGCTCGTAACAGAGATCCAATGTGCTTTGGCTACAAGATTCGGTTTCTTGGACCAAGATTTCCAAGATTTAAAATCTTGATTTTCTTGATTCTTGAAATCGCTCCAAACAACAAAATTGGGCCAAGATTCGGTTTCTTAATTTTTTTGAAAACAAGAAAGTGAATCTTGATTTTCTATTTCTTTCGTGTACTCATCTAAGGCCTTGCTAACAAATTCCTAAATGGTCTCATTTAGTTTGGAACGCATTTGTCTGGCCTTTGACTTCGTTATTGGGCCTTGTGGTAATTTGAGCCCATCACGTTCTTGAGCTTGGGTTGGGCCTTTGTGACTCGTATCAGTTCAAGAACACAAATTAATGCTGGAAAAATATAGCCAAGAACCAAGAAACAAAACAACCCCCTTTCTTGCACGCACCACCACCCATGGTGGCCAAAATTGGGGTTAAATTTTAAAATGGTTTGAGATCTCATTAAATTATGGAAAAATACCTTTTAAATCATTTAAAATCCTCCAAATTATAGATCTATAAATTTAGGTTTTTAATGGACAATATTAATTAAGAAATTGAAGAGAGAAGAGACCTCACCCAAGCTAGTCGAGAGAAACAGCAATGGCACTTTCTTGGCAATGTTTGGGATCGATCTTGGAGTTCAAGATTTCATATTTGGGACCGATTTTAATGAGGAAAAATGACAGCAATATGGTGAAGAATATGTTAACAAATCTTGTGGCTAAAAAAAGAAAGAGATGTTAAAACTAAGTGTAGGCGACAACAATAATAGAGGAAAGGAAAAAAACTCAAAGAGAAGGAGAGAAGCGGCTAGGGAAATGAAGAGATGGATTAAATTCTGATTATTAGTAAAAAAGTTAATATTTATACCCAGGTTAACTAGGCTTGGATGGCCCACACATTAAAATAAGAGGTTTTTGTCAAAAAAGTTAAATTATTTGCATGGGAAGGGAATTGAAGTTAGGACCTCAAGGATAAATTCACCAATATTTAACCATCAAACCAATAACTCATTCTTGATATAATTTGAAATATTTATTTTTAAAAACAAGGCATGTCACATACTAGGGTTTAAGGTAAAATTTGCAAAATAATAAAAATGATGTGAGAGAAGGGATTTAAACTTGGGTTTCAAGAAACGTTACACTAACACTTAACCAATAAACCAATACCTCATTTATTTCCTAAAAATGCATAGATAATTTAAAAAATTAAGGCATGATCATTCTCTCTCGATTCACAAACCCAATTTTACTAACCCCGAATTTTTGGGATGTTACAGTTCCAATGTGAAAAAGATGCAAGAGTTGCTCAACTCCACTAAGAATAAGATGATGGAGAGGAACATTGCTCCCGAAGCCATGGTGATGGTTTTGTAAGAGGAATCAATGGCCACGATGAGGGCTTTAAGCACAAGTATAAAAGAGCTAGAGGGAGAGCTTGCCTTATGTCGAGCAACCGGGGATAAAAGAGTGTCAAGTGCAACACTTAATTGCGAGGTAGACATTCCAAAGGCAAAAGAGCTTGCAGGGAAAAGTTCATGCAATGTGGACAATTTCTTGTGGATAATGGAGCAATACTTCCCTACCAAAGGCATCATAGACAATGCTATTAAGGTAAATACTACTACCATGTGTCTTACAAATTTTACACTTGTATAGTGGCAGAGTAGGCCCATAGATAAAAGGCATAGTGAGATTAAGACTTGGGAAGAGTTTCAATATGAGTTGAAAGGCCAGTTTTATCCAGAATATGTCAGGGAGGAAGCTTGAGAAAATTTGCGACAACTTACACAACGAGGCACCATTGGGGAGTATGTGCGAGAGTTCAAGGAACTCATTTTCCAAATTTTAGATGTGAATGAAAACAAGGCATTTCTTACCTTCAATAATGGGTTAAAGTTGTGGGTCAGACAGGAATTGGAACGTTGAGGAGTCTAAAAGCTGTCGAAAGCCATGGCAGTAGCGAAGTCCGTAATCAAACTAGGTCTAGGGAAAGACAAGCTTAAGTCTTCCATATCCAAGGAAAGGGGTGTATGTGGGGGGAACCATGAGGAAGATAATGGCAGTGGCATTGATAATGGTGGTAATGGGAAACCACAAGTTAGGAAGAGGAAACCCAACAACCTGAAGAAAAAGATGAGCAAGATGAAATGCTTTCTTTGTGACAGTTCACATATGTTGAAGGGATGTCTGTATAGATCCATTCTTTTGAGAAATGATAAGTCAAAAAGAGGGGTTGAGAGACTTAAGTTGAGTGCAAATGGTGTCGAAGCCAAAGAGGCCGAAGAAAACAAGAATTCAGTAGAGTACTTCTTGTGTGATGGTCTACATAGGTTTCAGAACTGTCCAAAAAAGTCTGCCTTCGAAGGGAACAATGGGTCAAACAAAGCTCAACAAAGCTCCCAAGAGACCTGGTTTGAGCGTAACGGGTGTCAAAGCCAAAAGGGCAAAGAGGAACAAGAAGAAGCGAGTGAAATGCTTCTTGTGTTGTGATTCGTATGAGTTATAGAACTGTCTAGAATAATCCAAGTTGTACATGGTCAAGAGAAAGGTAGCAACAAAGGTTATTGAGTCGTCGGAGGGGCTTTCAACCAAGGAAGAGGTGAGTTGTACATTGGACTTAGGGGAAAAAGTAGCGATACAAACATTGAAGCTAATACCAATGAGACTCAATTCGAGGAAAGTAGTGGACTTTGCTGAGGCATCGAAGAGGTTTCCATCCAAAGAAGAGGTGAGTTGTGCATCAAAATTAGAGGAAAAAGTAGCGGTGTAAACATTGAAGCTAGGACCAATGGGGCTAATTTCTATTGAGTTTTTGAAAGAGCTACCACTTATAGGAAATGTAAGTTTTGCATCAGACTTTGGGAAAATGGTGATGCAAATTGGATAGTCAAGCCGAGTAAATGTAACGAACAAGGTAAATCTCAAACACTGTGGTAGTGTTTTACATTTTGACTTACCATTGGCTTGGCAAAAACATAAGGGCCCTTTAAAAGTTCTAAAGTGAGAAAGTTGAGGGGCTGTGGGCATGCCAAAGACTAGTTGTGTAGATCAAGAGGATCTGGATCAAGGCAAGTCAAATTTGGGATAAGAAAAAGCGAGGGCTTCTTGCCAACGATTGAAACGAATCAAGCTAAGAGGTGACGAAAGCCGAGGAAAAAGTTCTAAGGGGCAGGACAGCCCAATAGTGAGACTAGTCGAAAAAAACCTATGGCGTCGAGAAAGCTCCAAGGTGAATCAAGCTAGTGTCATTCCAAAGGCACAACAAGGGTGTTGTGAGAATGGGTGAGGGAAAATGTCACAGGCCACAGTTCAAAGCCCATGACCATTGCACAAATTGCATCCCATGGAGGTCAATCAGTTAGATGGGGATCATTTGACCCACGAGAGCTGGCCCAATTCAAAGAACTGATGGTAAAGCATGTCTACTTGAAGCTTGGGTGGCCCAATGAAGCATATATGGAAAGTTAGGTTACCTTGGTAAATAGGGAAACTAATCTTAGAAGATTGGGGAGAATAAAATCTGATAAGATTATATTTGATTTGATTATGTAATCTTGTAAAATCCCTTAATTGTAGGGATAGGCTTCATCTCATCAGTCAATGTAAATTTAGCTAGATCGTTGGATTTGGGGGAGCTTAACTATAAATAGAGAGCCTCCCTCTCAGTTGTAAATCATCCATTGATTCATTGTATCTTGAATTCTTAGAGTAATAGAATTATTTGAAAGCATTTACCGAACACTTCTCGTGCATTATTTTATGTGGCTATTTTGTTATTTGAGCATTGTTTTGGCTTTCTGTTGCTTCCGCTTTGCGTTGGTGCCTTGGAGGAATTCTATTTGAATCTTCGATTGTTGGGAGTTAGGCTGACTTCAGTATTTTTGAAGCGAAAAAATTACCTAAGGTCGCACAGATTGTGAGACTAAAGTTCTAGCTCTGTGACATTAGAATAGAGTTAACATTTATTGTTTAAAAATGTCATTTATTGTTTTATAGAGTTAATATTTTTTAAGTTTTTATGATTTTAAAAATGAAATATTTTTGTTTGAAATTGAACTACAATTGAAAAAAAAAGTAATTTTCAAGATATTTTTCTTACAACAAATGTTGATTCTGTTATCATTTTTCCTTATTTGATTCTTTTTAATAGTAAAGAGACTAAATTGATCCATTCAATAATAGAGGGACTAAATTGATACAACCTTATAATACAGAGATCTCCCAAGTACTTTACATGTAAAAAATGGATATTGGCTTTTGTTAAAATGATAAAGTTAATATAATAAAGAGTAGAAATCCTCAAGTTTAAATCCCAAGATTCTTATTATTATTTTATATGTATATTTTAATTTATCAAAATATGAAAATGAGAAAAATACTAAAAGAAAGAAACTTTTAATAATTACTCAAATTAAGGTAATTTTTTGTTGATAAGTGATACCAACTCAATAAAGAAGCTTTTGGTAATTACTCAACTTAGTTGAGACCTAATTTAAAGTAAATTTTGATTTATGGTGATACCATATAACAACCTTCTTTTCAGTGGTGTTAGAAACGGCAGTTTTGGAACCCCTTTTTCAATGTTCAAGTCCGTAAATATTATTATTTAATATTTATGAGTTTAGTATAAATGTTAATTAAAGTTTGGTCCTTTAATTTTGTCAAATAGATAGCTAACTAAGGTATAATAACTAAATTGTAAAAGTAGTAAAAGTTTATTGGTATAGATTTTTAATTAGCCGAAAGACCAATTAAGCAATTGGGCCATTCTAAAAGTTCTAAGTGATGGTGGAGGCTAGTTTTTAGTTAATTAAAGGTCAATTAGGTTAATTATAATTAATTAAAAGTTAAACTAAATATATAAGTAAAATTAAAAGAAAAAATGAGACATTTCATGTTCATCTTCTTCTTTTTCAGGAAACAAAAGAAAAAAAAAGAATAGGGTTTGAGCTTTCAACCTTTCAATCTTAAAAGTTTTCATTGATGAATTCTTGATGGAATTGGTGTTAAATGTTTAGATTTTAAAGGTTTGGAAAGGTTTGTATGCTTTGGAAAGGTTTTAAACTAGATATGGCATGAATCTAATATGATATGGTCATTATGTATCAATTATTTTATGCTTTGGCATGGTAACAAGTTAATTGATAATTGGATAAATATGTACATGTATAGGTGTTGTTAGTTGATATCTTAGTTCTTGATGCTTGAATTATTAAAGATGGAATGATAGTTTAAAATGCATGTTATAAATGGTCTTGTGATATGATTGAATGTGGTGAATTAGTACAATTGTTATAAATGACATATTTGGCTATTGGTGCTAGTTGATGAATGGTATATTTGGTATAATTTGGTGTGAAATTGATAGGTAAATCAAATGGTATGTTTTGACATAAACTTAGTCAGAAGTTAGTGAATGTTTTGGCTAATTTGAGCACATGGTTATACATGTTTTAGGTATTGAGATTAATGTGCCCTTTTGGGTATATTGGTTGTATGCAAATGTACCATATTTGGATAGCTTGATTTTGCATGGTCTTAGTGAAATTTGAAGGCTTGTTTATATGTGCAAAAGTGATTGAATGGGTGAATGGGTGAGAAAAATGACTTGGAAATGACCTATTTTTCGTCCACAAGGGTAGAGACACAGGTGTGTGTCTTAGCCGTGTGTGACACACGGCCTGGCGACATGGCCATGTGTCCCCTGTAGTTTTCATAGGGTTGCAAGTCAGGTTGTTCAACGACCTAGAATACGGTCTGGCACACGGATGCGTGAGGTCATTTCGAAGGGTATATGGCCTGGTACACAAGCTTGTGGCTTGGCCGTGTGACCCAAGTCAGTGGGTTACACGGGTATAGACACGGGCTGGGACACAGCCGTGTGTCCTTACTTCAAATGTCCACACGGCCGTATGACCCCTATAGTTTTGAAAATTTTCATTGTTTCTTGAAAAATTCTATAAGCTTCCGATTTAGTCCCGACTTGTTTCTAATGTGTTTTTAGGGCCTAAGGGCTCGTATAAGGGACAATATGCATGTTATGGATTAGTTTTGTTATGTTTAATGATGTGAATTAAAATGTTTTTAAAATTTTTGTTTGTTTGAAATGTACACTCCGGTAATGCTCCGTAACCCTATTCCAACCGTGAATATGGGTTAGGGGTGTTACAAACTGCTTACTCTATTAAATTGTAAATTGAGGTAAGTTGTTGTTTAATGCCTATGAACTTACTAAGCATTCTGTTAGCTCGATCAATCAATCAAAATAGTCAAGAGGGGGTGGATTGACCTTTTAAAAATTTGTGGAAGCAAAGGAAAAAGTATAAGACAATGAACAAAAGAAATCTATAGTGGTTCAGTCCCAATTGCCTACTCTACTACCTTAGCTTTCAATAACTAAGGATTTTTCTAAATTCACTAATTTGATGAACCTTTGAGGACAATGTTAAACCTTACAACTCCTTTATGATTTTTACCAAAATCTTAAGACACAAACCCTTTCAAAAGAGCAAACAAAGAAATAATCCTTACAATATTAGGATGTTTTCCAATTAAGCACTAATACAAAGAAAACACTTGAGTTGATAGAAAAAAATGAATGCTCACAAATGTATACAAGAAATATGTGAAGAATTTTTTTGCACAAAGGTTGATAGGATAACCTTTTGATCTTACTCCCAAACTGATTTCCAACCGTTGTGATTGTTGTGAAATTGAATAAAGTTGTTGGGATGTAAAAGACTAGAACATTAATGCCACCTGCAATAATAGACATCGATAATTTTTTATGGGTATCGATACTTAAAGCATTTAATGTCCAATTTAGTGATCGTTGGCCCATTTTCACATCGATACTTGGAGAGATTCATCGATACTTGATTAAAAGTATCAATATTTTTTATGGGTATCGATACTAGGGTAATTTTTTGAATAATTTTCAAAATATCGAACCTTAAAATCATATCAATACCAATGGAGGGTATCAATAAATTTTTTTATAGGTATCGATACTTAATACTTTTGCTCAATTCTCATTCGAAGTCAGAATGCCAATTTTGTATCTATACTGAAAAAGGTATTAATAAAAATATCATGGTATTGATACTTAATGATAAGTATTGATATTTTAACTTTGATAAAAAAATCCATAAGGGCATTTTCGTATCGATACCAAGAATATGTATCGATAAAAATGTATAGGTATCGATACGTATTGAAAAATATCGATACTTGTTGTTTTTGCTCAATGTTTCTGAACTTCAAAGCTTAGAAAACAATTTTATAAGTATTAGGGAGCAATTTTTTACTTGTTTTAAGAAGTTTGAAATTTGTTCAAAGTATTTTTTAAGTGTTCAAAGTGATTCTCAAAGTGTTTGAATTTTTTTGACTTTAAACTTAATTAAGTATTTGTTCAAAACAATTTATATTAAAAAATATTATATTTGTTATATCAAAATATTTTATCAAATAAAACTTGGTTTAACACATTCGATATGATTACCCCATTGTTTTCCCTTTTCCTGTAGATTGTCAACTTGTGAATCGTCGAGAAACTCACACTATCCTGTTATTGATTCTGTAGTTTTCAGTCATTTTAAGCTTGGTTTTGTGACATATATAGGTGTTTTGTATTTGGTTAACCTTGAATGGTAACTTAGTTTAAAATCTATTTTATGTATGACTTTACCTAATGGTAATGCTTGTTGAGACGATATGCTTTTGGTAAATGGTTTGAGTCGTGATTATGACATTTGAAATGGTAATATTGGATGGGAATTTATAATGATAAAGATGGTAAATGGTTAATGGTTGATATGTATACTTTTATAAAGGAATGATATGTTTAAAGACCATGTAGATGTAATAAGTTGACTTGATGATGAATGTGATTATTTGGACATGTTTGGGTATGAAATTGAAGTGACTTTGTGCAGGTAAAGTTGTGCATTGAATAATAAGATAAAAACGAAAGTATAAAAGAGTACATGCTTCGCGAGAAATAAAAAACTTATAATTATTTTTTTTTAAAATAACATAATATTATATAATGTCATCATTAATTAAAATGATCTTACATATTTTTTTGGTGCAATTATCGTTTTAATATTTCTTTTTGAAATACTTTTAATTTATTAACGCTAATAATTTTCATTCTTTTTACCGATGATTTTGCTTAAATGTAATAGATACTATTTATAAATTTAAATTTAAATTTAAATTGATATATAACTTTAATACTAATTAAATAATAATTAAAAGATAAAATCAATCTCTATTTTTTAAAGTAAAAAATCAATCCCTCTTTATATAGTTAGATTTCTATTCAAATTATAACTTTATTTATTTTACATTAATTATTAATTATTTTGACTTATTGATAGTGGCTATGCTTAAATTTTTATTTAAGTTATAATTCTATTTTAGAGTCAATAAAATAATCACAAATTAATTTTAAGTAAAGCTATAATTAATATTCTTAAATTAAATTATAAATATTTTTAAATATTAATTTAATAATATAGTAAAAAAATAAAAAAATATTCTTGTGAATTTAAAAGTTTTTTAAAAGTTGTAGTTGTATTAAATAATATATAGATAGTTTACGGTGTTTTCTGCCTAATTTTGATTATGCCATAATCTAAATTACCCGCACCAGCTCAACAGACTCGAGGTTACCCACACCAGCTAAACAGCCTCGAGTCTCTCCCCTTTGCCTTCAACCCGCCTGAAGCCACACTCATGTAATCTACTGTTTCGGCCTCCTTCCAATTTCAACAGGCGAGCGCCAGCATACGCCACAACCCCTAAACCGCCATTTGCATCCCTGTTTACAGTTCTCATTTCGGTTGATTTTAAAGGCTACATTCTAATTTCACTTTGGCCTCCTTTGTTGATTTATTCTCTTCTCTGCCCTTGGTGAATACAAGTTAGGGTTTCAAAAATTTCTGAATCCCGCCAAAGAAACTTGAAAGTCCCGTTTGTTTTTTTTGTTTGTTTTCCTTCTGTTCTCAGTTTTTCTTGAGTTTTATACTTTGATATCAGTAAATTTTCATGTTATTTAATTGATGTTGGGGAAATCTAAACTGAAAAGATATTGTGCAGCTTCTGCGTTGCAGTTTGGCGTCCATAGTCTTTTTCACCGAAGAAGAACCCTTAGGTTTTCCTAGCAAAAGGTTCCGCATCCCCTAATTTAATTCATTTAGCTCTTAATTTCTGGGTATAATGGATGTTTTCGATTGAGTTATGTTTAATTTGAATAATTTCAATTTCCTTAGTTACTGGGATTCGAAGCTATCGGGTTTTCTTTTTGCATGCATTATGATTTTTTTTTTTGTAACATATTCTTAGGTGAAGTCTGTTTTCATTTCTATTTACAGTTTTGAGATGAATTGTATAGACGTTGTGGACTTATCTAGTGATGATGAACTTGGAGAGGTCGACCTGAAACCTGTTAAATTGGAACCTGGTACCATTGGGAGCATGATACAGCAGCAACATAACCATAGCGTTCAATCTGTTAAGCTTTTCAGTTCCAAAACACAAGCTAGAAAACAAGCCTCTGAAGAAAATAAAAGCTCAAATAATGCTTTAAGTACTGGTCAAAGTAGTACTAGTGTTTTGGAGCAATGCCAGTCTCCAGGGGATGATACAGGGGTCTGTTCGACATCAGCTGTATCTCCAGCACCAATTTGTCGACAATTCTGGAAAGCTGGGAGCTATGAAGGGGGCCTTGGTTCCAAGGTCACGCTACAAAGTATGCAGCTGTCAGTTATTTTTGCAATGTGTTGCTAATGAATTGTGATTCCCTAATTGCTGATCCATCTTAACTTTTTATTGTGCTTTTATTTTTATTTTTTTAAAAAACAACAGATAGCACAAATTATCTACATGTGCACCCCTTGTTTCTTCATTCAAATGCCACCTCACATAAGTGGGCTTTTGGTGGTATGTCTAGCTTATGCAGATAATTTTTTATACTTCGTACATTTTCTTTTGGCAATGAGTACCTTTGCATGATTACACTGTATTTTGTTTGTTAATTGTTTGCAGCTGTTGCTGAACTACTTGACAATGCCATTGATGAGGTGAATTTCAACTTAATTTGTTGGTGGAGTATATCCGTCTTGTTTACAATTGTTGGTGGAGTATATCCGTCTTGTTTAGTGGTATAAATGCATGGTATAGGATTTCTTTTTGAAAACTTTATTAAATGATAAAATGGTCGTAAAACGAGGATTTAATAATATAACTGTTTTGTCTGATTTATTGTAATTGATATTAAAATTTGTACGGGATTCCAGAATTTAGTGATTTAACAACGGCCTTGATTTATGTTTACAATTAGAAGGTAGATCAGGTTATGAATGTTAATGTGGATTGACCTGTAACTAGATATTTAAATTTTCAATTACGACCTTAGAAGTCATAATTCAACTTTTATATTCCTGTAATCATTAAAAGATGGGAATAAGACCAACCTGAATAAAATAAAGGCTGCAATACAGGTAATGTTGTAACTAGACCAAAGCTAAGTATTATTGGTTTACTAGGCTAAACAAGCTCTTTTTTTTGGCCAGAAGACAAATTCTTTTTGTATGTATATATTTTTATTAAAATTATGGTTAGCGTGCTTAATGACTGAAAATTTAAGCATAGACGCAGCTTATATCGCATTATTACCCTATTAATAGCCTTTTTGTAGGTAAATATACGCACAGTTAAGTAGATTACTACAATGTGTTCCCCAATTTGCTATTTTGATGAATTCTCA
This sequence comes from Gossypium hirsutum, assembly GCF_007990345.1. Lineage (NCBI taxonomy): Eukaryota > Viridiplantae > Streptophyta > Magnoliopsida > Malvales > Malvaceae > Gossypium > Gossypium hirsutum. Next base: position 21,843,765 of record NC_053449.1, on the reverse strand, counting down.
ATGTTGGGCAATTCATATCTTATTTCTTTCAAATTGGATAGATCCAAAATGGGGCCACTTTTGTCATTGTAGATAAAACATCAAACCCGAGGGATGGGAGTCCGGCTTTGTTAGTTCAAGGTATTTTTTTTCTCAATTTAATAAAAATGATCATATACCTTTTCATTTATGATCCTTTATTTTTTGCTTCTTTGTAAAAGTTGTTTATAATCCAATATTTGTAACTAGCACTTCTCATAACTTGATAATTTACCATTAGATGATGGTGGTGGAATGGACCCTGAAGCAATGCGTCGCTGCATGAGCTTTGGATTTTCAGATAAGAAGTCAAAATCTGCAATTGGACAATGTATTAATCTTAGTTTTGTTTGGAATACTTGTTGGTTCTTTCTTTTTATATTTACAAAAGTTCTGGCTTCCAGATGGCAATGGTTTCAAGACTAGTTCTATGAGACTTGGAGCAGATGTGATTGTATTCAGCCGCCACTTGGATGATAGGTTTGGTTCCTCTACAACGATCATTTTCTTCGTTGTGCATCAAAATTGTGTTCTTGTTAGTCTTGTATGTTTTCTATAGGTAGACTATTAAAGTTTATTATTATTTCATGTTGGTTTATAGGATAAATTTGTCATTTCCATAAATTTCTGATGAAAGTTTATTTTTATTTATGAAAAAAACTTAAGTATTGCTGGAAACTTTTGCAATGATAAGGCTATCAATCTTTTTCTTTTTCCCTCAGAACACAAGGGAACAATATTATTTTAACTTGTTATATTTATTTTAAAGAATTGATTGTCTAACCCGCATTAAAAATTAGTAATAGATGGATTGCATATTAGGGTTCAAGTGACTTTTCTTGCAACCTGAGTTTAGGCTTTTGGATGTCATGTGACTCAAAGTTTGGAAGTTGTTGAACTGGGGGTGATGGGGTTGAGTCATTATTATTCGTATCAGTTTATCAGAACATGCATACTTGAATGTTTTAGGAGGTTACAGTTGAGCTTTTGTGTTCTTGTGTCATCTTGGTTTGGTACATGAGGTGTGGGCCTTGACAAGGAATTATGTTTTTGTTTGGAAACCATCCCAAATGAAGATCGATGTTTGGCTTCGTATATAGTTTAACTCACTAATTTCTAATAATCTAAAATTCCTAATGTAAGCTTTGCTTTATGTGATTCAAGTCAATAAAGTTGTGTATGAGCTTGGGTTCTGTTAGCGGAAGAGATTTTTCTGTTCTATCTTACTTTTTTTATTTTACACTTGTATTGCTACTTTTAAATTGTTAATTCCTTTTATTTCTTGATCAGGTCATTGACTCAAAGCATTGGTCTACTCTCTTATTCATTTTTGACAAGAACGTGCCATGACAGAATAGTTGTACCTATGGTGAGCATCCTCTTTCCATTGAGTTTATGTTAGTTTCCAATGCATACTATAAGATCTTTGTGCAAACTGCAGGTGGATTACGAGCTTAATTTGTCAAGTGGGACTTTGGACGTGTTGCATGGTAGAGAACATTTTGCGTCTAATCTTTCCGTTCTGTTAAAATGGTCTCCATTTTCAACAGAAGCTGAGCTTTTGAAGCAAGTAGGCCTTAGACATTTCTTCATTTTTATTTATTTTACTTGCTTCATGGAATTGCCAACTACTATTATTGCTGCTAATTGAATTGTTCATCACTTTAACATTTGCGAAATTTAATTTTCTTTGATATCAAGCACAAATATATAACCTTTAATTCTTAAGAACTAATGGTTGCTAGCCAAATAAGGCGATTTCTAATCACAAGTGGTAAGATCACCTTGTAATGTTGAAAATGATACGAAATACTAAATTCTATAAGTTAGGCTTAATATAATATGCTTAAATCAAAATGGAAAATAGAAGACAAAAAAAGAAAAACAGGAATATTATATTTGTTGAATTAAGGATATTGTGTTAAATGGAATACCATATGGTGTAAGCAAAATAACCTAACTCTGAGATGAGTTTTTCTTGAAAATACTTTATAGACTTTTGACTGGCGAATTCTATATTTGACTTCAAATTTTTAACCCTTGGCTTGATGACTTTCAAGCCTAATTATGTCATTCTTTTACATTGGCTTGAGTGACTTGATTCAACCCATAAAATTAACCCTGCATTCAAATAGCTCATGTGTTTTTGTTGTTATGGTTTTAAGAAGATTCTTTGTATTGTTGTCCCCTTAATTTGTTCTAGAGTCATAAAAGAATGGCCAAGTGCACAAGGGGAACATGGGTTTGGTGAAACAGTAGATAATTAAAATAGCTTCCTAAAAATTACATTTAATTGGGTGAAGTAAATTTCACTTCAAACTGAAATCTACATTGAATTTATACAACACCTCATCTGGAAAAGTGGAGCATGGATCAAACTGAGTAATGTCTTTTATTTGACATTTCATGAAAGTTTTTGGTCTTTGAAGTTATTCTTGTCTCACTAACTTCACATATCTTCATCTAAGTGCAGTTTGATGACATTGGTTCCCATGGGACAAAAATTATCATCTACAATTTATGGCTCAATAATGATGGGAATTCAGAGCTAGACTTTGATTATGATGAAAAGGTTGAAATTTTTTTGTTCATCCTCTTCTGTCTTTTTTCCAATAAATTTTGTACCCTCTTTCAAGTGAAATCTTATGATTCTCTCTGCAGGATATTTGCATTAGTGGAGATACCAAAAAGGTCAATACAATCCCTGCTTGGAAAGCTGTAAATGAACAACTCATTGCTAGACGTTACCATCATTCTCTTCGTGTGAGTCTGTAGTTTCTGTATATTTTATGTTAAACTAATGAGTAAAAGGATTCATGTTTCTTAAGTTCGATTCTGTCTCACCATACAGGTATATCTGTCCATCTTGTATTTGCGAATTCCTGAAACTTTCAGAATAATATTGCGCGGAGAAATTGTTGAGCATCATAACATTGCTGATGATCTGAAATATATAGAGTATATCTTGTATAAACCACAAAGCGTTGGATCTGTGGAGGTACTATTACTTATTCCGAGCATTATCTTTGTTACTTATCATTGTATCTTCGTTGAAAACTAATGATCTATATGAACCACTGTTGTTTCTATTCTAAACTGCCATCCTTTGTAATTTAACATGAAATTAGCCTACTGTCTTTACATCTGTTGGGTACTGCCACTGCAAATTTTACTGGAAGTTGCTCGCATGGATATGATTGTATTCCTTGAATCCCTTGATGGTGATTGTCTGGATGTTTCTTTGACTCTTCCATGTATTACATTTCTGCTTTCTGATTTAAATGCAGGGTGCTGTTGTATCTACAATTGGTTTCCTTAAAGAAGCTCCTCGAGTTAATATCCATGGATTTTGTGTCTACCACAAGAACCGTCTAATTCTGGTAACTGTCATGAAAAAGTTTAACCTTTCTTAGATGGTTAGACTTTCTTTGTTAATGTTAGGGATGAAACATGCTAATGACTAAATGGTATAACTTCATTTGGTGAAATAAACGAACATATCCTTTGTTCCAGCTATATCTCAAAATATTGCTCACTTATAGTTCTCCCTGAAAAATAACACTGCTAATTTTCAACCATGTTATGTTTGGTGGATTTAAATATAGGAGTCTAGTATAGAAACATACTTGGTTTGTCATGGTCTTTTATTCATTTTTATTGAAACCTTCTTTTGTGCCTCGAAGAATTAAGTAAATATATTCTTTGATTTCTCGTAATCTAAAATGATAATAGTTCTTTTTTATATAGAAAAAAATGATAATAAGTTAATATCAGAAACTTCAAAAAATTTTAAAAATAGCTTCTGATCTGCAAAGCTCATGATTGTCCAACTTATAAATAAATCATTTCTAATTTTCCTTAAACAAAATGTCATTTCTGTCTTAGGATTGGGTTCAGGAATACTGTATCAATAGTTATTGTGGATTGTTATATAATCTGTCTGTGCATAGGTATCTTTGAGGGAAGTTGTTCTCCTTGGCATTTGCATTACATGCCTCTGGATGTCTTTAAGGATGAGACTTGTTCTGCTGCACACAATTTATTTACATGTTTGTTTCAAGTGACAATTGTTGGTTTCTTCAAGTCTTTCCTTTTCCTTCTTTTGCAGCCATTTTGGCAGGTCGTTAGCTATTCAGACAGTAGGGGTAGAGGTGTGGTTGGTAAGGATATGTTAACTTCTTGATATTTGATTCCTTTTTCTGCATTGTAGGTTAATTACACCTAAAAACTTGGTACAAAGTTTTTTCTTTCTTTTTAAAATTTATTTTTTTGTTCTTTCAGGTGTTTTGGAAGCTAATTTTGTTGAGCCAACACATAACAAACAAGATTTTGAGAGAACTTCCCTTTTTCAGAAGCTTGAAGGTCGCTTGAAGGAAATGACATGGGAATACTGGTAATCCCTTTTTTTCTTTTTAGAATTTGAATACTGGTAATCTATTATATAAAGCCTAAGGGGATGTTTGGTATGAAGTGTTCATCCCAAAATTATGGTGCTCTGCATTCGATGATTACATCACTGTGTTTTTCAGTAATTTGAGAGTCCTATGTGGCATTAATATTAAATCATTGCAGTGATCTGATCTCTGCCTTAAGCAGTGATTTGATTTCCATCCAAAAGGATCAATAAAGGAAATTTTGATTAACACTATTTTTTCACCAACTGTCTAGATAAAATTGGGAAAACATGTGACAAAATGCTAGCTAATTCTTGGCAGACCTCTCTAAACTTGGCTAAAAAATTTGAGGCTTGTGTTTTAAGGTGTTGGCATCAATAGTTTTGTTGCTCATGGTGTAATTTTACGCACAAAAATTTTCTGAAGAGCAAAATTTTGGATACCAAAAAAAAGTGAAATATGTCAGTAAGCAAGCAAATTTTTTTTTCTTTATAGTAAGGGTATTTTGGATAATTTGTTCTAAATGATCTTTTTTCCTTTTATTACCAAATATTGTAGTTTAATATCACCAGTAATTTATAGTGTTATACCAAAACATGATAATATGAAATCACTCGTGATCAAATTACCTTAATCATCTTATTACCATGTGATCTTACAAGTGATACCAATCGCTACCTTAGTCACATGTATGCTTCATAGTTTGTTTGTTCTCCCACTTACTGTTTTACTCCTAGTTGTCTTCCTATCTAATTAGCCTTGCAATTTCTCTTTTTGCAATAATCTACCTATAGGCTTACCATGGATGTTTATGGTAGGAAGTCTGCATTTTTCATGTATTCATTGTATGCTTGGGATAAAATTTAAAAACTATTTACTTATATTTTTTATTATTTGCTTAGAAAAATATTAACTTCATGCTTCTGTTTTTATACAAATGCTAAATTTGATGGCTTGAAAATATTATTTTGGAGTATGGATTTAGGCTTCATATACTGTGCCTTTGTTGCATGTTTGCAATGTGATCCTTAATTTCTTTTGGTGATACTTCATGAGGTTTTCAGTTCATGTTCATCACAGATACCTGAAGCTCATTATTCTATCTGGCAGGGATTATCATTGCGGACTAATTGGATACCAGATCAGGAAAAAGTCTCAGCCACCAGCATCTCATTATTCATCTCATTTTACAGGACAGAGCAGTGTGCAAGAATCTGTTGGGTTGAACAAAACTTATATGGTATCTGATAGAGTAAAAGGACGTTTAGATGTTGCCGAGCAGTCAATCCCCATCTCCTCTCATGGAAGAAGCATGCAAGGTAAGTACTATATCAATCTTCTTTTGGCACTAATATGATCTTATTATTTTCAAGTCATGGTGTCTTGTGGTTAAACAGGATTGCCTATGAAAAGGAAAGAACATGTTGACCTGGTAAAAATTGAAAAGGTGAAACGCCAAGCAGGGACAAGTGGCAAAACATCTCTACAGGTCGGTGTAGGGAGCATGCTCTTACAATTATTAGAATACAAAGAGGGGGTAATAGGTTCATTGCAGAAACTGGAGTCTGCTAAAGATGCAACTAAGTTCACTGTTTTATGCTTCAATGAAAGCGTGATTCTTTTCAGTCAATGTATGCAAACCCTTCTAGTCTACCTGCTCATTGCATGAGTTTGCTGCCCAATTCTGAGTGGTATTGTATTTAGTTGGTTACATGGGGCAATTACGTTAGCAAGTCAGTAGTATTGATTAGTTCTATCTTTCTTTACGCAGCTGTTTGGAAATTTGGTTTTCTTTTGCTTACTCCTTGTAGTATATATCAGTCTCATTAACAAAACAGATTTCTATTGCTAACCTTGTGTGCCTTTTTTTCTCGGTGTAGCCTCTCAATGGTATTGGAAATCACTTGAGAGATGAAGAAACCCAGAACTTGTTGCAAGAAAACAGGAAACTTCGTGCAAAGTGAGTAGAATATGTCTACGTGGTTTCCACATCTTTCACTGGAAATGGTTTTATTAGTTCTGTGAAAGACATCAAATTCTTATATATAGATTTATCACATGTATTTTGTGATAACCAGTCTTTAGTCTCAAAATTTAGCCCAGCAATAAACTGGCGGCTCACTGCTGGCAATTGTTGTATTTTAGATGCTTGGAGTATGATAAGAGAGGGGAAGAACTTACCATCAAGGTATTTAAATCTGTTGGTCTCTTAAATCTTGTATCAATAATTATGGACTTTTAACTAAATCTAACCTTTAACTGGGGCAGGTAGAAGAGCTTAAAAATGAAATGAGAGAGGTGCAACGCGAGTATGGACAGTTGTTGGCGGAACTGAAGTCACTGGATGCGGTCAAGGATGAAAAGGATGTAAATGTGTAAATTTTGTCCCAACTCCTAATCGTTCGATTCTTTCATTTGTATGTTGTATCTCAGTGTATCCTCTGATCTCAACTTAGGGTCGAGATTGACATTCCATACCAACTTCAGAGTGGGAGCTAAGGGTGGCAATTGGACGGGCTTTACCAGGGTTGGGCGGTCATTTTGGGTTCCGTGCATTTTGTATTCAACTATGTTTGGTTCCGGGTTATTTTGTATTTGAATCATTTCAGGTTCTCTTTATCATGTTTTAGATTTGGTTAGGTCTTACAACATCTTTTATTTTATATTATAATGAAAATATTAGATTCTTTTATACTTTTGGTTTAAATTAGAACTGTTTATGGGCTAGATTTATTTGAAATTTGAGAGGATTTGGATAAAAATATTAAATTTAAAAAATGAACTTGGGCAAAACAATTAGATCGGCTAGGCTCAAGGTTGAACATTCAAAATTTGAGGTTGGCCTCATCCAAAGTTTCTATATTTTATTATTTTTATATGTGATTTTATATATAAAAATTAAATCTATAGTAATATATAATAGTATCATAATGTAAGCATAAAAAATTCTTAAGATGAATATATATAAAATTTTAATGAATAAAAAAAAATTAAGAATAATATAAATATACATCTTTAAAAATTTTAAAAAACAATATGGATAGGTTTAAAATGAATTTGAATTAACAAGTTACAATTATGAGTAGGTTTTGATAAAATTTTAGGTTTATGTTTTAAGTTAGGTCAAGTTTGAGTAAACATATAGCATGTTAATATCATACTTAATTTAGTCCAAATCCGACCTGACTCTTAGAAACACTTTTGATTTAAATTAAATTACTTTTATTAAAAGTGAAGATAAAAGAAGTGAAGATTTAAATTTAGATTATCTTTGTTAGTAATACATATAAATTGTGGAATTAGTCATTTTATATTTTTAAAAATTTAAATTTTAACATTCGCTCAAAGTAGTCGTTAAAACATTAGGTTAGATTTTGCTATAGTTCAAGTATTATGTGTACTATTATGTGAAGTGGTTTTACTTTTTGTTTGTTTTTTTTTAGAATTTTGAAATTTAATCTTAACTTAGATGATAGTTATCATTATTTTGCTACCTAAAATAATATTAATGTCTTATTTAAGCATTTTAACCATGCTTGAACTAGAATTGTAATTTATATTTTTTAAAGCATGCTTGTATGGCTAATCTCATGCATATGGACTTAAAATCATGGATATTTTATGGTATAGAATTCCAGTTACGCCTTAATGATCATTTTTAAAAAAACTGAAAATACAGTTTTTCTTGGCACATATGAATTGATTTGACGATTTGTGAACGTTTAGCATTTTAATGTTAACATGAGAGTATCTCAACTTAATAATTTATAAGTATTTTTTAGATTTAAGAAAACACGAATTCAAATGCGTTAAAACTTATTGAAAAAAATTATAAAGAATTCTTAATATTATACCAAGAAATATGATCAGAAAAAAATTGATATCTAAATTTAGAAATCACAACTGAATTTAGTATTTTTTTTACAAGTTAATTTTTCTTCTCACCCAATCATATTATGCCAAGTGTATTAAAAAAGGAAAAAGAATCATTTAATTGATTTTTTCAATTTTCTTTTAAATTTTATTAATTAAAAATATTAATTCATTCTTTTTAAGAACCCTAGCCATTACTCTTATTGCGCCACCGCCATTGCTGCGTCTTGCCGTTGACGGTCTTCTTTGATGTCCAAAGCTCTCCCCTTTTCTCCCCGTTATCTTCCCCTTATCCTTTGGCTGCCTTGCACTGCTGCCGCTGCTTTGTCGCCGAACTCCATCGTCGTTGGCCGCCCAATGAAACGTGTTACCACCTAACTCAAAATAGTACGAAAAAAAACCAACATATGAGAAAGAAGAAACAGAACGAGCAAGGCAAAGTAAAAGGTGAAGAACCTATTTCTAGGTTTTAAGATAGCACTTCAGTGGTGGAGTTTCAGGGAGAATCGAGCCGGTAAAAAGAGCGAGGAGGCATTTCATCGTTAAAATCGGGGCAAAAAGACACCGGAAGTAGACCCTAACGACGGTGGCGACGAAGCAACTCTAGGGTTTCAAGGGAAAGTTTATCTTGGTTTGAGAAGGAAAATGAAGCTAAAAGGGTAAAAGTGTTTTGATGGAGCAAGATAGGGCTTGAACGGTGATGGTGTTGGGAGAAAAAGGATGGAAAAAATATAAAATGAAGAAAATAAAATTGAAAAAGTTGATTCATTAATCAAATAAAAGTTTATTACTTTTAATTAATAAAAATTAAAAGAAAAGTGAAAAAGAATATCAATTAAATGTTGTTGTTTTTAATACACGTGGTTCAATATGATTGGTTGTTTGAAACGCGTGGTGTCAATATGATTGGATGAAAATAATAATTTAAGGACAGTTAGTCAGGTATTTAAAAAAATATTAAATTGGCTTACAATTTCTAAATTTAGGTATTGATATGATTCGATGAAAATAATAATTTAACGATAGTTAGTCAAGTATCTAAAAAAAATATCAAACTGAATTATAGTTTCTAAGTTTAGGTCCAAGTTTGTAAAAATTGTCAACTTCAGGTACCTCTAATTGTATGCGCGTGTGTGCAGAAAAACAACTAATTTTTAAGGTACGGTTTTAACTGCAAGCGTACAGTGTCAGTTATAGTATTTATAGTGTTACAATGGAGCACCGGAGTATTCCAAGGATCAAACCCAAAAGAGTTAGCAATTTAGTGATTTCTATTAAAAAACATGCAAGAACAGAGTCCATCTAGCTACTCACTAATTTCTATATTACGACAAAGTATAAATGAAGTTAATTAAAACTAATTAATTATCTAAGACAAAAAGGGACTAAATTGTAAATAAAACAAAATGTAAAACTACCAAATACGATAATAGGCAACGGTTGGTTGATTTCTATGTGGTTGGTTAACTTTTGAATTAGGGATTTAAATCGCGATTACTCTTAAATTAGTTCCATTTTACCTCTCGGTCTTCACTTTATCAACTTAGATAAATTAATTTGGTTTATCTCTCGACCTCACCCAAATAACCCGGGACTAATGAATTGGTGCCCAATAAGATTACCTCTCGGTCTCACTTATCTTATTTTTCCCTTAGGGGCATCAATCATAAGTTTTGAAGTTCATTCGATTTATTTGAGCATGACCTTGCATTTCTAGTCTCACTTTATCAAGAGGCCTAAGGTATTGCTCCCATTATGTAGGAGGGATAAATCCTATATTGATAAACCATATCTGATAGAGGGTTGCGCGCGGACCAAGATCGAGTTGCCAAGTCACGAGAAACTCCTACGAAAGGTCCTAGACGAACAGATCTGAAAACAAAAACAAAGATTAAGATTAAACCGAATCAGATTTGAATTTAAATCCCCACATTCAATTAAATGAGCAGCAAGAAACAAAGAAAGAGAACAATGGAATTGAACGATTCAAGAAGTGAATAAAGGATGCGATTCGGTCTAATTGAACACCCAAGATGATTTTCCCCAAATTCCAGCAACCGATTGACCCCCAAACAGATTATAACCCAATCGGCCAAACCCTAGAATTTTGGGGATTTTGAGGACAACTCCTTGCAGCCAACGAAGGAAGAATAATCGATTCTTGGAGTTGGAATATAGCTGGAAAAACACAAGAATAACAGCAAACAAATGAGATAAAGAATCGACACAAGAGAAGATAAATAAAGAAATCGAAACAGCAAGAAATAAAAGATAAGTCCTAAAGATCCTTGAAATCCTGAAAGATTTCACAAATCCCTTCAAACGGCTCTAATCTCCCCTCCAAAGAATATCAATGGCAAGAAGAAGGTTGAAGATGGCTCCCATAATCACAAGATTGTTAAAACAACTTCTAAAGAAAGCTTAAGAGAGAATTCTTGGAGAAATCCCCAAAGAAAATTCTGCACTTTAACAAAATTGAAATTTTATTGTATTGAGTAATGAATTACAAAGGGTGGCCAGCCATCTCTTATATAAGCCTTCTACTAATTCTAATCTCATTAGGAGAACTTAAAAATTAAACCTAATTAAGAAAAATAATAGGGAAATTCGGCTGGCCACTTAAATGGGCTGTTTTGGGCCGATTTTTAACATGTAATTTTCCTAGAGCCTTAAAAATTAAATTAACAATTAAAATGTTTACAAATTGGGCCCTTTGACATTTTGGCCTGATTTTCAACTAAATATGTATGGATTTCTTGATTGGGCTGGAATTCGCTTATTGGGCCTCGCCTTCAAGACTTTGGGCTTGTGATCCATCTCCTACCAAATTTAGGTCGTTGATGCTCGTAACGGAGATCCAATGCACCTTGGCTGCAAGATTTGGTTTCTTGGACCAAGATTTCCAAGATTTGAAATCTTGATTTTCTCGATTCTTGAAATCGCTCCAAACAGCAAAATTGGGCCAAGATTCGGTTTCTTGATTTTCTTGAAAACAAGAAAGTGAATCTTGATTTTCTTGTTCTTTTGTGTACGTATCTAAGGCCTTGCTAACAAATTCTTGAATGGTCCCATTTAGTTTGGAGCGCATTTGTCGGGCATTTGATCTTGTTATTGGGCCTTATGGTAGTTTGAGCCCATCACGTTCTTGGGTTGGGCATTTGAGACTCGTATCATTCCCCCCTTCTTCAAAAAGATTCGTCCTCGAATCTAAAAAATCAAATGGGGACAAGTCAACTACATTAAACTCACATTGTACTCATCAGGTAGATAAATTTTATAGGCATTACCATTGATCTGCTCGAGTACTTGGAAAGGCCCATCGCCCACTGGGTCCAATTTAGTCTTTCTTTTTGTAGGAAATCATTCTTTCCTCAAATGGACCCAAACCCAATCTCTGGGTTCTAGTACAACCCGTTTGCGCCCCTTGTTTGCTTTGTTGGTGTTGGCATCATTTGTTTTGGCTATTCATTGCCTAGCCTTCTCATGTAGAGATTTCACCAACTCAGCTTTCTGTTCTCCATCTAAATTAATAATGTGTTCAAGAGGTAATGGCGCAAGATCAAGTACTGTCAGTGGGTTAAAACCATAAACGAGTTCAAATGGAGAATAACCAGTTGTAGAATGAATAGATCTATTATATGCAAATTCAACAAATGGTAGGCATTCTTCTCAATTTCTAATGTTCTTTCCCACAACAAATCGCAATAAAGTCCCTAAGATTTGATTAACTACTTCAGTTTGGCCATCAGTTTGGGGGTGACATGTAGTAGAATAAAGTAATTTAGTACCAAGCTTACCCCACAATACCTTCCAAAAGTGGCTAAGGAATTTGACATCTCTATCAGAAACAATTGTTTTAGGGATGCCATGAAGTCTTACCACTTCTTTAAAGAATAAGTCTGCCACATGTGTAGCATCATCTGTTTTGTGACAAGGAATAAAATGTGACATCTTTGAAAACCTGTCAACAACAACAAATATACTATCTCTTCTTTTCTTAGTTCGAGGCAAACCTAAAATAAAATCCATGGATAAATCTACCTAAGGTGAAGTAGGAATCGGTAGAGGAGTGTAAAGGCCATGAGGCATTACCTTAGATTTTTCTTGTTTGCATGTAATGCACTTGGAACATACCTTTTCGACATCCTTCTTCATATGTGGCCAATGGAAGTGTTCTTGCAAGATGTCTAGTGTTTTGGCCACTCCAAAATGTCCCATTAAACTCCCACTATGGGCTTCATGAATCAATAAGTCTCTCATGGAACACTTTGGAATGCATAACCTGTTTATACGAAAAGAAAGCCATCTACAAGATAATATGATACGAGTCACAAAGGCCTAACCCAAGCTTAAGAAGGTGATGGGCTCAAATCAAGAAAATCAAGATTCACTTTCTTGTTTTCAAGAAAATCAAGAAATCGAATCTTGGCCCAATTTTGCTGTTCGGAGCGATTTCAAGAATCAAGAAAATCAAGATTTCAAATTTTGGAAATCTTGGTCCAAGAAACCGAATCTTGCAGCCAAAGCGCGTTGGATCTCCATTACGAGCGTCAACGACCCAATTTCTGTAGGAGATGGATCACAAGCCCAAATTCTTAAAGGCGAGGCCCAATAAGCAAATTCCCAGCCCAATCAAGAAATCCATACATATTTAGTTGAAAATCAGGCCAAAATGTCAAAGGGCCCAATTTGTAAACATTTTAGTTGTTTAAGTTAATTTTTTAAGTTTTAGGAATATCACATGTTAAATTCGGCCCAAAACAGCCCAATAGGATGCATGGCCGAATTTTCCTTTGTTTTTTTTAATTAAGTTTAAATTTTTTAAGTTTTCTAATTAGATTAGGATTTGTTGGAGGCCTATATAAGCATTGGCCAACCACCCTTTGTAAAAATCTTATTATCATTCAATACATTAAATTTCAGTTTGTTAGAGTGCAGAATTTTCTTTGGGGTTTTCTCCAAGAATTCTCTCTTGAGCTTTCTTTAGAAGTTGTTTTAACAATCTCTTGATTGTGGGAGCCATCTTCAACCTTCTTCTTGCCATCGATATTCTTTGGAGGGGAGATTAGAGCCGTTTGAAGAGATTTGTGAAATCTTTCGAGATTTCAAGGATCTTTAGGACTTATCCTTTAATTCTTGTTGTTTTCGATTTCTTTCTTTACTTTTCTTTGCTTATACTTGTGCCGATTTCTCATCTAATATTTTTCTGTTCTTGTTTGTTTTCCAGCATTGATTAAACTCAAGATCTCATCGTTTAAGTTGTTCTCCTATTGGCAGCACCCATTCAAACCCAAAAATCCCCAATTCCTAGGGTTTGGCCGATTGGATTTCTTTCAATTTGGGAATCAATTGATTGCTGGAAATTGGGCATTCTTGGCCGAATCAATTTGTTGACCGATTCGCAATCTTTCTATACTTCCAATTTCGTTTGATTCATCTATTCTATTTCTTTGTTTCTTGCTGCTTCTTTAATTGAATTTGGGGATTTAATTTCAGGTCTGATTAGTTTAATCTTGTTATTTGTTTTAATTTTCAGATCTGTTCGTTTAGAGCTTTCGTAGGAGTTTCCCGTGACTTGGCAACTCGATCTTGGTCCACGCGCGTCCCTTTATCATAATACTTTTCAAAAACAGTATGTCCACAATTCTTTTAGATATGGCCAAAATCAGCATCATCTTCATATAATTCCTTAATATGTTCAAACCCTAAGACTTTAGCATTCAATGTAGTTATTAAAGTATATCGTCTAGACAAAGCATCTGCAACTACATTATCTTTACCTGTTTTACGTTCTTGGGTTGGGCCTTTGAGACTCGTATCAATATTCCACTACATGGATTATGGTATATCCAACACCAGTGTTTATAGCACAACCTGTTACGATATACGTTTGACTATATTGAAATATACGACTCACGATGTTAGGACAATGATTGTAATAGCTCGAATTTGGGGCTAGTCGGAATAGTGGTTTCGGGCCCACAAATTCGACAAGAAAAAAATTATTTTCATTATATTTTTATGGTCTATGATTTCACAAAATGATTCGTGAAAATTTTGTTCGAAAATTTTGACGTTTGGGCACTCAGTTTAGTCAAAAGGAGTAAATTGTAAAAAGTGTAAAAGTTGAGTTCTATATGTTAGAGGTGTCCAATTGTTATGAAATTTTAAATTGGAGGTCTTTATATGGAAATTAGACCATTGGTTAAGTTGGTGGACAACAATGGGTATGGTTAGACATGTTTCCAAAGATTTTCATTAAGGGCATTTTGGTCATTTAGTTATTAAAATGAATTAAAAACAAAATTAAAAGCCAATTTTTGTCCATCTTCAACCCCTAGGCCAAAAATTTCATGGAGAAACCATGGCTAGGGTTTTTCAAGCTTCCAAGCTCGATTGTAAGTCCGTTCTATCCCCGTTTTTAATGATTTTTACGTTTTTGAAATCCTCGTAACAAGATTTACCTATTTTTACCATTGTTTTGAAATAAGGTTTGTGTTTAAAAATTTATCCATGAATGATATGCATGTATTTTGATTTTTTATGGAAGAATATGAATGTTGGGAGTGTGATAAACGATTTGTACTAAGTAATTTTCGATGAAAATGCCCAAAAGGATTAATTTGTAAAAGTTATAAAATATGTCACAAGTGTGTGAATAAGTGAGTATTGTGGACTGCTATAGTTATGAAAATGGTTCAGCTAGGCCTAAAATGGAAGGAAATTGAATAAAAATTATTTTACGAGCCTAGGGGCAAAATTGTAATTTTGTGAAACTTTAGGTGCAAAAACGTAATTTTTCAAAAGTATGATTTTTGGACTGGAATGAATAGTGTGAAGGTTATATAAGTTAAATGTATTGTTATAAATCAAGAAAGACGAGAAATTAAAATTGATTGATAAAAAGAAAAGTGAGAAAAAGTGAAAAATTCCTGAATGAACCTTTGGAATAAAAAGGGATGCGAATGAAGTGACAGAAATGATCACATATGTGGCACATATTGTGTGTAGGCCACTATGTAAAAGTGAAAGTGATGGTCATGTGTGTAGTACTATGTGCAGGCTACTATGCGTACCAGATAGTTTCGATCACGTGTGTAATACTATGTGCAGGCTACTACGTGTATCAAATGGTAATGGTCACATGTGTAGTACTATGTGTAGGCTACTATGTGAACTGAACATCATTGATTAGGAAGGTGGTTGCTATGTGCTGATTCCACCGGACATCATTGATTAATAAGGTGGTTGCTATGTGTTGAATCCACTGAGTATCTATTATTATTCCGAAGTGTTCATCTGGAAATTGACTAAGTGTAATTGAATAATGAATATAGGTGTGGAATTGAATTGAATATCGGCTTAGAAATGGAAAAGTGAATTTTGAATTGAATTGTGATTGAAAGTGAAAAAGTGAAATTATGAAAGAGTACATTTAGCAATAAAACAGTTTAGATAGCAACAGTTGTGTGACTTTGAAAAATCACAAAAAATGGTGGAGATTTAATTAGAGACTGAATAATATATGAAATTGAAGATGAATGAGTCTATTTCATATAAAAGAAACAAAGCAAGCAAAAGAGTTATATATTTTGATATATTTGAAGTTTAGTTAGACAGAGTCAGAATGAGTTTGGAATCCCCTGTTCTGACTTTAGAAAATTTTAAAAAATTGTACAAAAATTATTATGGGATAAATTTTATATGTTTAGAATCCTCAGTGAATCTATTTTCAATATAAACAAACAGAAATAATATTTGAATTCTGTACAATGAGATAATTAATTTTTAGTGAAGAGAGGTCAGAACTGTTGAGCAGTGAAACAAGGGAAATTGTAAAGAATAAACTGTACTATTTGGCTAAACAAAAATTTTTTAAAATTTTATGGTAAAAATATATGTGAATCTAGTTTCAGGAAAAATTTATGGATCTTAATTTGAAGTTCTGTAGCTCCTGGTAAAAATAATATAGTGACTCTGACTTGAATAGACAACTTTGAATATACATGTGAATGAATAGTGAAATTGTACTTAATGTTGTTTAAGTGTGTTATACGCATTAAGGATGTGGAATGGAGAGGAGGAGGAGGAAAATTGGAAGAACATATGAATGATTTGTGTATAATTGGCCATATGCTCGATTATAATCAATTAACGATTGAAAAGAAATGATGTTTATAATTGTGCATTATTAGTTATAGTAAAAGTTCATGTGAGAAAATAAAGTTTCATAGTATGTGTATGTGGTATACTTGGTATATGATTTGGTATGTAGCAATGTCAGAAATGGTTTATGAATTAACTTATGTTGATAAGTTTGATACATAAATAAATGTGGTGCTTATCCATGCTTATAATGCTTATAGTATATGTTTATTTGGCTACCATGTTTTGTGTGTATGCTTAGGCTTTGGCCAAGTTGTGGCTGGATTACGCCACATTAAATTTATAAAATTATGCATTAAGATGGTAAATGTCTAGATGGAAATATGCTTGTGATCATAAAAGGGTGGTAAGGTTTAAAGTTTGTAATATTTATTAAAATGGTTTATCATGTGGTTGGTCTTCAAAAAGACTAGCTTGCGACTATGGTTGAGTGTAATGTTTATATCTTGTGTGATATGCATAGGAAATGAGAGTGGAAAGGAAATGAAATACTAGGTTCATGCTTGAAGTGTAAAATGATGCAAAAAGGGGATGTTAAGTTAAACGGTAAATATATATTAGTATTGAATTTAATGAAATTGAATTGTACGTGAATTAAATGGAAATTGCAAATGATATGATTTGAATTAAATGAATTATTGTGGTATTGAAATGTATATTGGATTGAGAAATTGAATTGAATTGTGAACATGAGAATCGTGAATTAAATGAAATGGAAATGAAGTATTGAATTGCATGAGTATGTATTGGGTCTCAGAAGCCCTATTTGTTACAAATATAGTATTTTTGAAGTTATAACGTGAAGATTTATAAAAGCATGTTAAAAATTTGAAGAGTTTAAATTTGAATGAAATTTTATAACTCGGTTTAACATGTTTATAAGTGTATGTGTTCTGGTAATGCCCTGTACCCTATTTCAGCGTCGAATACAGGTAAGGGGTGTTACAATGTGACATCGCCAGATTCGGTCATAACGTTTAAACCGGATTTGGGGTGTTACATTTAGTGGTATCAGAACTATGGTTTAGTCGATTCTCGGACCGAACGTAGCATATGTGAGTCCAGCTATACATGCCATGTTATGACTCGTGATGGTGTGATATCTCCGGGCTCTAACGAAATTATTTTGTTAAGACAGAGATGATTTTCAACCGAGCTATTTTTGATAATACTGAAAATGATATTGACATAAATGAAATATGCTCACGTTATGTTGGAATTTGGAAAGGTAAGAATAAAAATTCGTGATATGTATGTGTTCATGTATGAAAAGAGATGATCATAAGTTGAAAAAACAAAAGAAGAAAAAAACGAAATGAAAGTTTATGTTGTGATAAGCTCATCCAAGTATGTTGGTGATTATTTGATGCTATGGGCTCAACATATTTGATTAAGTGAATATGGTAAGCGAATTACTTAAATAGATGGAATGTGTGTTTATGTACATCTGCTTGAATAAGTGAAATCAGTACGTTCATATGATAGAATCTTATATTTAATTGTTAAATTAGAGGTAATATGATGTTTTGTTTTATGTCTTTATTATTGAACCATGAATATTATAATAGTATGAAAACTGAATTAAAAGATTAAATTGAGTTGAACGCAGGAATGAGTACTTTCGTTCAGTGATATGTGATGAATTGACGAAAAAGACCATGGTTGGACCATGGCTACATGTGATATATGATTTTCGTATAAGACCATATCCGGGATATGGCATCGGTGTGATATGTGCTACTGTGTAAGACCATGGCTGGACTATGGCATCAATATGTAAATATGTGTAAGACCATAGTTGGACTATGGCATAGAGAAAACGAAGTACTCAATACTATAAGATGTTCTCTAATTGAATAAATGTCGGTAAGTAAAATGGAAGCTAAGTATTGGAATTTAATTAGATATTAATATTGAGCTCGAGTAAGTAAATTCATTGTGTGAAATTGTGGGTGACAGAAAATATTCATAATAAATAGATATGTTAATTTGCTTGGAATGAACTACGTGGTTATGATGGTATATTACATTGATCATGAATGCAAATTCATATATATATATGTATCTATGAGAGCAAGTTAGAAGCTTTATAACCTTACCATCACCCCCTTATTAGTATTGTTTTATGACGAAAATTATCTTGATAAGATAAATATGTTTTTCAACTAAGTTAAATTTTGATAGTATAGAAGTAAACACTTAAATGTTTGAGTGAAAATGTATTGATTATGAGTTGAAACTCATAAAGGTATGGATCAAAGAGTATAACATTTTGTTATTGACAAATGTTATAATTATATGAGCACATGAGTTATGATATTTGGATTATGATGCTATATAGAAATTTCGATTGTGAATTAGTGATTTGAGTTGGCATATGAATTATGTCTTGAGAACAAAAGTGATTAAAAGCAAATGTTTATTAAATGCTTTGAGAATGTGAAATTAGTAATGAATTGGCTATTGTGATAGTATGTGTTATGCGTATTTATGTGTAAGGAAGCAAATCTGAGGCTTATTAGATAAATATTACTTTTGCAAGAGTTTGATCTCGAAATAAAAGATAAGAAAGGGCAGAAAAATTTGGTAGCTAACCATCTGAGCTGAATAACTCCATCGAAGGATGTCACCCCACTTAAAGATGATTTTCCAGATGAAAGTCTGCTTGCTACTTAGACAATTTTCCCCTGGCACATAGACATAATGAATTACCTTGCTACAGGTATAGTTTCTTCTAATTTATCACAATCTGAAAAGGATAAGATCAAACGTGAATCGCGATACTATGTTTGGGACGACCCCTACCTTTGGAAATATTGTCCCGATAAGGTAATTCGACGTTGCGTTGCAAAAACTGAGGTAAAATTGATTCTATCTTTTTGTCATTCTTACGCATGTGGTGGACATTTCAGACCTAAACGAATTGCGCATAAAGTACTTGAATGTGGACTATATTGGCTACATATTTTTCGTGATGCATATTTGTTCTGTAAAACATGCGAAAAGTGTCAAAGGGTAGGAAACTTGAGCCGAAAAAATGAAATGCCTCCAACTCCTGTACATGTCTGTGAAATATTTTATATATGGGGCATTGATTTTATAGGACCTTTTGTCTCATTATACGGAAACATTTATATTTTACTTGTAGTTGACTATGTGTCAAAGTGGGTGGAAGCAAAAGCTACCCGTCATGCTGATGCCAAAGCGGTAGTCGATTTTCTAAAGAGTTATATTTTTTCTAGATTTAACACACTGCGAACATTGATCAGCGATCGGGGAATGCATTTTTGTAATAAGGTAATCGACACACTTTTGAAAAAGTACGGGGTAGTACAACATGTCGCTACGGCTTATTACCCTTAATTAAATGGTCAAGCGAAAGTGTCAAATCGAGAAATCAAGTTGATTTTGGAGAAGACCGTTAAGCCGAATAGGAAAGATTGGAGTTTGCAACTAAATGATGCAATGTGTGTAACAACCCGTTTTACAGTGGTGTTGGAAACAGTGGTTTTGGGGCCACCAAATTCGATGATTAAGTTTTTAGATATTATTGTTCAATATTTATGAGTCAAATGTGGTTTTTAAAAAGGTTTTTGATTTGACAAATTATGATTTATAAGCAATTTACTAAGTTCAAGTTGTATGACCCAAAAGTCAAGTGGTTTTAGAAAATGAGGTATTGGGACCTCATTTATATAAATTGAGCCGTAAATATTTTTATAAATATTTATGGAGTGTCATTAAGGTGATATTAAAATTTCGTTGAAAAATTTTAACATTTCGATAGTTAATTAATTAAAAGGACTAAATCGTAAAAGATGTAAAATTTAGTCATTATTTGATATGAGTTATTAAATGGTTAATTGAATAAAGGAAAAGGGAATTAAATGGTAATTAGACCATTCAAGGTGTTAGTGGACAATAATGGACATGAATTTGATGTTTTATTTAATTATTAACTAAGGGTAATATGGTAATTTTATAATTAAATTAAATTAAATAAAGTTTATATCATCTTTTCCAATTCATTTCTTTCACCGATTTGAGAAAGAAGAAAGCCATTGTTAAAGGCTGGAAAGATGCAACCAAACTTCATTGTGTGCATGTAAGTCCGATTTAGCCCTGTTTCTAATAATTTTTATGTTTTTGAGATTGTTGCAATGAGGTCCAGCTAGCCCGTACCTTCGTTTTTGAAACTGTTAAAGATTTTGATTGTTGCCATTGATGAATCTTGTGATTTTTGATGAATTTATCAATTAGGGACTAAATTGTTAAAATAGTAAAAATACAAGGGTTTGTTGTGAAATTATTGCAAAAATGGGCTGTATTGAATTTTATGAATATTTGGATAGCTTGGGTTTGTATTAAAAATGGTTAATTTGCATAAAATACATTTTTATACTGGATAAATTAATAAATTTAATGAAATTATTAATTTAGATCAAGATCGAGTGGAAAATCGAGGAGAATGAAAAATTACCAAAATGCCCCATACTTTGTCATTTCTACAAATTAGCCAGGTAAGTTCGTATGAACTGTATTATGTATAATGTTGGTTAAATTGAATGCTATTATATGATTTTTTATTGAAAGTGAATTAATAAATATAAGTTATTATACAACTTATTGTGTTAAGAAATGACATAAATCCAACGGTGTATTGGCGATCATTGGCCAATGAAAAGGGATAGCTTCGGCTATCGATTATGAAAAGGGATGGTGACGACCATCGAATATGAAAAGTGATAGCTTCAGCTATCGAATATGAAAAGGGATAGCTACGGATATCGATTATGAAAAGGGATAGTGATGACCATCAAATATGAAAAGGGATGGTGACGACCATCGATTAATGAAAAGGGATGGTTTCAACCATCAAATATGAAAAGGGTCGGTTACGATCATCGTTTAGCACACTTTGTATGAGTTCCGGTAAGGGTTCTAATTGACATCATTATGATAAATATGGAAAGGTGTGTTGTACCAATAATCAAAGTATGAATATTTATGTTTATGAAAGGTATGATATATTTGATGCTATGTTATGTTCCATATCTTAACATGTGATGATATTGTTAAGTTATGTGTTCAATCACTAGCTTGTGACTATGGTTAATGTATTGTTTATGTGATATGTGTGTATGCAAGTGCAATGACAAGTGTTCAATATGAACCAAGACATGTTTATATAAAACTTAATGTAACTTCCCGATTTCGGGCCTAGTCGGAATAGTGGTTTCAGGACCACAAATTCGATAAGGAAAAAAATTATTTTTATTATATTTTTATGGTTTACGATTTCACAGAATGATTTTGTGAAAATTTCGTTCAAAAATTACGACGTTTGGACACTCAATTTAGTCAAAAGGATTAAATTGTAAAAAGTGAAAAAGTTGAGTTCTACATGTTAGAGGTGTCCAATTGTTATGAAATTTTAAATTGGAGGTCCTTAAATGGTAATTAGACCATTGGTTAAGTTGGTAGACAAAAATGGACATGGTTAGGCATGTTTCCAAAGATTTTCATTAAGGGCATTTTGGTCATTTAGTTATTAAAATGAATTAAAAACAAAATTAAAAGCCAATTTTTGTCCATCTTCAAGCTAGGGCCGAATTTTACAAGGGGGAAGCCATAGTTAGGGTTTTCAAGCTTCCAAGCTCCATAGTAAGTGATTCCAAGCCCCGTTTTTAATGTTCTTTACGTTTTTGGAGTCTCGATCACTTGATTTAACTTATTCAAGCAATAATTTAACCTAGGGTTCATATTTGGAAAAATACCCATAGGTGAAATGTGTTTATTTTGATTTAGCTTATTCTAACAATAATTTAACCTAGGGTTCATATTTGGAAAAATACCCATAGGTGAAATATGTTTATTTTGATATTTTATGGTAGAATATGAAGCTTGGAATTATGTTAAACAACTTTTGCTAAGCAATTTTAAGTGAAAACGAGTAAAACGACATAATTGGTAAAAATACCTAATGTTCATAAGTAAGTGTTAGAGTGGGAATTCGATGTTGCCATAGAAGGGAAAAAATGTTCAACGTGTCATAAAACATAAGAATAAGGGATGGATTTTAATTTCTAAGCTTTGAGACAAAAGTGTAAATATGCAAAAGTTTGGGGACAAAATTGTAATTTTGCTAAAGTTGAGGCAATGACTATTTTAATGAATATGAGTATTAAATAAGCTAAATTTGCTATTATAGATCAAGAGGAACGAAATTAGGAGTTAGACCGGGGAAAGAAAAAGATTGAGGACAAAGTTGCTAGATTTGGTCGTATTTTGTGCCGAGGTAAGTTTACGATAAATAAATGCAACATTTCAATAATTATTATTAATGTTGTTAATTTTCCAGCAATTATGTACTTATTTCATGAATTTATTTAATATTGACTCAAGTATGAGATGATAGAGAATTAGTGTTAAAAAGTCCTGTTGAAACATTGAGAATGTAATGGATACAAATGTCATGACATTAAGGGAATGAGGTCCCATGTAAGACCATGTCTGGGACATGGCGTTGGCACCGAGATGAGATGTGACACCCCTAATTTGACCCTAGTCGAAAAGTGGTTTCGGGACCACAAAATCAAGTCATAAAAATAATTAGCCGTCATATTTTATGACTATTATATGTGAATATGAATGTGTGAAAGTTTTAAGCTTTGATTTAGTAAATTGCATGTGAATTTAGTCGATGGGACTTATGTGTGACACTTTTAAAATGTGATAGTTAATCTATAAGGCTCAATTAGTGCATGTCATATGAATAAAGGGTTTGCATGTCAAATATCCCTTATGAATGAGTAGTGGCCGGCCATGGATGGGTCATTGAGGATAATATGAATTCTTTTATTAGCACTATGAGTTTAGAAAATAAAAGAATGAATTAAGAATGATAAAACATGAGGTGAGTGGGAGGAGAAACCAAAGTTGTCTCCCCCTTACTCCCCATTGCCGTGACTTGTGAAAGGGGAGGAAAAACAAAATCCTTTCTTTGTTGTTCAACATGGCCGAATAGAAGAAACAAAGGAGGGGAAGAATTTTTGGTCACTTGAGTCATTAAAAAGGTTAGTATATTATGTCAAATTGTGAAATTTTAACTTGTTTTAGGTAAATAATTAATGGTTATATTCTATGCTTATTATTTGTGAATAAGTATGTGTAAAAATTTCATGTTTTAATTTTGTCATTTGGATGTGAAATTAGCTAAAAAGGACATATTTGAGAAACTTTAATAATATGATAGGCAAATGTGCAAGTGATTAAAATGTTAAATTACTAAAGTTGTGGACTTGCATGTCAAATGGCCCACTTTTAACATTAGTGGATGGTAATGATGTTATGATTTTGGCATTATGTGTATATTATATTTAGTAAATAATATTTAATAGTTTATAATTTGAAAACATGAATTAAATAAAAAAAGAATAGTGATAAAAACAAAGAAACTTTTCTCTTTGTTTTCTCTTATTGCCGTAACTAAGCAAGAAAGAAAGGAAAGAACACCAAAGGCACTCGGTCATTTGGTGTTGGGAATTAAGGTGAGATTTCATGTATTTTATTTTTAATTTTTGCGAAATGTTGTTAGTTTTGAAGCTCACAACATGACCCATATGTTAATTTTTGTGAATTTATTTCATAAAGCATTCGGTCATGGCTTCAAGGATTAGATTGTGGATGTTTTGATGATAAGTGTTTATGGATGAGGATAGACTAATTAAATTTGCTATGAGGGGCAAGTTTGAGTAAAATATCATTCGGTTATTAAAGTGAAGTATGAAACTTGTGCTTAATTGTGGAATGCTATAATTAAATTGCTAATATATGTTTATATACTTGCCGAATTTGAATTAAGGTGAAAGACGAGGTAAAGAATGAGTTTGAGTTGAAAATTTATAATTGTAATTAAATTGATAGCATATATTTTTATATTAGCCAAATATGTGCTAAAATGAGAAATGAAATGAAGGATTAAGTTTGAATATTATTTGAGTGGTCTCAAGTATTGAAGCAAGCCCATGGCAAAATCTAGTTAATGGAAAAAGATGACATTCGGCCAAGGAAGTTTTGTGATAGTATTTTTTTTGGCTAAGGATGCTTTGTATGTTATGCATGATGTGTTTAATGTCTTGATGAACAAGTAGTCATTAAATGAGGCTAAGCTTGTGAAATTATGAGTTTGGATGAATATATATATGCATTCGACAATGTGTAGAATATTGATTGTTTTAAATGGTTCGTAGTTAAGTGGAAATGGAAGCTTGATAATAAGAAAAAAATCTGTTAAGGATGAGTAAGAGGTATGTGCATTCGGCCATTAAACATGTGCTTAATTGTTGATGAATGGTTGTAAAGAAAATACATATAGGTCAAATATAGCCTTGGATAAGAAGATTTTTATGTATTGAATTTGTAACATGGTTATGCCGATTGTGAACATGTGATAAAGAATTATTCAAATGGTTGTTTAAATAATATTCGGTTTATTAGTATATGCATAATTAGTTAAAGTGTAAACTTTGCATGTGTATTAAAGGTTTTTATGTGATATTCAGCCTTGGGAAAATCTAAGCTTATAAAGGTTTGAATGTTAATTGGGTTGTCTCTTTAATGGCCGAATGTGCTAAAAGCTAATGCATGATTTAGTTTAATCGATGTAATGATACAAATTATGATATTTACTTGTGGTTTTGAAGTATAGAAAATTTGTTAAGTTGATTAAGTGGTTGCCGAATGTGAAATTTAGGTAAGGAAATGTGTACAAATAATATTTGTATGGATAATTGGTTTAAAGGGGTCGGCATTATACATTGTTGATATGGTGTTATTAATGTAAAGCACTTTAGTATAGACGTATATACATATGGTCACTTAGAACGTATTGAGATGGCCGAATAAGACTAACGATGAGTATGCCTTGATTTTCTATAATACTTAGTAATTTGTTTAAGGTGATTAAAGATGTGTACGATTACTTTATATTGTACTAAAGAGAGTATTAATGCATGTTTGGTACTTGAGATGATTGAGGTGGTGATCTCGAAGCTAAATGTTATAAGGAATAAGTGTATTTCTTGCAAACCGAATTATAATATAATCGAATGTGGTTTTACACAATAGTGATGTGATAAGTTTAAATTTGGTTCATTAGCTCAAGAACTCAAGGAAACGAAGTCGGATTGTGGAAAAAAGGGAAATTGGTCGAATAGTCGGAATTGACGTACATTAGCAATCGAGGTAAGTTTTAAGTATTAATGCCTATAATGTGATTGAGTATGATATGTTAAGCACATATTAAAAGAATCATAACTCTATTGTAAATCCTTATGCATATAGCCTAATGGTTATTATGAAGTATAGGTAAGTTATTGATATGATATGTTGCCAAATGGATATGATATTATGAAGTGCTGAAAGGATATGTCAGAAGAGTAAAATTGTGATAAACCTGCTCAGGACAGCAGCAGTAACATGAATTCAGAAAATCACCATAAATTCATGGATTTGAATTAGAGGCTGAATGAGACATGAAATTAAAGCTTAATGAGTCTAGTTTCTTATAAAAGAAACCGTGTAAACAAAGGAATTTCTGATAATGAGAAATTTGATTCGTAGTGAAAAGTGGTCAGATTAGTCAAACAGTGAAACAGGGGAAAACTTAAGAAAAATCTGGTGTTGATTGGCCCAACCTAAAATTCTGGAAATTTCATGGATGGAAGATATACGAGTCTATATTCAGGAAAAATTAACGGCAAGTGATTTGGAGTTTTGTAGCTCCATTTATAAACAATTTAGTGACCATTGCTCAGGAAAACAGCTCGTAGTGAATATGTGATGTTGTTGTAAACATGGATAAAACTTGTTTTAGTTACTCATAAGCTATTGATTAAACCCATACTTGAATTCTAAATCGTGATATTGTAAGCTTATGATAATTCGAATATGAAATGATAGTATGGCGTAAAATTGAATTATTCATTGGAAAGTGATGGATGTAGATTCGGTCAAGCCCAAGTCTGTACATGATAGTATATGTGGTATGTGAAGTCTAATTGAATAAATGTGAAAGTGTATATGTGTGAATAGGGCCGAATGGCCAATGTGATGAAAGTGAACATGTATATGTGTGATAAGGCCGAATGGCCAATGTGATGAAAGTGAACATGTGTATGTGTGAATAGGGCCGAATGGCCAATGTGATGAATGTGAACATGCATATATGAGATAAGGCCGAATGGCCAATGTGATGAATGTGAACATGCATATATGAGATAAGGCCGAATGGCCAATGTGATGAAAGTGAACATGTATATGTGTGATAAGGCCGAATGGCCAATGTGATGAAAGTGAACATGTGTATGTGTGATAAGGCCGAGTGGCCAATGTGATGAATGTGAGCATGTGTATGTGAGATAAGGCCTAATGGCCGATGTGATGAATGTGAAAGTGTATAAATGTGATAAGTCCCGAAGGGCATTTGTGTCAGTACTATATCCGGGTTAAAACCCCGCAGGCTTTATGCGAGAATATTATCACTGATTAATGTCCGTAAGCTTCGTGCTTGTACTATATCCGGGCTCTAAAGACCCGATGACTGCGTGTGGGAATTTTGTCCGGGTAAGACTCGATAACTTCGTGTGGAGATTATGTCCGGGTAAGACTTCGTAATAAGAGTTGCTTATAAATATATTCAATGCGAAAGGTTAAACAGGTATGTACTCCAAGTCTATATGTGAGCTTGATTGCACTAAATCATAAGGTAGTTATGTGATGCATGTGAGAGCAATCTATGAGACTACTCTTATGATTATGTGATATCGGATCAGTGTGAGAGGTGATGGGAAATCATACGAACAACTATGTTATAATTTGATTGATATCTATTGCCACTGCTTAAAACTTACTAAGCATTGTAATGCTTACTCCGTTTACTCTGTCTCCTCTGTTTTATAGATCTCATTGCGAAGCTACAGGCTCGGGGATCGTCAGCAACTAGTCACACTATCACTATCCACGGTTTGGTACTGCTATGTTTTGGATTGTCTTATGGCACGTATAAAATAGACTAGTGGCGGAAGAATATTTTGGTTAATGTATATAGCCATGCGAAAATGGCTTACATATGTTTGAGCATAATGTTATAATCATTTGGTATGGAATGGTTAATCACTATCATAATTTGTGCTATTCATGCTAAAGGGGCTAGTTGAATCATGGAAACTATTAAATAGGTAAAGTCTACCTTAAAGGCAGATGTTGGCAGCAGCAGTGATGTAGATTTGGAAAATCACTAAAAATAGTATGATTGGAATTAAATAATGAATAAATTATGTAAACGAACCTTGATGAATCTATTTTCACAGGGAAGTAACGAAACGATCATATGGACAGTATGTTAAGAGTTATTGAGGTTCTTGTGAGACAGGGCCAGAACGGTTTCTGGATTCCCTGTTCCGACTTTTGAGATTTATTATAAATTAACCAGAGATAATTAGGAGTCATGCCATATATGTACAGATTCCTCTCTGAGTCTAGTTTCTATAGAAACAAACGACATCAGTATTGAAGCTCTGTGCAGGGAGATATCCAATTCGTAATGCGCAAGGGTCAGTGTAGTCGATCCCTGTAACATGGGAGACTTTGACTAATAAACTGTACTAATTGGCCCGACCAAAAATTCTAGAAAAAAATATGTAGATGGGCATATGAGTCTAGTTTCAGGGAAAAATCACGAAACTGATTTTCGAGTTGTGAAACTCAAGATATGATTTTTAAAGCGACTATTACGCAGATTGGCAGTGTCTGGAAAATTTTTAAAAAGTCTGTTAACACCTCGTGTTCGACTCCGGTGACGGTCTCGGGTTCGGGGTGTTACATGAGAGGTCCCTCGTAAGACCATGTCTGAGACATGGCATGGGCACCGATATAAGAAACATCCCATGTAAGACTATATCTAAGATATGACATTGGCAGTATCGGAAACATCCTTTGTAAGACCATTTCTGGGACATGGCTTTGGCATGTTATTATCAGACAGGGGACCCTAGTATCCTTAGTATTCCAAGTGGTTTAACGGGCTAGTAAATAGACGATGTTACATGAAAGTTCATGTAAAAGCCTAATAGACAAGTTCAGGTGAGTTAATAAGATTAAGAGTATCTCAGTTATTAATTGAGAAAAGAAATTTTAGCAAGGAAGAAGTAAGTTATAATCATGAGTTGTTTAAGCAAGCAAGTAAGTAAACAAGTAAGAGGGTAAGTAAAGAAGAAAGTAAAGATCTTAATGCTTAATGAAAATTTATGAATATAATTGTTTATGATAAATGTTGTTATTTATTTGTAAACTTACTAAGCTTTATGCTTACTTTCTTTATTTTCCTTCTTTCTTTTATAGTATCGCTAAGTCAGTTCGGGGATCATAAGGATGTCAGAGTTCGTCTCATACTATCCATGGACATCTCGGTATTATGTAATTTTGAAATGTGTAAAATTATGGCATGTATAGGGACTTAGTCATTTTGAATGTGTTCATATGATATGGCTAATGATTTGGTATTAAAATGGCTAATTAAGAACATGTTTGGTATTATGGATGTTTAAATGTGGGTCAATACAAAAAAATTATAAAAGAGTAAAAATTTGCAATGGTTTAGTTTTTGAACAACAGCAGTGACGTAAAGTTGAAAAATCACCAAAATTTGTAGAAATGGAATTAGGCAATGAATGAGATATAGAATTAAAGCTTATTGAGTCTGTTTTTATATGAAGGAAATAGTATAGGCAAAGGAATTTTATATTATGAGATATTAGAATTTTATAGTGCCATGTTCTAATTTTATAAAATCATTAAAAATTGTAAAAAAAAATTAGGACTTGTAATTTATATAGCTTGATTCTTTAGTGAGTCTATTTTTAGTAGAAACAAGCAGAAGCACCATATGAAGTCTATATAATAAGATAATTGATTTTTTGTGAATAGAGGTTAGAACCATCAGATAATGAAACAGGGGAGACTTTAATGAATAAAATGTACTAATTGACTAAACCAAAAATTCTAAAAATTTTATAGTAAGAAGATATATGAGTCTAGTTTTGGGGAAAATTTACGGATCTATATTTTGAGTTTTGTAACTTGAGTTATAATTAATTTAATGACTATTGTGCAGGTGGATAGTTTTATTGTGAATAGTGAAATAAATTATTTTGATTTGTTTAAGTAATCGAAATTTTTTTAATATTCTCGGTTTAGACCCGAATCATTTTCATTGTATGTTTTAGGGTCTTGAGGATCCTTTTTAGGGACATATTGATTGAACGTGAGAGAACTGATTTTAAAAGAAAATTTTTATGCTCCAAATTAGTAGGTTAAGTTAGAGAATGCTTCGTATTCGATTCCGGTAACGGTCTCAGGTAAGGGGTGTTACATTTGTTTGTATCAGAGTAGGTTTAGTCGGTTTTCAGAAATATTCAGTATGAATAAGAGTCTAGCTATACATGCCATACTTGTATTTTGATAGTGTGACAACTCTGACGATTTTAAAATGTGTTTCTTTTATAGTTATGGATCCCGAACGAGCTGGTGTAGGTGATGTAGAAAGTAATATGCCCGCTCCCGCAGAAGGGACGGTGCCGCCAGATAATAGTGAAAGGCCCGTTACAGTTAGTCAGGGAGGAAGGGCTCGAGAAGCCTTCTTTCAAGTTATGAATGAATGGTTTACCGAGTTCGTTCGTATGAATCCGGCTAGTAAACCTCCACCCCTCATGATTTTTAGATTCCCTATGTAGCTCCCCCAGTTACAGGTACAGTTATAAGAGAAAGGCCACCAGTTGATAAGATTAGAAAATAAAGGGCTGAAGAGTTTCGGGCTACTAAAGATGATAATGCAGAGAGAGCAAAATTTTGGCTCGAGAATAGTATCAGGAGTTTTTGATGAGTTATCCTGTACACTTGAGGAGTGTATGAAGTGTGTTGTTTCACTTCTTAGAGATTCGACCTATCATTGGTGGAAGACTCTTGTGTCAGTTGTACCGAGTGAGAGAGTTACTTGGGATTTCTTT
Organism: Gossypium hirsutum; assembly: GCF_007990345.1. Classification (NCBI taxonomy): domain Eukaryota; kingdom Viridiplantae; phylum Streptophyta; class Magnoliopsida; order Malvales; family Malvaceae; genus Gossypium; species Gossypium hirsutum. The sequence continues at coordinate 21,813,248 of NC_053449.1, read as the reverse complement.
CAGGAGGAGTTCCGTAAAAAGTATATCATTCAGAGGTTTATTGACCAGAAAAGAAAAGAATTCCTTGAGTTAAACCAGGGTAAGATGACTGTTACTGAGTATGAACGTGAATTTGTCAAACTTAGCAAGTATGCTCGAGAGTGTATCTATAGAAGCTATTATGTGCAAAATATTTTAAGATGGGCTCAATGATGATATCCGATTGTCAGTTGGTGTTCTAGAGATAAAAGAGTTTGTTGTTCTAGTTGAGAGAGCCTGTAAGGCAGAGGATTTGTTAAAAGAAAAAGAAAAGAGAAAAGCTGAAATTGAAGTTTAAGACTCAAAGAAAAGTTAGATGAGCAGATCATTTCAGTCTACATCCAAGAGGCCTAGAGAGTTCTCTTCTAGAACAAATTTTTCAGCCGGGTATCCTAGCCGAAACAGAAATAGAAGATTTGTGGGTTCAAGAGCTCAAACTACTGCAGTCACAAGTGTGGGTAGTACTCGACCATCTAGACCAGAGTGTGCTCAATGTGGTAGACGTCATCTCGGTGAGTGTCGAGCAAATGAAACTGCTTGTTTCAGATGTGGTGCACTAGATAATTTTATTCAAGATTGCCCTAAAATAGTTAAAATGGAAGTAATATCGAGTGCAAGATCGGGAAATGCTCCCATTAGAGGTAGGCCACAGAGGAATCTGGGAGTTGGACCAAGTAACAGGAGTATGTCCAGAGACTCAGCAGCTAGACCAGATGTTAGAGCACCCGCAAGGACTTATGCTATTCGCGCTCGCGAAGAGGCATCCTCCCCCGATGTTATTACGGGTACATTTTCTCTCTATGATACTAGCGTTATTTCTTTGATTGATCCAGGTTCGACCCATTCCTATGTTTGCATGAAATTGATGCCTCGTATAAACATGCTCATAGAATCTACAAAATTTGTGGTTAAAGTATCGAATCTATTAGGCCAGTATGTGTTAGTGGACAAAGTATGTAAAAATTGCCCTTTAATGATTAGAGGTCACTGTTTTCCTGCCGATCTCATGCTATTTCCATTTGATGAGTTTGATGTGATTCTTGGTAAGGATTGGTTGAGTGCCCATGATGTGATAGTGAATTGCGGAAAGAAATACATTGAGTTGAAATAAAAAAATCATGATATTATCCGGGTTAATTTAGATGAGTCAGATAGTTCTCTTGCTATGATTTCTGTTATGTCTGCTCAGAAATGTTTGAGAAAAGGGTATGAAGCTCATCTTACTTTTGTATTGAATACTAAAGATCCAGAGTTGAAAATTGAATCAGTGCTAGTAGTTTGTGAGTTTTTCGATGTGTTTCCAGAAGAATTGCCAGGTTTGCCTCCTATTAGAGAAGTTGAGTTTGGTATTGAGTTGATTCCAAGTACCACTCCTATTTCTATTACTCCTTATAGAATGACCCCGTTGGAATTGAAAGAATTGAAAGCTCAGTTGCAGGCATTAACTGATAAAGGTTTTGTAAGGCCTAGTTATTCTCCGTGGGGCGCACCAGTGCTTTTTGTGAAAAAGAAAGATGGTTCGATGTGGTTGTGTATAGATTATCAGTAGCTTAACAAAGTAACAATAAAGAATAAATATCCACTGCCTAGAATTAATGATTTGTTTGACTAATTGAAAGGAGCCACTGTGTTCTCCAAGATAGATTTGAGATCCAGTTACTATCAGTTGCGAGTTAAAGAGTCAGATGTTCCGAAGACTGCTTTCCGGACTAGGTATGGTCACTATGAGTTTCTTGTGATGCCATTTGGTTTGACTAATGCTCTTACCATATTCATGGATTTAATGAACCGAATCTTTCGACCGTACTTGGATAAGTTTGTAGTTGTGTTTATTGATGATATTCTGATTTATTCTCCTGATGAGACTAAACATGCCGAACATTTGAGAACAGTTTTACAGATTCTGAGAGATAAACGGTTGTATGCCAAGTTTAGCAAAAGTGAGTTTTGGCTTCTAGAAGTCGGATTCCTGGGGCACATTGTCTCAGGTGATGGTATTAAAGTTTATCCGAGTAAAATTTCAGCAATTGTTGAGTGGAAACCACCCAGGAATGTATCAGAGGTTAGAAGTTTTATTGGATTAGTTGGTTATTACAGACGATTTGTAAAGGGATTTTCCATGATAGCTACCCCGTTGACAAGATTGTTGTAGAAAGATGTCAAGTTTGAATGGACTGAAAAGTGTCAGCAGAGTTTTGACAAGTTAAAGGCATTGTTGTCTGAAGCTCTTGTTTTAGTACAGCCAGAATCGGGTAAAGAATTTGTGATTTACAGTGATGCATCCTTGAATGGATTGGGTTGTGTACTTATGTAGGAAGGTAAAGTAATATCATATGCTTCTGGACAGTTAAAGTCACATGAGAAAATCTACCCGACGCATGATTTAGAGCTAGCTGCCATTGTATTTGCATTGAAGATCTGGAGACATTACTTGTACGGTGAGAAATGCCGAATATTCACTGACCATAAGAGTTTGAAATACTTGAAGACTTAGAAAGATTTGAACTTGAGGTAAAGAAGATGGCTAGAGTTGATTAAAGATTATGAACTAGTGATCGATTATTACCCGGGTAAAGCAAATGTTGTTGCTGATGCCTTGAGTATTTATTTACATTGAGAGCTTTGAATACTAGTTTGGCTTTATCAGATGACGGTTCTGTTTTAGCTGAATTGAAAGCTAAATCGATGTTTCTTAAAGAAATCTGTAAAGCTCAGAAAGATGACAGTGAGTTGCAAGCTAAAAGAGCTCAGTGTGAGTCAGGTGTAGAGTCTGATTTTTAGGTCGGTTCTGATGGTTGTTTGATGTTCAAGAATCGAATATATGTACCGAAGAATGATGAGTTTATCCAAAAAATCTTATAGGAAGCACATAACAGTTCTTTGTCTATTCATCCAGGTAGTACAAAGATGTATAATGATTTGAAGAAAATGTACTGGTTGGTAGGAATGAAAAGAGATATTTCAGAATTTGTTTCTAGATGCTTGATCTGTCAGCAGGTAAAAGCCGAACATCAGGTACCTTCAGGTTTATTGCAGCCTGTGTTAATTCTTGAGTGGAAATGGGACCGAGTTACCATGGATTTTGTAACAGGGTTGCCGTTGACACTGAAAAAGAAAGATACAATATGGGTTGTGATTGATAAGCTAACGAAGTCAGCTCATTTTATCCCGGTTCGTATGGATTATTCACTTGACAAGTTGGCTGAGTTGTATATTTTAGAGATAGTCAAACTACATGGAGTACCGTTATCGATTATCTCAAATAGAGATCCGAGATTTACTTTACAGTTTTGGAAGAAATTGCAGGAAACTTTGGGTACAAAGATGAGTTTTAGTACAACTTTCCATCCTCAGACCGAGGGTCAGTCAGAAAGAGTTATTCAGGTACTTGAGGATATGCTCAGATGTTGTGTTTTAGAATTTCAAGGTAGTTGGGAGAAATATTTGCCGTTAGTAGAGTTTGCCTATAATAATAGTTATCAGTTGAGTTTGAAGATGACACCTTATGAAGCTTTGTATGGACGTAAGTGTCGTACGCCTTTGTATTGGACAGAGCTTAAGGAAAATCAAATTTACGAGGTTGATCTAGTCAAAGAAACATAAGAGAAAGTAAAAGTCATCAGAGATTGTTTGAAAGCAACTTCAGATAGACAGAAATCCTATGTAGATTTGAAGAGGAAAGAGATTGAGTTTCAGGTTGGTGACAAGGTATTTTTGAAAGTATCTCCGAGGAAGAAACTTCTCAGATTTGGCAAGAAAGGCAAACTAAATTCACATTTTATTGGACAGTTCGAGGTGACTAAAAGAGTTGGGCCCTTAACATATCGGTTAGCTTTGCCGACTGAGTTAGAGAAGATTCATGATGTATTCCATGTGTCTATGTTACGCCGTTATCATTCAGATCTGTCACATGTGATTTCTCAAACAGAGGTTGAGATTCAGCCAAACATGACTTACGGTGCAGAATCGGTAAAGATTTTAGCTCGAGAGACCAAACAACTAAGGAACAAAAGTATTGCACTTGTGAAGGTATTATGGAATAAGCATGGGATAGACGAGGCTACATGAGAGCCTGAAGAGGCTATGCGAAAACAGTACCCAAATCTCTTCACAGGTAAGATATTTGGGGACGAAAATCCCTAAAGGGGGAGAAATGTAACATCTTGATTTCGGGCCAAGTCGAAACAGTGGTTTTGGGACCACAAATCCGATGGGAAAGAAATTATTTTTATTATATTTTTATGGTCTACAATTTCACGAAATGATTTTGTGAAAATTTTGTTCGAAAATTTCGACATTTGGGCACTCAATTTAGTTAAAAGGATTAAATTGTAAAAAGTGCAAAAGTTGAGTTCTACATGTTAGAGGTGTCCAATTGTTATGAAATTTTAAATTGGAGGTCCTTAAATGGTAATTAGACCATTGGTTAAGGTGGTAGACAAAAATGAACATGGTTAGGCATGTTTCCAAAGATTTCATTAAGGGCATTTTGGTCATTTAGTTATTAAAATGAATTAAAAACAAAATTAAAAGCCAATTTTTGTCCATCTTCAAGCTAGGGCTGAATTTTACAAGGGGGAAGCCATAGTTAGGGTTTTCAAGCTTCCAAGCTCCATAGTAAGTGATTCCAAGCCCCGTTTTTAATGTTCTTTACGTTTTTAGAGTCCGGTAACTTGATTTAGCTTATTTTAGCAATAATTTAACCTAGGGTTCATATTTGGAAAAATACCCATAAGTGAAATGCGATTATTTTGATGTTTTATGGCATAATATGGAGCTTGGAATTATGTTAAACAACTTTTGCTAAGCGATTTTAAGTGAAAACGAGTAAAACGACATAATCGGTAAAAATACCTAATGTTCATAAGTAAGTGTTAGAGTGGGAATTTGATGTTGCCATAGAAGGGAGAAATGTTCAGCATGTCATAAAATAGAAGAATAAGAGATGGAGTTTAATTTCCGAGCTTTGGGACAAAAGTGTAAATATCAAAAGTTTAGGGGCAAAATTATAATTTTGCCAAAGTTGAGTCAAGGACTGTTTTAATGAATGTGAGTATTAAATAAGCTAAATTTTATATTATAGATCAAGAGAAACGAAATCTGGAGTTAGACCGGGGAAAGAAAAAGATTGAGGACTAAGTTGCTAGATTTGGTCGTATTTTGTACCGAGGTAAGTTTACGATAAATAAATGCAACATTTCAATAATTATCATTAATGTTGTTAATTTGCCAGCAATTATGTACTTATTTCATGAATTTATTTAATGTTGACTCAAGTATGAGATGATAGAGAATCAGTGTTAAAAAGTTCCGTTGAAACATTGGGAATGTAATGGATACAAATGTCATGACATTAAGGGAATGAAGTCCCATGTAAGACCATGTCTGGGACATGGCGTTGGTACCGAGATAAGAGGTCCCATGTAAGATCATGTCTGGTGCATGGCGTTGGCACCGAGATGAGAGGTCCCCTGTAAGACCATGTCTGAGACATGGCATGGGCACCGATATAAGAAACATCCCATGTAAGACCATATCTGGGATATGGCATTGGTAGTACAGGAAACATCCCATGTAAGAGCATGTCTGGGACATGGCTTTGGCATGTTATTATCAGACAAGAGACCCGAGTATCCTTAGTATTCCAAGTGGTTCAACGGGATAGTAAATAGACGATGTTACATGAAAGTTCATGTAAAAGCCTAATAGACAAGTTCAGGTGAGTTAATAAGATTAAGAGTATCTAAGTTATCAATTGAGAAAAGAAATTTTAGCAAGGAAGGAGTAAGTTATAATCATGAGTTGTTTAAGCAAGCAAGTAAGTAAACAAGTAAGAGAGTAAGTAAAGAAGAAAGTAAAGATCTTAATGCTTAGTGAAAATTTATGAATATAATTTTTTATAATAAATGTTGTTATTTATTTGTAAACTTACTAAGCTTTATGCTTACTTTCTTTATTTTCCTTCTTTCTTTTATAGTATTGCTAAGTCAGTTTAGGGATCATAAGGACGTCGGAGTTCATCTCACACTATCCACGGACATCTCGGTATTATGTAATTTCGAAACGTGTAAAATTATGACATGTATAGGGACTTAGTCACTTTGAGTGTGTTCATATGATATGGCTAATGATTTGCTATTAAAATGGCTAATTAAGAACATGTTTGGTATTATGGATATTTAAATGTGGGTTAATACAAAGAAATTATAAAAGAGTAAAAAGTTGCAATGGTTTAGTTTTTGGACAGCAGTAGTTATGTGAATTTGAAAAATCACCAAAATTAATAGAAATGGAATTATAGAATGAATAAGATATAGGATTAAATCTTATTAAGTATATTTTCATATGAAATAAACAATGTAGGCAAAGAAATTTTATATTATGAGATATTAGAATTTTAGTGAGTCAGGGTCAGAATGGTTTTTGAAGTCCCCTGTTCTAAATTTAGAAAATCATTAAAAATTATACAAAAAGAATTAGGAGTTATAATTTATATGTATTGATTCCTTAGTGAGTCTATTTTCAGTAGAAATAAGCAGAAGCACCATATGAAGTCTGTATAATAAGATAATTGATTTTTTGTGAACAGGGCTCAGAACAATCACATAGTGAAACAGTGGAGACTTTAATGAATAAACTGTACTAATTGGCTAAACTAAAAATTCTAAAAATTTTATGGTAAGAAGGTATATGAGTCTAGTTTTGGGAAATTTATGAATCTAGATCTTGATTTTTTTAACTTGAGTTATAATTAATTTAATGACTGTTGGGCAGATGGACAATTTTATTGTGAATAGTGAAATAAATTATTTTGATTTGTTTAAGTAATCGAAAAATTTTTAATATTCCCGGTTTGGACCCGAATAATTTTTATTGCATGTTTTAGGGTCTTGAGGATCCTTTTTAGTGACATATTGGTTCAACGTGAGAGAATTAGTTTTAAAAGGAAATTTCTAAATTAGTAAGTTAAGTCAGATAAAGCTTCGTACTAGATTCCGAAAATGGTTTCGGGTAAGGGGTGTTTGTTGGATCGCCGGCACCCCTATGGCGCAGCGAAAAATAAAAATCCGGTGATCCTAACTAGGGATCCATGTGTGAGGAATGAATCGGGGTGAAAGAGGTTGCGAAATTACCTAATGTTTATTCAGAGTAGACAGCAACACCTCAACAACGAGTAGTCTGATCTACTGTCGAACCAAACCGCAATCTATCGTGATTCTGGCCTCTACGTAATCCACCCAGTTGGCTACGAACGGAAGGAATCCCCAAAATAGTTTTGAGAGTTATTTTTCTTTGAAGGCTGCTAGACTCAAACAAAGAAAAACGGGATTATATATATCCTTTTGTTTTAGGGTTTTTTTAAGAATTAAATAAATATAATAATATTTTAATCCGAAAATTATAATTACATTAATTATAATATAAGTTCGGTAAACCATATATTTATTTGAATTCTTATGCTAACCAAATTCATGTCCTCACTATACGTACAACAACCTTGTACATAATGTGTTGGAAATTTGATTACCGAATTAAATTAATTCTATAATTAATTTAATTCAAGGGACCCCAAAAACAATACCAACTATGGTTTATTCCGTTCATTTCAACTATAGGGTGTGACCCTGTAGGTTCTTGTAACGTTAGCAGTAACACTAGAACGATTCTAATGCTACGAACAATGAGTGGCATCTAGCAATGCATCATTGCTACCTAAGTCACAAGAGATCATGATTCGACATAACCTTTTTATGATTAACCTTTTATGCAATAATCCTTAAGTCTTTTATCTCTGGATTGGACACAAGTCATGGACTAGTCACACTTGCATTGTCCATTCCATGTTCCTTGATATTTTAAGCAAACTACGATATACAAATAAGTATGACATCTAATATCAACTTATTTGAGCATGGCCATGCATTTCTAGTCTCACTTAATCAAGTGGCCTAAGATATTACTCCCATTATGTAGGAGAGACTTATCCTATATCGACCAACCATATCCCTCTACATAGATTGTGATATATCCAACATCAGTCTTTATAGAACAACCAGTTACGGTGTACGTTTGACTGTATCAAAATATACAACTCACGATGTTGGGATTATGATGATCTCAAGTCTGAGGATCATATAAATATTAATCATTATGAGTAATGTCGTGACAATTACATAATAATCCAAGAAACATACTCATAACGGGTCAGTCCAATATGTTGTTCTCTAACACACATATTCATGTAATGATTCCGACATTCCATATCAATGACAACTCTTTATCATCAATCAACTACACGTTAGTCTTAATGCATTATCGTTGTCCTATCCAACAATAATACTTGACTAAGGAACTTTTAAGAATAATCATATTATTCTCAGGACATTATTATAAAACAGTTTATTTATATACACAGAAAAGAAACTGAAATAATAATGGTAACGCCTTATATTAATAAACATGATAAATCAAGTATGTTATTACAACCATCTCATGATTGATCTTTGGGCATACTCTAACAATCTCCCACTAGCACTAAGACCAATCACTTATATATCTAATACCAAGTGACTTAGTGTGACGATCATGCTTCTGCTGTGTCAGAGGCTTGGTCAAGGGATCAGCAATGTTATCATCTGTAGGTACTCTGCATATCTCTACATCCCCTTGATCGATAATCTCTCGAATAAGATGGTAGCGCCTAAGTATATGTTTGGATTGCTGGTGAGATCTAGGTTCTTTAGCTTGTGCAATGGCTCCATTATTATCACATCGGAGTTCTATAGCATTTGATATGCTAGGCACAACCCCTAGTTCAGTAATGAACTTTTTGATCCAAACCGCTTCTTTTGCTGCCTCACTGGCTGCAATATACTTAGCCTCTGTTGTAGAATCGGCTACTGATACGAACTCGTCTCGTGATGTTTTGAGTCGTATGTGTTGCCCAATCGTGAATTGAGTAAGGATGGATTCGTTTCGGTTTTAAAATGAAACAAAATAGAGATAATGGCTTCAAACAAAGGTAATAAACAAAATAAAGAGGAAACAATAACAAATTAATTGGCTAAGACCGAAAATGAACCAACAATAACGAATTGTTGACCCGAATCTCAAAATGGTCTTTAGGTGTTTTTCGGTTAAAGGAAACAGGAAAGGAACCTTGACCCACTATCAACTATGATAGGAACCAAAGGTATATTGAACGCCACACCAAAGGTGATAAGTTCGGTAAACAAAGAAAAGATGGACGCCACAAGCTATGCTTGATAAGTCAAATCAATTTCGTAAGAACAAAGAGAATTGGATAGCTCACAATTCAAATATAACATCTATATTCAGCAAAAGTCCTCTCTCTATGGCTGGTTACATCTATTTATAATGCTAAAACAAGGTAACCGAATGGTCAAAAACATCCACTTAATGTGTCATAAAAAAACTGATGTCTTTTCTTATTCTTTGAACCAAATAACTCCTTCCATAAAATCACTTTAATTCAGCTGATTTGAATGTCTTTAATGGCTTAGAAAATGACTCTTGAGTTGTCCTTGGCTAGTTGAATAGACACCATCTCTTAACCAGCTCCTTAATGACATTCAAAGGCTTGAATAATTTCTCTTGAAAGCTCCAAAAACGGCTGGAAGTGGAAGTTGCTGCTGAATTTTAAAGGGCATAAAATGCTCTTTAAAAACTCCTTTTAATGATCTTTAAGCTCCTTTTTTAACAGCCCCTTTAATTGTAACTCAAAAGAACTTGAACAGCCACTTAATTAAATGTGTAACAGCCTTGAATTGTAACCACTATAAGCTAAAAAGTCATCTGCAATAAACACATTAAAATGAGTTTATTAAACAAATGAAAACACTTATTAATCATAACAAACATTAAACTTACTTAAATAAATGAACTAAAACATATATACAATAATTATTCCAGCAACTAGTTTAATTAAAGAAGCATAATTTAAAAAACTTAATTTATGCATCAATAAATAATCCTAGGAACTAGATCAATTAAGAACAACACTTATTAAATAAAGTTCAGCAAAAAACACTTATTAATTAAAACTAAGATGAGTTGAATAAATGTCCAGCAACTCATTTATTAAACTAAGATGCTTAAATGCATGGTTTTGAAATGCAAATTTAACTAACATGAAAGTTACATAATTAAACTAACTTGACTTAATTTAATGATGCAAACTTAACTAACATGAAAGTTACATAATGCATGACTTTATTAAATGCAGAACACATATTAATGATGTGCAAACTATGACATAATTAAAAACACAAACTAAAATAACTAAAAATTAATGAATCATAGTCCTTATTTTCCAGCAGCCAAATTGACAAACTAAAATTAAAAACTTCATTTTGCACTTGGGCCCCTCGAGTTTGGACCAATCTCGGTAGCGTCGAGTTGTGTCGTAACATGATGCGACCGGGATCGCATCAGCTACTGTACTTTGCTTTGAACTCTTCCAGCTCACAGCACCACCATTAAGGCAAAACACAAAACCTGATTGTGATCGAGAATCGTCCTTATCGGTTTGGAAGCTAGCATCAGTGTAACCTTTTACACTTAACTCTTCCTCACCTCCATATAGTAGGAAAACATCCTTAGTTCTTCTCAAGTACTTAAGGATATTATTGACTGTGGTCCAGTGACCTTCACCGGGATCTACTTGGTATCTGCTCGTCATGCTTAAGGCATATGAGACATCTGGACGGGTACATAACATGGCATACATGATAGATCCAATAGCGGAAGCATATGGAATTTCTCTCTCTTGTGGAGTTGAAGGACACATTTCCTTCGAGAGTGAAATACCATGTCTCATAGGTAGGAATCCTCTCTTAGATTCTTCCATACTGAACCTTTTCAGTACTTTGTCTATGTATGTACTTTTGCTTAGACCTAGTAGTCATCTTGATCTATCTCTATAGATCTTTACTCCTAAGATGTAAGTTGCTTCGCCCAAGTTCTTCATAGAAAAACAATTTCCTAACCAAGTCTTAATAGACTGCAAGGTAGGTATGTCATTTCCTATGATAAGTATGTCATCCACATACAGTACCAAGAATGTTATAGTGCTCCCACTAACTTTCTTGTAAACGCATGGCTCATCTTCATTTTTGATAAAACCAAACTCTTTGATTGCATCATTAAAACGAAGATTCCAACTTCGAGAAGCTTGCTTTAATCCATAAATGGATCTTTGTAGGTTACATATCTTTCCAGCATCCTTTGGATTGACAAAACCTTCAGGTTGTGTCATGTACACATCCTCTTCAAGTTTCCCATTAAGGAAAGCTGTTTTGACGTCCATCTGCCAGATTTCATAGTCATGAAATGCAGCTATAGCTAGCAAGATCCTGATGGATTTAAACATAGCTACAGGAGAAAAGGTTTCATCTTAGTCAACACCATGAACTTGGCGAAAACCTTTAGCGACTAATCGCCCCTTGTATGTTTGTACATTACCATCCATGTCGGTTTTCTTTTTGAAAACCCACTTGCACCCTATGGGCTTAACCCCTTCGAGTGGGTCAACCAAAATCCATACTTAGTTTTCATACATGGAATCCATCTCAGATCTCATGGCTTCAAGCCATTTCTCAGAGTCTGGGCTCGTCATCGCTTCTTGATAAGTCCTAGGCTCATCTTGATCTATCAGTAGAACATCACCATGCGTTGTAACGAGAAATCCATATCTCTCAGGTGCTTGGCGTTCCCTTAAAGATCTACACAGTGGTTGTGTTTCTACAGCAATTACTTGTTCCTCAACCCCTTGTGGAACTTGCTGTTGTTCTATCTCTGGTTCAGTGGTATTTTGCGATTCTCGAACTTCATCAAGTTCAATCTTTTTCCCACTTCCTTTTCTAGAAACAAATTCTCTCTCTAGGAAGACACCAGTCCGAGCAACAAGTATTTTGTTCTCAGTGGGATTAAAGAAATAATATCCTTTGGTTTCTTTTGGATACCCCCACAAAAATACATTTTTCAGATTTGGGTTCAAGCTTAGTAGACGTCTGACATTTAACATAAGCTTCGCAACCCCAAATTTTCATAAAAGACATACTGGGACGTTTCCCAGTCCATATCTCATATGGTGTCTTTTGAACCGATTTAGATGGAACACGATTTAGTGTGAAAGTAGCTGTCTCAAGTGCATGTCCCCAAAAGGAAGTCGGCAGATCAGCATGACTCATCATGGATCGAACCATGTCTAATAAAGTTCGATTTCTTCTTTCAGAAACTCCATTCCATTGAGGAGTACCAGGAGGAATAAGTTGTGAGACAATCCCACATTGCTTCAAAAGATCATCAAACTCTAAGCTCATATACTCTCTACCTCGATCAGATCGAAATGTCTTGATAGTTTTTCCTAGTTGATTTTGTACTTCATTTTTGAATTCCTTGAACTTTTCAAGGGATTCAGACTTATGGCGCATGAGATAGACATACCCATATCTACTAAAATCATCAGTGAAAGTGATGAAGTAATGAAATCCTCCTCTAGCCTGTATATTTATTGGCCCATATACATCAGAATGTATTAGGCCCAATAAATCACTAGCTCGTTCACTTTTACCAGTAAAAAGAGACTTAGTCATTTTTCCCAATAAGCAAGATTCACATATTTCAAATTGTTCAAAAACAAATGAATCCAAGAAACCATCTTTATGGAGCTTGGATATGCGTTCCTCACTTATGTGGCCCAAACGACAATGCCATAGATAAGTTTGATTTGAGTTATTTATTTTTGATCTTTTAGTATTTATGTTGTAGATGGGATTCATTTGATCTAAAACATAGAGGCCATTATTCAATTGTGCCAAACCATAGAAAACATTATTGAGATAAAAGGAACAACAATTATTCTTAATAATTATCTCAAAACCAATTTTGTCAAAACAAGAAATTGAAATAATGTTTTTAGTCAAACTGGGCACATAATAACAATCCTCTAAACATAAACCAAGTCCACTAGGCAAAGATAAATTATATGTTCCCACAGCTAATGCAGCAACTTTTGCTCCATTTCCAACTCGTAGGTCCACATCTCCTCTAGCCAAAGTCCTACTCCTTTGCAGTCCCTGTACAGAAGTACAAATGTGAGAACCACAACCAGTATCTAATACCCATGAAGTAGTAGTTGATAAATTAATATCAATAACATAAATACCTGAAGCAGACGTTCCGCTTATTTTGGCCTTCTTGACTTCCTCAAGATAGATAGGGCAGTTCCGCTTCCAATGTCCAGTCACACCACAATGAAAACAGTTTCCTTCCTTAGCCACCTCTCCTTTAGGTTTCAATGCAGCCTTTACTTTTCCAGGCTTGGGCCTAGCTTTGCCCTTGGGCTTTGCCTGAACTTTGGCCTTTCCCTTGCCCTTATTATTACGGACCATCAGTATAGGCTTGGGTCCAACCTTTTTCATGTTGCCTTCAGCAGTTCGTAACATACTGAGCAACTGTGGCAGAGTCTTATCAATCTCATTCATATTAAAATTGAGGACAAACTGGCTGTAGCTATCCGGCAACGATTGCAGAATAACATCAGTGGCCAACTCTTGGCTCAATGGAAACCCAAGCTTAGACAGGCTTTCAATATAGCCAATCATCTTAAGGACATGAGGTCCCACTGGGCTTCCTTCAGCCAGCTTACATTGGAACAGGGCCTTAGAGATATCGAACCTCTCTTGCCGTGCTTGCCCCTGATAAAGTTCTTTTAGGTGCTCAATCATTTCATAAGCAACCATGTCCTCATGTTGCTTCTGAAGCTCAGGATTCATAGTGGCAAGCATAAGACATCCAACGTCTACCATGTCATCGAGATGCTTCCTGTAAGCATCTCTATCAGCCCTCGAGGCATTAGTGGGTGGCTCGTTAGGAACTGGTTGTTCAATGACATATAATTTCCGTTCTTGTTTGAGGACAATCCTCAAGTTATGGAACTAGTCAAGAAAATTTAAACCATTCAACTTGTCCTTCTCAAGGACCGATCGCAATGATAGTGTATTTGTGTTTGCAGCCATAATATATCTACAACAATGAAATTATGCATGTGAAAATTTATCAAATTTGTATTAATCATTAAAAGGACTTAATTAAATGATGCTCCCACTATTTTACTACAAAACTAATACCCTCATACGTTAGTTTCGGAAAGGCTTTCTTGAAAAGCATTTCAAGTGGCTTAAGGATCCATATTTCACCTCCTCTTAAGTCAGCTTTGGCTTTACTCTCAAGATTATGGTTATCTAGGTAAGCAACACTTCCTAATTACATCATATGTAACTCCTAAAGTTTGGTGGACAACTCTTGTTCTAATCATCTTATGATTTATCCAAATTACTTGCCTCTAGGTTTCTAATCCTATTAGAATAACCTAGTCAAGTCATTAACCAATTTTAACCTGCGAATATCACTTGTTTATTCTTCGCGTTTAACCAAGATAAATACTAGTACTTCGCTTTAGCAGAACCTACACAATATTGATCGAGGCCTTAACGAGGGCAAAATTGGAAGGCTATGTTGACTTAATATTTTAATAGAGGGATTTTATTAAGATCGTTTCATCTCACCAATTATGATTTACTTTAGTCCATTTAGCCATTTAATTGATCTCATCAATTAATGTGGTTCATTATTATCAAATTTTAACATGTTTAAAATTTGGCATGCTTTAGACATCCATAGCATCTCATACATGAATAAAGCAATAAATAAATGCAATAGTTATAGCCCATAAACTAAGGTGGCGCAACCCAAGCCAATGGGAGAACCAAAAGGAAACCTAAAGGTGTAAGCTGGTTTTCAAGCTCTCAGTCCACACTGGTTGGCCCATCTTCCATCTCGGCTAGCCCACAGCAACTCTTGCAAATTACAATATGTAGAAACTCGTTTTAAATACGAGGGAGTAAGATGAGCAGAGAAATACAAGAGAATAGTAGCAAGGCGCGACACGCAGGCCGTATTTATAAAAATACAACCTTTAAAACATATCCTTTCAACTTTATGGCCCACCAAGTTTTATTTATTATATCCCGAAAATACGACAAAAGCCGGGGGTGCGCGGTACGAACCGCATACCCCATTCAAGTAAAACCTCACGATTTGATAACTTTTATCAACATAATCGTGTTTTCGGGATTTTAATCCCTGAGGTTTCATGCCGGAACAACCCTTGTTCCACTAACCAGTTAACTTTTACTAGAAATTGTCAACACCACCGTCGCACCATTATAGATCTGTTAACATTTAACTGTAATAACATAAAACCAAATAGGCCATAACATCATGATTAATATTTAATCCATTGTCAAAAGGAACGGTTATCAGGTTACAATTAAACGATTTAAACAGTCAAACTTTACTAAAACTAAGCATGCATCTCATACAATTGCATCACCCAAGCATTTAAACCCGAGTCCGTATCACACAAGTGGCTCAGATACCACTGTTGGATTGCCGGCACCCCTATGACGCAGCGAAAAATAAAAATCCGGTGATCCTAACCAGGGATCCATGTGTGAGGAATGAATCGGGGTGAAAGAGGTTGCGAAATTTCCTAATGTTTATTCAGAGTAGACAGCAACACCTCAACAACGAGTAGTCTGATCTGCTGTCGAACCAAACCGCAATCTATCGTGATTCTGGCCTCTACATAATCCACCCAGTTGACTCGAACGGAAGGAATCCCCAAAATAGTTTTGAGAGTTATTTTTCTTTGAAGGCTGCTAGACTCAAACAAAGAAAAACGAGATTATATATATCCTTTTGTTTTAGGGTTTTTTTTAAGAATTAAATAAATATAATAATATTTTAATCCGAAAATTATAATTACATTAATTATAATATAAGTTCGGTAAACCATATATTTATTTGAATTCTTATGCTAACCAAATTCATGTCCTCACTATACGTACAACAACCTTGTACATAATGTATTGGAAATTTGATTACCGAATTAAATTAATTCTATAATTAATTTAATTCAAGCGACCCCAAAAACAATACCAACTATGGTTTATTCCGTTCATTTCAACTATAGGGTGTGACCCTGTAGGTTCTTGTAACGTTAGCAGTAACACTAGAACGATTCTAATGATACGAACAATGAGTGGCATCTAGCAATGCATCATTGCTACCTAAGTCACAAGAGATCATGATTCGACATAATCTTTTTATGATTAACCTTTCATGCAATAATCCTTAAGTCCTTTATCTCTGGATTGGACACAAGTCATGGAATAGTCACACTTGCATTGTCCATTCCATGTTCCTTGATATCTTAAGCAGACTACGATATACAAATAAGTATGACATCTAATATCAACTTATTTGAGCATGGCCAAGCATTTCTAGTCTCACTTAATCAAGTGGCCTAAGATATTACTCCCATTATGTAGGACGAACTTATCCTATATCGACCAACCATATCCCTCTACATAGATTGTGGTATATCCAACATCAGTCTTTATAGAACAACCAGTTACGGTGTACGTTTGACTGTATCAAAATATACAACTCACGATGTTGGGATTATGATGATCTCAAGTCTGAGGATTATATAAATATTAATCATTATGAGTAATGTCGTGACAATTACATAATAATCCAAGAAACATACTCATAACGGGTCAGTCCAATATGTTGTTCTCTAACACACATATTCATGTAATGATTCCGACATTCCATATCAATGACAACTCTTTATCATCAATCAACTACACGTTAGTCTTAAGGCATTATCGTTGTCCTATCCAACAATAATACTTGACTAAGGAACTTTTAAGAATAATCATATTATTCTCAGGACATTATTATAAAACAATTTATTTATATAAACAGAAAAGAAACTGAAATAATAATGGTAACGCCTTATATTAATAAACATGATAAATCAAGTATGTTATTACAACCATCTCATGATTGATCTTTGGGCATACTCTAACAGTGTTACGTGGTGATACATGGAAAGAGATGATATGGTGTGATGGATGACAAATCCAATTGAATCATACTCAAGTATATTGGTTATCCTTGTCAAATTCTTATGAATCATGTTTAAATGAACTAACATGTGTTGTTGATGAGCTAGGGCTTATGCCAAGCTTGTGGATCTGATTGATGTTTATGCTTGTACTGTGCATACGAAATAGGTAAGAAAAAGGAAATGAATGGTAAGGACGTAATTGGGATGTATTATAATTTTATAAAAGGTTTAATGTGATAAATGATGTAATATATGTGAGCAAATTGCTTATGCTATGAGTGAATACACTAAGTTAGGAATTGATAAGGTTGTTTAGGCTTATTATAAGCATTGGGAATTAAATGAAAAGAAAGAAAATGGAAAGATATATAAATTTATAGAAAGGTTGATGATTATATATTATGTCTCATGAAATCCTATCATGTTATGAATAGTTAATAATTATGCGACATAATGAACTTATTAAATTGTGAGTTGATAATTATGGTTGGATAAATATTGAGGCATTGGTATAGGCTTGTATTTAACCTATAAATTTCATTATTGAAATGTAATTTTATGCTTATGGTTTATATGAGCTTACTAAGCATTGATGCAATCATGGACAAGGACTCAACCAAAACAGCTTATGATCTAATTGAACTACCAATAGGGCCAATCAGTTGTGCATGAGCCAAGAAGTTCAAGGAAGCCATAACGGGTCTCATTGATCAAGTTTGGGCAGAAGCTATCACGGGACTAATTCATTAAGCTTGGGCAGGCACTCCGTGCATCGCATGCAATGTGCTTCAGACAAAGCTTTAAATTCAGGTTGATTAATTCAGCTGCTGGAATAAAGATTTGAATCCATTTTTAGTTATTTTAGTTATTTTAGTTTGAACACCGCTAATATGAGTCCTTAATTATGTCTTAGTTTGAACATCATTAATATGCGTTTTTAATTATGTCTTAGTTTGAATATCATTAATATGTGTTTTAATTATGTGTTTTTAATTCTGGCATAATTAATATTTGTCTAAGTTCATATAAATTAAAGTGTGTTTAAACTTTGTTTTATTGTTGCATTTAACCGTGTTTTTAATGTGTACTAGGTTGTTCACATTGGCTGCTTCTAATGCATGCATAATTGAAGATTCAATGGACTGTATTTAAGGAGTTCATGCACTAGGACATTCATGCATGTGGAAGGTGTTGAATACAATCTTCCAAGCACATTTTCGTGAAAAGCCAAGGCATCTAGTGTGTCCACACTTGGCCAAACGGCTGGCTACCAAGTTCACACCCAATGGATGCTTAGGACAAGTTAATGCATCGATCAACTTCTATACTTGCATGGATAAATTCATGAACATCCAAGGGGGGAATTGTCACATAAATTCAGTACATTGAATTAATAACATGCATGCACAATGGGGAGGACGAATTTATGAGATACATGCTACAATTCATGAACCAGCCCATCATTAATGCGTCCAATTAATTGAAGGTGCATGATCTATGCAAGTTACATGTCCATTCAAGGCATTTGAGCTTTCTTCCATGCTAAGAATACATGCACAGCCATAAAGGAAGAAATGTGTCTATTCAGACTTGGGAAAGCATTCAAGAACAGTCTTTAATGTTTAGTTGTGAACAATTTAATGTTGGTGTGAACACATAGATGCCGAATTTGAGTAGTCATCTTTATGTTTAAAAATGGTTGTTTTGTAAACATTTGAGGGTGAGACTTTTGATAAATTTTAATCATATAGTGAGTGTTCACTCTCTTTGTTCTTCCTTGACTCAAATTGACTTATCAAGCTTCCTTGTGGCGTCAATCTGGTTCTTTCTTGAGCTTATCACTTCATAGAAGTGTGGAGTTCACCCTATACCGATTGGTTCCTATCTTGCTAGATAGTGGGTCACGGTTCTGCTATCCTTATCAAACCATTCTAAGTGTTGATATAAGAATTGGGTCAATATTGCCCTTTAATATTGGTTCATTCTTCATCCCTTGATCTGAAACTTAACTTATCCATTTTCATCCACCCAAACACCCTTTTGCATGGCCTGCCATTCACATTTTCAACTATACTTAACCCATTGTTTTGATACTTCTTAATTTTGATTGGGAACATTTGTGACTCATAATCAATAAACAAATACAAGCTCACATCAAGAATTCATTGCTTACGTAGTGGTTTTCCTCTACTTTATAGATTATCGAAAGCTCGATTGGGTTGGAAGCTAGTCGAAGATCCATCACACTATCCATCGATTTTATTGGTAGATTTTAATGTCTTGGTTAGGATTATAATGGCATGTATAGGTGAACTTATGGTTGACGATTAGTTGAATGTTGTTTGAGGTGTTTGGCATGTATATGTCATTTTAGGAGATGTAGCTGTAACACCCATAACCCGTTTTCGTCTTCAGAATAGGGTTACAGAGTATTACCATAAATACATAACTTTAACATCACAATCATTGCAAAATCCAATCAAACACATGCATAACATCCCTTATTCGAGCCCTAGAGGCCTTAAAAACACTTTAGAAACGATTTGAGACTAACTCGAAAACATTTAAAAATTCATGGAAAAAGATGGAAAAAATCACACTACAGGAGTCACACGGCCGTGTGACTAGGCTGTCTGACTCACACAGCTAAGACACACATCCGTGTCTTAGGCCGTGTAGGCATTCGACCCAGCTTGTGTCCGTGCTCGTGTAACTCTCTGACATGGGCCATTCAAATATAACACACAAGGAACATTACATGCCACTATCACACACAAGCATACCAATTTGGCCATTCAAAACATTTCATCACTAAACCATTTCAACATTAGCCATCAAGTCCAAAATTGCCAAAATGTCATCAATCATAAAACCATATTTACAAGCCAAACATAGTTTCCATATCATTAAGCACAAAACACCTATACATGCCATTATAACTGCGACCAAAGCATAACTATCTACCGATAAAATCAATGGACAGTGTGGTGGATCTTCGACTAGCTTCCAACCCGATTGAGCTTTCGATAATCTGTAAGGTAAAAGAAAAACTACTTAAGCAATGAATTCTTAGTAAGCTTGTATAAACTTTAAGCATAATATTCAATTTCAATATTAAACTTTATAAAATAAACATAAATCTATGTCAATGCTATAAGATTCATAAATCGATAAGATCATCAGGTCACAAATGAGTAAGTTTATTAATGTCACATATTTATTGACCATTCATAATCAATAGCAGATGCTATCTCTTTTCATAATCGATAGACGAAGTTATCCCTTTTCATATTTGATAGCCGAAGTTATCCCTTTTCATTGGTCGTTGATCACCAATATGCCGTTGAATTGTTCTGTCGAGACATAATTTGATATTATAAAATGATACCATTTAAAATATAATTTAAAATGCTATTTAAACGTACAAACTTAACTGACTAAATTGCAGAGATGTCAAAGTACAAGGTTATTTTGGTAATTTTCCACTCTCCTCGATTTTCCACCCGATCTTGATCTAAATTAATAATTTCATTCAATCTATTAATTTAGATAGTAAAACAATTTATTTTACGCAACTTAGTCATTTTTAAAATTTTTAAAAAATTGGCCCTAACATTTTACTTTTATTCAATTTAGTCCCTGAGTGTAAAACATGCAAATTAACCATTTTTATAGAAATTTAACACTAGTGGAACATTCATAGCCTCCATTTCAGCCCATTTTTGCTAGAATTTCACATAAAATCCTTGTACTCTTATTGTTTTAACAATTTAGTCCCTAATCGATAAATTCATCAAAAATCACTTAACAAAATACTTTTAAATGATATTTCAAATTCATCATTTAATATAAAAAATCACTAGATTCATCAATCACAACATTCAAAATCTTTAACAGTTTCAAAATTGAAGGTATGACCTAGCTGGAACTAGTTGCAACGATCTCAAAAACATCAAAATTGATGTGATCCGGCCCAGGTTAATCGAGTCGTTTCACGTAGATGCCCGATCGTCGATGAGGAGTTTCGTACCAAAAGGATGGTTTGTTTGTAATCGACTAAAAATATGTAGTAAAGTGATGGATATAAGTTCACAAAGGGGTAAGTAGGATATGGATAGGTTTGACAACAAGGGGAAGGAGAAAGATAGCTAATTTGTTTGGCTCGGTTTAAGGATAAAATAATAAAGATAAAATATAAGATATTCGGTGGGGATGGATAAGTGAACTTAAACACCAGAAATGATTCAACACTAAAGAGTGTCACCCCGATTTCTATTTAGTTAAGGTGGATTTGCGGAATTGTAGAAGGGTTGAACGCCACACCAATGCAAGGTGATAAGTTCAAAAGAGAACGATAGACCCCACTAGCACGCTAGAAAAGTCAGATCGAGACTCGTACGAAATAGGATAAGAGGAAACCTCTCAATCAAGTTTTCAATAATCAAATTCTGTTCACATAGGTATTTAACATGTTCACACAAAAAGCATTAAAATTTGGTTCATGCTTGAAGATGGTACATGAATTGGCCGAACCATCATGATGCTTCACTTGATGCATTCATGCATCCTTAGCCTTGAAGAATCTCCATAATTCCATAAATGTGCAGCCCTTTAATGATCCTACATCTCCCTTGGCTGAATGAGGCATTAATGTGCCTAAAATACTTGAATGGTCATCTTGAAAATGCATGAATCATGCATGAAACGTCCCATGTATTTTCCCCCATAAATATGATCCATGAATCTTCAAATACATGAACTTTCAGCAACTCCCTCTTGCATGAACGTCCCAAATGCATGTGCTCCTTTAAATGCCATCCATTGAACCTCAATTGTGCATGCACACTCCCATACATTGCACCAATTCGTTCATGAACCTACAGCAAATTAAATCAGCAAGTTAAATGCATTTCAAACACATTAAATTAACAGCATATGAACTCAATAATTTGCACATTAAATTTGGCCATACATATTAACAATTTCAGACATATTTAAAACATCATAATTAGTTAAGTATTTAATTTAGATATAATTAAAACACTTAATTAATTATTTGTCCAGATTTTAACAAATTAATTAACTTAAGATAAACAACTAATTTAACTAATGACAAATTAAATGGTTTATTTCAGCAAAATAAATGCAAGCTAAAGAAAGCTAAAAATAAGCTCATTGGGTTAAGATTGAGCTGAATTGAGCTTGAATGAGTTGACTTGAGCTCGAGTGAGCTGGAAACGAGCTAAACGGAGCTTAACAAAATGAAATTGAACTAATTCAGCTCGCATGGATTTGCAAACAATGCTTAGGGAGCTGATCCAAAAGTGTGCCCGAGGCATGGTCGTATCAAAAATTATTAAAAATTAACTTCAATAGCACAACCATGCAAGGAATGAAAGCTTGCCGAAACTCCATGGCTTCTTCAATGGTGTTTCTTCCTTCTCTTTTCGGTGAAAGAACCAAAATAAGATGATATTATCTTTTTTTTCTTTTGTTTTCAATGTTTTAATACTTTAAACATTAATTAATAAAACAATTCAAATAATAATTTAATAATCAACCACATTACCGTCCATTAGCAATAATTAAGTCTTATTTTCCATATTAAACAATCCATTTTTTTAATTTATGCAATTGGGTAGTTAAATACTAATAATAATTGACTTTTGCATTTTTTACAAATTAGTCATTTTTAATGAATTAGCTATCGAAACGTTAAAATTTTTCAACGAAAATTTAATACCACCTTAATGACACTTTGTAAATATTTATAAAAATATTTATGGCTCGATTGATAGAAATGAGGTCCCGATACCTCATTTTCTAAAACCACTTGACCTTAGGGTCTTACCACTTAAACTTAATAAATCATTTATATAACATAAATTATCAAATCAAAAACCTTTTTAAATCACATTTGACTCGTAAATATTAAATAATAATATTTACGAACTTACTCGTTAGATTTGGCGTCCCCGTAACTACTGTTTCTGACATTACTGAAAAATGGACTGTTACAACTCTCCACTTACAAAAATTTCGTCCTCAAAATTTCTCACCTGGTGAGAGTCATCACATCAAATCATTTTGTCATCTTATTAATGGTAATCCATAGATAAATCATTTATAACTCATCTCGATTCAAAACTCGTATCAGAACTCATATTAAAACTTGATACTATATCAGAACTTAACTAAACAGCTATGATGTTCTCCTGTCATAACTTTATCATTAGTAGTATAACTACCAAGAAATTCCCTACTGATCATCTGACGAAACATTACTGAGAAACCTCGATTATCAAACTCTGATTGATGCTTCTAACATGTTTGCATCTGTAACTTTAAACTAATATTTGTTCCCCTTACATGGAAAGTGTCAAGCAATAACGTTTAACACAAGCGTGACAACTTCAACTATCGAGACGACTTTAACTCATAATGATATTTCCCGATTATAGCTAATCTGATAGATATATTTCTATATTATGTCTTCTAGAATATGAATCCTTCATTCTGACTGTTCGTCAAATTACTCGTGAATGGACAAAATTTATTCTCGGACCTGGGCATAAACTCAAATGCATATAACTCAATTAACTTTTCAATGAATAACCTGTTCTCATTAAAAAAATGAGTCAATTTTATCTATCGAATAATAACATTTCAAAATAATCCCTTCTTGTTGTCAAGAAAATCCAGACATACAATCTATCATAATTCCCTCAGAATACTAGTCAAGAATCTTTACAAACCGTATTAGCTCAAACGAAACATAACATCTCGTTTTAACTTGTTGACATAAAACAAGATTACTTGAGGAATGAGAACCAATATGCAAAGTTAAGTTCGATCTTCCACATCTGTAATTTTGTCGATGCCTACCCCTTCACGAAAGGTAGAAATGGGATATATAATAAATCTATTTCAATTATTGACATCAAAGCATTGAACCATACGGAAGCCACAACCATCAGATGAATTAAAACCATAGTGCTATAATAAGATCGACTTTTCAACCGTATAGATAGAATAATACCTCAACAGCAATAGTGTACTCTGAAATAGAAGAGAAAAATCGATTGTAGTTCTAGTAACAACCTGTGCAATAATAAAACCTCTATAAATTTGAGGTCTTTATCACCGTGTTTCCATGACCGAACCAAGAATAATAACTATAATAGATGTAATTACCTCCGACCAATGAGCATTCTTTACAGATGAACCATGTTTGACAGAATAAATAATAAGAGCAAGAAGAGAATCGAGATAATGAAGTCCAAGATGTGAAGCTATACTGAATCTCCGAGAATACAACCCATATTGAATGATAAAGAGATTGATGGTACATCAGAGAAAATCCAAAAGAAAAATATCGCTTATACGCACTGGAACCAGTTGTGGTAGAGATAACATAAATTGTATATATATAATTCAAAGCATCAACCAATAGAAGAAATAGAGTAACATCATATGAGTCTATCGAATCTTCTATCGAACATAATAGAATAAAATGCCAAAGAAAAATAGTGGAATTCTGACTGAAATCAACCGAACTAACAATACCTCTGTCTAATATTATGATTGGCCAGCCTATCTATATGATAAGAAACACATCTAAAAATTAACAGTTGCATATATCTCTGAAAACAAAAGAACATATAGAATACTCAGAGGAGATCACTGTAAGATACTCTACCATAACAACTGTAACATCCCAAAAATTGTGGGTTAGTAGAATCGGGTTTGTAAATCGAGAGAGAGTGATAATGTTTTAATTTTTTAAATTATCTATGCATTTTTAGGAAATAAATTAGGTATTGATTTTTTGGTTAAGTTTTAGTGTAATGTTTCTTTAAACACAAGTTCAAATCCCTTCTCTCGCAACATTTTTATTATTTTGCAAATTTTGCCTTAAACCCTAGTATGTGACATGCCTTATTTTTTAAATTAAATATTTCAAATTATATCAACAATGAGTTATTGGTTTGATGGTTAAAAATTAGTGAATTTATCCTTGGCATCCTAGCTTCAATTCCTTTCCCATGCAAATAATTTAATTTTTTGACAAAAACCCCTTGTTTTAATGTGTGGGCCATCCAAGACTAGTTAACCAAGGTATAAATATTAATTTTTTTTCTAAAAATCATCCTTTAATCCTCATCTTCATTTCCCTAGCCATTCCTCTCCTCCTCTCATTCTCTTTGATTTTAATTTTTTTCTTTACTCTATTGTTGTCGTCGTCTACACCTAGTTTTACCATTTCTTTCTTTTCTTTTCTTTTTGCCACAAGATTTGTTAACATATTCTCTGATACGACCATGGCTCAAGATTCGAATAAAGTTGTAGAAGAACCTATGGAATTGCCATCGGGCCTGATCACTCGTGCTCGTGTTAGGAGGTTCAAGGATGCTATTACGGGTCTTATAGCCTGAGTTTGGGGAGAAACTATTACTAGACTTATTGATCATTCATGGAATTATAATTCGAGTGCTCTAAGCTCAATTTTAGCTCAGTTCAATTTACTTTAACTTAAAGTTCCTTTGCTGGAATAAAAGCATTCAATCGGTCTAGTTAGTTATTTAGTTAATTCGGTTTTTAGTTAATTTAGTTTAATTATGTTTTGGTTTGGACATTAATAATTGGGTTTTAAATATGTCAAAAATCCGAACACCTTAATTTGTTTTAAGTTCATTAATTCTGTCCAAAATTCATACTGCTGTAATATGAGATTTAATTTGAAACAAATTAAATAGGTTTCAATTTAGACATCTTAATTATGTCTCACGTCCAGACCAATTAATTGTGTCTAACATTCAGTTTTTATGTTACCTTAAACTGATCTTTAAATGTGTTTTGTAGGTTGGCTGAATAGGCTGCCCCACCAACCCATACATTGGACGACATTAAAGGGACAACATGCACCTGGACGTGCATGAATCTTGCAGCTATTGTTTACTCTTTCCCAAGCAACCCTTCGTGACAACCAACAGCCAAAAGTTTCATCATTTAATCCAGTAGCTGAACAAATCAATTCACATCTCCTGGTCGATTATATTTCTGTTTAATTCAGCTCACCTACAAGTTCATTAACTGACTATTCGTGGAAAGCAAAGGTTATGTCCATTGGCATTTTCCATGCTGGAAACATCCCTTTTGCTGATTTGTGCATTCGTTGCACCATGGCCACAATTACTCCAACTTCAATGAAAAGGAACAAGCAAGTTAAATGAACTACTCAACTTAGCTGATAAAGAAATTGCAAGATTCAGCTCATCTTCTAAGTGCATTCAACTGGCTGTTCGGGCATAGCAAGAGTCAGCTGACCATTAATTCATTCATTGGATATTTCAGCTAAACCTTAAGACAACATTAGTGTTTTAATTAATTACAATCTACTTTAGGCTATTCGACTGGAGCTATGTAGTCCTATAAATAGCTCTTTATAATCTGTTTTAAGGTTACTTAACTTGGACATTTTTATGAATATTCAGGTTAGTGAGTTATTCAACCCCTGCTATTCGTTTGAGACTCGAGTGACTTATCTAGCACCGTCTAGTGGCGTCAACCCGATTCTTTTTCTCTGAACTTATCACTTCCAAACAAGTGTGGCGTTCACCCCTCCTATACCGTAGGTTCCTATCTCCTTTGGTAGTGGATCTCGGTCTTTATCCTTTTAACCAAATTTTGTTACCAAGTTTTGATAAAAGAGTAGGGTCAATATTCACCTTAATATCAGTTCATTCTTCAAACTTTTTTAAACCTAAACTTAATCGAAAACTGATACGACCACGCCCCGGGCACACTTTTGGACTAGCTCCCTAAGCATTGCTTGCAAACCCATGCGAGCTGAATTAGTTCAATTCCATATCGTTGAGCTCCGTTTAGCTCGTTTCCAGCTCCAAGAGCTCGAATCAGCTCAAATCTAGCTTAATTCCATTTATCCGATAATATAGTTGCTGAAATAATTATTGAGTTAGTTAATTTAGTTATATACAGATCAATTAATTTTCATTGTTCAATTGGTCTTAAATTTGGACAAATTTAATTATGCATGTTAATTGTGTTTTCTTACATGTTATTAAGTCATCTTAATTCCCACAGCTTATAAATATGTTTTATTGCATGTTTTCAATGTGTCTTGTCCTAATCGAATTAATTAGGTCTTAATTTAATTAATTGTGTCCTGTTTTAATTATGTGAATTTAAATTTTCCAGATTATGTTTTAATTATGTTTCAGTTGAATACAAATTAATTTAAGTTCATTTTCTCCTTTTGTATGTTGGCCGAATGTGGGAGTGCATTTAAAAGATGCATGCACGTTGGATTCAATGTATTTGGCAATCCATGCATGGAATGCAATTAAAATGGTGTGCTGATTTCTGAAGTTTCCTATGTGACTATTCGGTCAAAGGAGATAATGTTTCCTACTCCAAAGCTGCCATTTATTTCTTTCACATTACTGGATTCATTTTGGCTATTTGGTTCATGTGTTCACACTCAAGGACTCTTCAAAGCTGAACATTCACACTTCAAATAGCTGTCCAATTTTCTATTAATTGCTGGTCACTTTTCAGCCAAAAATTACATCTTAAATGAGCTTATTTAAGTTCATTGGCCGAACCTATCTCTTCCATGCACCTTCCCAAAATTTTCAATATTCAATGTTCATTCTAGAAGCTGCCCATGTTCAGCCAAATTTAGCAAGACCATTAGATGAATTCATTTGCTTAATTCTTAAGGATGTATATGGCTATTTGGCTAGCTTAGTCTTTGCCTATAAATAGTTTACTTGTTTATTGTAAAAGGTTACAGAATTTGATCAATTAAACTTAATAGAACTTTTGTTCTTGTGAGGTTACCTCCTCTTTTCTTTCGTTCGAGTCTCAAAGTGACTTATCTAGCTTGCTAGTGGTGTCAATCCGAACTCCATTGAACTTATCACCGAACCGGTGTGGCGTTCAACCATATTATTATACCTTTGGTTCTTACCTCCATATAGGTAATGGGTCAAGGTCTGCTTCTATCCTTCATCAAAATTCACCTTAAGCAATATAAGACTCGAGGTAATACTTTTTAGTATTGAAACATTCTTGAATCTTGAGTTCAACTTCCATTCCATTTTATCTATCAATTTATAAATTATTTCTTTATTAAACCAAACCTATAAAAAAAATCAATCCAAGCCATCTTTTGAACCCAAATTGCCTGCTTCTGCTTATACATCTCCATAACTCAATTTTCATACGACATCAACACGAAGACTTTTCGTCGACGATTGGGCAACTACGTGAAACGACTCGATTAACCCGAGCCAGATCACATCAAAAACTCTCACTTATTATTCTTAACAAAGTAAAAAACCTAAAGCCTTATTGTTTCAACCTTCAAATTACAATACTTCTCAATTTATGATTGGGCATCTACACAACTCATATTCAACTTTGAGCGCGGGTTCGCATGATTTGGTATCAAAGCTAGCCAAATTGAGTAAGTAAAGTTGTTCTTGAAGCTCTCGAAATTTTAATAAAAATAGAAAAAAATTTAAAAATTAAAAAAGTTGCAATTATAATTCTGAAAATACAACAAGAGAGACATCGAGTTAAAAAAAAGAGTTAGCTCGAATGTGTTGAATTTTTTTTTCGAGAACGAATTCTGTCACTTTATCACCTTTTTCAGCCACACTTTCCCAATTTGTTTTCTTTCTTAAGCCTACCTTGTTAACCCGGTATCTTTCCACCGTCACATTAAAATTTGAAGCCGACACCACCAAGATCGTGCTGTTAAGACAAAGTAGTCTCTTACGAACTTTGGGAGGCGAATATGAGTGGTAAAAGGCAAGAGTGTGCGTGAGTGTAGTAGAGTGAAGAAAAAGCCTATATTCAAACACGAGTGTTGAGTGTTAATTTTTCTTTGTGAGTGAACTTGTGAGGTTTTGCTGTGAGGTAATACGATGTCCCGTAGTTCGAAAAGAAACATGACTGAAGGAGGTAGTTCACCCCTCGTGCGAAATGTCCCTATGGGAGGGGGTGTACCTGATTTGACATATCAAGCTTTACTTTGTGAGATGGATCGAATGCTCCAATGACGACTAGATCATGTACAAGAACATCTAGATCAATTGGAAGAATGCGTCCAACGCGAATTAACTCCACCAAATTTGATGCGAGAGCGTGGACGACCAAGACCCCATCAAGACGACCTCTACAATCCTAGTGATGTGGAGAGTGATCCTGATAGAGGGTTGCGTGTGGACCAAGATCGAGTTGTCAAGTCACGAGAAACTCCTAAGAAAGCTTTAGACTATCAGATCTGAAACGAAACAGAAAATTAAAAGATTAGAACTTTGAATTTCCAGATCTGAAATAAAATCCCCAAATCAGTAAAGAATGAAATTGAGAATAGAAATAAGTGTTAATAAGGGTTCTTGAAACCCTAAAAGAGATTGCGATTCTGTCCAATTGAATACCAAGATAGTTTTCCCCAAATTTCAACAATCTAATTTCACCCAAAAAGAGTATGGATGAATCGGAAAGAACCCTAGAAATTGGGAATTTTTTGAATCGATTATGTGCTGCCGACAAGAGATCGATTAAACGAAGAGTTCTTAGAGTTTAAACAAATTTGAAATGCGACAAAGAACAACAAAGAGATTAGATCAAGATTCGGTACAATCAGAAACAAATAAAAGAACTTGAACAGTAAAAAGTAAATTAAAGTCTTAAGAAGCCTTGAAATCCCGAAAGATCTCACAACTCCCTTCAAACGGCTCTAATCTCCCCTCCAAAGAATATCAATGGCAAGCAGAAGGCTGAAGATGGCTCCCACAATCAAAAGATTGTTAAAACAACTTCTAAAGAAAACCCAAGAGAGAATTCTTGGAGAAAAACTCAAAGAGAATTCTGCACTTAAACAAATCTGAAATTTTTGATATAATTGAGAAGTTTCTAACAAGGTGGCTGGCCAAGCCTTTATATAGGCTTTTCAAATGTTTTCCTAATCTAATTAGAAAACTAAAACTAAAAAAAAACTCCTAATTATTTTAATTTTAAATGGAAATTCAGCCAAGGGCTTTTAATTGGGCCTCTTGGACTGAATATTTACATAAAAATTTAAACTAAGTATTTAAAAAAATAAAACTTTACAAATTAGGTCACTTTGACAATTTGGCCTGATTTTCAAGTAAGTATGGTTTGTCTTCTTGTTTGGGCTTGGGTCCAGCATCGAATCAAAGCGAAAGGCGGCGAGACTGTAGAAACCTAAGACATCAGGAATGTGATCGAGTTGATTATGACCTCAAGAACATCAAGATGGCCATCCCTCCTTTCCAAGGCAAAACCGATACGAAGGCTTATCTTAAATGGGAAAAGGAAATAGAGCTCGTCTTTGAGTGCCACAACTATTCGGAGAGTAAGAAAGTCAAGCTAGCGGCCATAGATTTCTCTGATTACACGATCATTACGAGGCAAACACAAAACAGAGAACAACCCATTTCTACATGGGCCGAGATGAAATTTGTGATGCAGAAGAGGTTCATTCTGGTGTATTACCACCGTGAGCTCTATCAAAAGCTATAACACCTTACATAAGGTAATCGTACCGTGGAGGATTATTTCAAAGAAATAGAGATTGCCATGATTCGAGCCGACATCGAGGAGGACCGGGAGGCCACCATGGCAAGATTCTTAGTCTGGTTGAATAGAGACATCACAAACGTAGTTGAACTTCAACTCTACGTTGAAATTGAAGATATGGTGCATATGGCCATTAAAGCGGAAAAGCCACTCAAAAGGAAAAGTACCATTTGATTACATTCCAATTCCACTTCTACCATAAGATGGGGCCAAGAAACCGGTAAGAAGGAAACTTTCAATCGTGTGCAAGTGACACGGGGCTGGACCTTTCGTCTCACGACCCGTACGGCCTTAGGCGATTCGCTCGTCCAAACTCGCCCAAGTCAGCCTTTACTCGAATGAGGATTCCTTAAGAACTCCTCCAAGGCACCAACTCGTACAGTGGAAGCAAACTTATGCCAAAAGAAGCTTATAAAGAACAAAAGAAAGGGACGCACACAAAGTGTTTGAGTAAATGCTCTCTATTCTCTTATTCACAAAGAATAATGAAACAATGAATGGAGTGAGTACAAATGAGGGGGAGGCTCTCTATTTATACTTGAGCTCCCCCAAAACCGACGGTCAAGATACAATTACATCGACGGACGAGATTAAAGTTTACCTACCATCAAATCTCTAAGAATATAATATCATATCTTCTAAGATTCCATATCTTAGATAAGATATGTAATCTTATAAAATAATATCTTATAAGATTCCATATCATATCTAAGATCTCTAAGATTATAATATCATATCTTCTAAGATTAGTTACCATATTAGCCTAAGTTGCCATCTCTTCGCTATCGGGCCAACCAGGCTTCAATCTGACAGGCTTCTTTAGTATCTCATTGAATCGGGCCAGTTCTCGTGAGCCAAATGATCCCCATCTGAGCAATAGACCTCCATTGGATGCATTTGGTGCGATGGTCACGGGCTTTGAACTGCGGCCCGTGACATTCTCCCCCACCCATTCTCGCAATGCCCTCGTTGCGACTTCTGAATGGCACTGGCTTGATTCGTCTCGATCTCGTCTCGACGCCTTAGCCTTTCCCTTTATTTGGGACTTTTGCCTCGGCTTTCGTCGCTTCTTAACTCTAGCCGTCCTACTCGTTTGTACATCTCGACGACAAGGAGTTATGTCACTCCCTTGCCCACATTCTAACTTCCCTCGAACAGAATCCTCATGATTCGTGACACTTGGCTTCGCTTTGCCCACAGTCTCTCGGCCTCCTTGCTCAAGAACTTCGAAAGGGCCCCTACGTTCTCGCCAAGTACACAAGTTAGAATGCAAAACACTATCAGAGTGTTTCGAATGTACCTTTGCATTTACTCGGGTCAACTGTCCCACATGCATCACTTCTTTTTCCTTGAAGTCCGATGCACCACCCACCTCTCCCATAGGTGGAAGCCTTGTCGATGACTCGGCCAACTCCGACGCTTCACTCGATTCGAGCCTCATTGTTCCTAGCTTCACTGTTTTCATCGCAACTTCTTCCTCTAAGTTCGATGACAAACTCACCTCTCCCTTGGGTGGAAGCCCCTCCGACGACTCTCTATGCTCGGACGTTGCCTTTCCTTTGACTACGGCTTGCTTTGGACAGTTCCACAACTCATGCGGACCACGGCACAAGAAGCACTTTACTCGCTTCTTTTTGCTCCTCTTAGCCCTCTTGGCTTCGGCTTTACCCTTGCTCGAACCAAGCTTCATGGGCTCCGTATCTGCTCGATCATTCCCATCGATAACAGACTTCCTCGACACTTCCGCAACCGATGCGGACCATGACATAAGAAGCACCCGACTGGCTTCTTCTCACTTTTGGCCTCCTTAGGTTCAACACCCCTTGTGCTCGAACCAAGTCCCAAGGCCTTACCCACCGGCTTCTTTTTAAGCGCGGATTTCCTTGGACATTTCTTCAACATATGTGGACCGTCGCACAGAAAGCATTTCAGCTTGTCTCTTTTCCTCTTGGGTTTCTTCTTCCCAACTCGTGGTTTCCCATTACCACCATTGTCGCCGTTGCCATTGCCATCCACACTATCTTCCTTGTGATCCATTTCACATACGCCCCTTCCATCGGACTTGGAAGACCCAAGCTTGTCGTTCCCTTGACCAAGCTTCACTATGGATTCAACTACCGTCATGGCTTCCGATAAGTTTTGGACACCTCTTTGTTCCACTTCCTGTCTGACCCACGGCTTCAATCCCTTTTGAAAAGCAAGCAATGCTTCTTCATCGGTCACATTTGCAACTTGGAGCATGAGTTTCTTGAACTCACGAACATACTCCCCCACTGTGCCCCGTTGCGTTATTCCGTGCAACTTTGCCCGAGCTTCTTCCTCGGCAAACTCTGGGTAAAACTGTCCCTTCAATTCGCATTGGAACTCCTGCCACGTCCCAATCTCACCTTGCCTTTTATCTGTGGTCCTACGTCGCCACCACAAAAGCGCAATGTTAGTAAGAAACATTGAAGCAGTATTTACCTTAACCGCATCATCCACGATTCCTTTGGCACGGAAGTAGTGTTCCATCCTCCACAAGAAATTGTCCACATCGCATGCAAACCTTATCCCAGCGAACTCTCTCGGTTTCGGGACATCCTCGTTATTGAGTGCTGCACTTGACACTCCTTTCCCCACGGCTGCTTGACACAAGGCTAACTCTCCCTCGAGCTCCTCTATCCTTGTGCTCAAAGCCCTCGTCGTGGCTATTGTTTCCTCCTTCAAAGCCATCATCATGGCTTCGAGAGCATTGTTCCTCTCCGTCAGCTTCTTCCTTTGGGAATCTAGCAACTCTTGCACACTATCCCTGTGGAAAGTGAGACACTCGGTAACAAAGTCCCTTGACTGTTCCCTCAAGTCATCAATGCTTTCCCCAAGCGCATTGCTCGACTCTTTGGCGTCCTCCATGGACTCCTCAAGTTTCCCCACGCGTTCCTCAACAGCCGACAACATCTCCCTCAAAGACTTCCTCGCCCACCTTTGTTCAGACTCTTCTCTTGACATCCCAACGGTGCCTTCGAACCAATAGCTCGGATACTTCTTGGTTCGAACTCTAGCTCTGATACCACTTGACACAGGGCTGGACCTTTCGTCTCACGACCCGTGCGGCCTTAGGCGATTCGCTCGTCCAAACTCGCCCAAGTCAGCCTTTACTCGAATGAGGATTCCTTAAGAACTCCTCCAAGGCACCAACTCGTACAGCGGAAGCAAACTTATGCCAAAAGAAGCTTATAAAGAACAAAAGAAAGGGACGCACACAAAGTGTTTGAGTAAATGCTCTCTATTCTCTTATTCACAAAGAATAATGAAACAATGAATGGAGTGAGTACAAATGAGGGGGAGGCTCTCTATTTATACTTGAGCTCCCCCAAAACCGACGGTCAAGATACAATTACATCGACGGACGAGATTAAAGTTTACCTACCATCAAATCTCTAAGAATATAATATCATATCTTCTAAGATTCCATATCTTAGATAAGATATGTAATCTTATAAAATAATATCTTATAAGATTCCATATCATATCTAAGATCTCTAAGATTATAATATCATATCTTCTAAGATTAGTTACCATATTAGCCTAAGTTGCCATCTCTTCGCTATCGGGCCAACCAGGCTTCAATCTGACAGGCTTCTTTAGTATCTCATTGAATCGGGCCAGTTCTCGTGAGCCAAATGATCCCCATCTGAGCAATAGACCTCCATTGGATGCATTTGGTGCGATGGTCACGGGCTTTGAACTGCGGCCCGTGACACAAGAACCTGTTGTAAATTCAAAGGCCAACAAATCGAGTGGAGAAACGAGTAAAAGCACAAATGAAGCTGTGCGCAATTCCACTCGAGACATCAAGTGCTTCAAGTGTCTCGGTAGATGTCATATAGCAAGTCAGTGTCCAAATCAACGAGTGATGATTGTGAGACTAGATGGTGAGATCGAATCCAAGATGAGAAAGAAAATGACACCGAATCTCCCACCGAAGAAGAAAAGGAAGATCTTGAATATGCCATTGACGATGAACTATTTGTTGTGAAGCGAAGTTTGAGCATTCAAAGTGTTGAAGATGAGCAACAATGTGAGAAAATCTTCTATACACAATGCCATGTTCAAGGAAAAGTGTGTAGCATGATTAACGATGGAGGAAGCTGCACAATTGTTGCTAGTAGCATACTAGTAGAGAAACTCGAGCTGCCAACGACGAAACACCTTAAACTGTACAAGTTACAATGGCTCAACGACGGAGGTGAGTTGAAAGTCAGAAACAAGCCATTGTCACTTTTACCATCAGCAAACATAGTGAAGAGACTAAGGAATTGCAAAGGCAAGTAGCCGAATTGATGGAAAAGGGGTACATACGGGAAAGGCTAAGCCTTTGCGCCGTACCTGTGCTTTTGGTGCCCAAGAAGGACGGAACTTGGCACATGTGCATGGATTGCCGTACGGTTAATAAAATCACTATCAAGTATAGGCATCTAATCCCGTGCCTTGATGACATGCTAGACGAATTAAGGGACGCTCAACTTTTCTCCAAAATCGATCTTAAGAGCGGATATCATCAAGTCTAGATGCGAGAAGGAGACGAGTGGAAAACAACTTTCAAGACCACGCACAGTTTGTATGAGTGGTTGGTTATGCCATTCGGCTTAACTAACGCACCCAGCACATTTATGCGCTTAACGAACTATGTATTGCGTGCGTTTATCGATAAATTATGTGTTGAATATTTTGATGACATTCTTATTTTTAGTAGGTCGTTATAAGATCATGTGTCTCATTTGCGAGCTGTTTTGGAAGTATTACGTAAGGAAGCGTTATATCCCAATCTTAAGAAATGCACTTTCTGTTCTAATCAAGTTGTTTTCTTAAGATTTGTTGTCAGCTCGAAAGGACTCGAAGTTTTCCAAGAGAAAGTCAAGGTGATTCTAGAGTGGCTGAGACCAACGAGCATCAGCCAAGTTCAGAGCTTCCATGGCTTGGCGAGCTTTTATAGACGTTTCATTCCTAATTTCAGCACCATCGCTGCTCCATTTTCTGTTATTATCAAGAAAAAATCTACTTTCTTTTGGAGTGATGAGGAAGAGCATTCTTTCAATTCCATTAAAGATAATTTGACTAACACCCCTTTGCTCGTTTTGCCTGTTTTCAATAAAACATGCGAAATCAAGTGTGATGCTTCAAGAATAGGCATAGGAGTTGTGTTGACACAAGATGGACGGCCGATAGCTTATTTTAGCGAAAAGCTAAATGGTGCGCCACTTAACTATCCTACCTCCAATAAGGAGATGTACGCATTGATCTAGGCATTAGAGACGTGGCCGTATTACTTGTGTCCCAAAGAATTTGTCATCCACATGGACCATGAAGCAATGAAGCATCTCAAGGGCCAAAATAAGCTAAACAAATGACACACCAAGTGGATGGAGTTATTAGAATCATTTCCGTACGTAATTAAGTATAAGAAAGGTAAAGAAAATGTCGTAGCGGATGCGTTGTCGAAGAGGTATGCCCTTCTTAATTTCTTGGACTCAAATTACTTGGTTTTGCATATATAAAAGAACTCTATGTAAATGACCATGATTTTTTTGAAATATATAAAGCTTGTGAACTTGGAGCTTTTGAGAAATTCTATCGACATGATGGCTATCTTTTCCAAGAAGGTAAAATTTGTGTTCCTCAAGGCTCTATGAGAGATGTGTTAGTGAACGAGTTACACAGCGGAGGCCTCATGGGGCATTTCGCAGTTGCAAAGACATTGGCCACCTTGCACGGACATTTCTTTTGGCCAAAAATGAAGCGAGACGTGGAGTGAGTGTGCAACCGTTGCATCACTTGTAAGAAGGCCAAATCAAGGATAAAACCTCATGGCTTGTACACACCTTTGCCCATTCCTGATAGTCCTTGGTTCGACATTTCGATGGAATTTGTCTTAGGCCTTCCTAGGACTAAAAATGGCAAAGACTCAAAATTTGTTGTAGTAGAATGATTCTCTAAAATGGCACACTTTATTGCCTGTAACAAAACTGACGATACTTCACATTTTGCTAATTTGTTTTTTAGGGAAGTTGTGCACTTGCATGGAATTCCGAGGACCATCGTTTCTGATCGCGATGCAAAGTTTTTAAGCCATTTCTAGAGAACGTTATGGGGAAAGCTTGGCACAAGACTTTTATTTTTGACCACGTGCCATCCAAAAACAGACGAACAAATTGAAGTAGTGAATCGAGTTTTGTTGACCTTATTGCGAGCCATTATCCGGAAGAACCTTAAGTCATGGGAGGAATGCTTGTCGCACTTAGAGTTTGCTTATAACTGATCCATTCATTTAGCAACTCAACATTCTCCTTTTGAAATCGTTTATCGTCTTAATCCTTTGACGTCTCTCAATTTAATTCCTTTGCCTAACGAACAATTTGTGCATACAGATGCTAAGCGGAAGGCTAAGTACGTTAAGCAACTACACCAAAAGGTGAGTAGTAACATCGAAGAGAGAGCTAAACAATATGTGCACAAAACCAATAAAGGGAGAAAACGAGTCATTTTTTAGCCTAGAGATTGGGTGTGGGTGCACATGACAAAAGAGAGATTCCCAGCCCAACGAAGATCTAAGCTGCTCCCAAGGGGAGACGGTCCTTTCCAAGTATTGGAGAGGATCAACGGTAACTCTTACAAACTCGACCTTCTAGGTGAGTACAACATCAGTGCTAGTTTTAATGTATCTGACCTATCTCCTTATGATGTAGGTGATGATTTGGGGACAAATCACTTCGAATGGGGAGGGGATGATACGACCATAGCTCAAGATTTGACTAAAGCTGTAGAAGAACCTATGGAATTGGCATCGGACCCGATCACTCATGGTCGTGCCAAGAGGTTTAAGGATGCTATTGTGGGTCTTATAGACCTAGTTTGGGGAGAAACTGTTGCTAGACTTATCGATCATTCTTGGAATTATAATTCGAGCGTGCCGTGCAATCTTCTCCAAGCTCAATTTTAGCTCAATTTAATTTACTCTAACTTAAAGTCCATTTGCTGGAATAAAAGCATTCAATCGGTCTAGTTAGTTATTTAGTTAATTTGGTTTTTAGTTAAATTAGTTTAAATATGTTTTGGTTTGGACATTAATAATTGGGTTTTAAATATGTCAAAAATCTAAACACCTTAATTTGTTTTAAGTTCATTAATTCTGTCCAAAATTCATACAGCTTTAATATGAGATTTAATTTGAAACAAATTAAATAGGTATTAATTTAGACACCTTAATTGTGTCTCACGTCCAGACCAATTAATTGTGTCTAACATTCAGTTTTTATGTTGCATTAAACTGATCTTTAAATGTGTTTTGTAGGTTGGCTAAATAGGCTGCCCCATTAACCCATACATTGGATGGCATTAAAGGGACAACATGCACCTGGACATGCATGAATCTTGCAGCTGCTATTTACTCTCTCCCAAGCAACCCTTCGTGACAACCAACAGCCAAATGTTTCATCATTTAATCCAGCAGCTGAACAATATCAATTCACATCTCTTGGCTGATTATATTCATGTTTAATTCATCTCACCTACAAGTTCATTAATCGACTATTTGTGGAATGCAAAGGTTATGTCCATTGGCGTTTTCCATGCTGGAAACATCCCTTTTGCTGATTTGTACATTCGTTGCACCATGGCCACAATTACTCTAGCTTCAATGAAAAGGAACAAGCAAGTTAAATGAACTACTTAACTTAGCTGATAAGGAAATTGCAAGATTCAGCTCATCTTCTAAGTGCATTCAACCGGCTGTTCGGGCATAGCAAGAGTCAGCTGACCATTAATTCATTCATTGGATATTTCAGCTGAAACTTAAGACAACATTAGTGTTTTAATTAATTACAATCTACTTTAGGCTATTCGACTGGAGCTATGTAGTCCTATAAATAGCTCTTTGTAACATGTTTTAAGGTTACTTAACTTGGACATTTTTATGAATATTAAGCTTAGTAAGTTATTCAACCCCTGCTGTTCATTTGAGACTCGAGTGACTTATCTAGCACCGTCTAGTGGCGTCAACCCAATTCTTTTTCTCTGAACTTATCACTTCCAAACAAGTGTGGCGTTCACCCCTCCTATACCGTAGGTTCCAATCACCCTTGGTAGCGGGTCTTGGTCTATTATCCTTTTAACCAAATTTCATTACCAAGTTTTGATATAAGAGTAGGGTCGATATTCTCCTTAATATTGGTTCATTCTTCAAACTTGTTTAAACCTAAACTTAACTGAAAACTATCACTTATTATTCTAAACAAAGTAAACAACCTAAAGTCTTCTTGTTTCAGCCTTCAAATTACAATACTTCTCAATTTATAATTGTGCATCTATGCAACTCGCATTCAACTCCGAGCACGGGTTCGCATCATTCTCCACTATATTTCTGTCATTTTTAATCATTAAAATCAGACCCAAATCTAAAACTCCAATATTGATCCCGAACATTGCCAAGAAAGTGTCATTGTTGTTTCTCTCGACTAGCTTGGTTAAGGTCTCTTCCCTCTTCAATTTCTTAATTAATCTTGTCCATTAAAAACCTAAATTTCTAGATATAGAATTTGGGGGATTTAAAATTATTTAAAAATTAATTTTATAGAATTTAATTAGATCTCAAATCATTTTAAAATTCAGCCCAAATTTTTGCCACCATGGGTGGTGGTGTGCGCACCTATGTGTAAGAAAGGGGGTTGTTTTGTTTCTTGTTTCGTGCCTATATTTTTCCAGCATTAATTTGAGTTCTTTAACCCTCCTAATCATATTTTAAACCCATTTCAATTAGGGAAAAATTTTCTTGATCGATTGGCGATTCAGATCCCACAAATTGTGAAGCGTAAGTGCAATTACGGGTAACTAGTTTGTTATTTCGACATAGTTGTTGCGTAAAGGTTATGAATTGATTAAATTATGGAATTTAATAATTAACTATCTACTAATTTTCCAGTATATTATTGAATTATATGCTGACCAAAATGCCCCAAATCACCCGTAAAGACGAAGAACGATTGTTCATATAGTTTGCATTGATACAATATAAGGAATCTAACTAGTTTGGATTTATAAAATAGTTATAATTTCAAGGATTGGTTTGAACTGATAAGTGGGTGTTTGGGGGCTAGTTTAATGGTAAATTTATTTAATTTATACTGAATTTTGGTATAGGTTCGTTTAAGGAATTATTAAGGAAATTTGGAAAATTCGCTAGTGTGCTGCGAGGAAGCGAAAAAAAAGGTGTGGGTCCTAAACTCATAAAATTGTTTGAAAATGTTAAATATTATGTTATATATGATAAATTAGCTTTCTGTTTGGATTGTCTTAATAGCCAAATAATTGATTTTGTGAGTGGCTAAACCAGGTATGTTTCGAGCCTTAAAAGATTGACATGTTGGCAAAATTGCTAGTTTGATAGTATGGATATTTGATTGAGTTTGTAATTGCATATTTGAGTTATGAGATATGAGAATGTTTGACTGAACGATATAATGTGTTGAGATATTGAGCTTATGTATGATTTAAATGCATGAGATATTTGTTATTTTGTGTACTGAAAAAAGTGTTATTCATGCACAATGAAAATCCGTAAAGTATGTGAAATTGAACGATATTGATTACACAATGGTAATTTGAAATATTGGAACACAGTTTCCATTTACTGAAAGTAAGTGATTATTGAGGACATGCTGAGCATATCAAATGAATGTGAAAAGAATTGAGATATGGTTATGTATGAGATTGTGTGACATATTGCATATGCATTGGGTTGGAATTTTGTGGTTGACAGAGGAGTTTCGTGGAGTACCGGTGGCATATTAAGTCCGCATTATTCATAGTCAGTGTACTACACGTGGAGCACTGAGGGGATTGGTGATTTTATCGCATATTATAAGTTATTTGAAATTGTATCGTACTGTTTGATATCCGACAGATTTTCTACATTATTGATTATTCAGTGGTTTAACCATATCGAGCTATGCTCATAATGTTTTGGAGTTTGGCAGGCGAGTTCTTGGGAACTCATGGTGTGTAGCGGATGGTATGGGTAGGAACCTTTTTGCATTGCATCATATGCATGACATATTCGAATGTTATTGATTTATGCTACACATTGCATTTTGTTGTATTGAATGGTATCGAAATTAATGATTGTTACTCGAATGAATGATGACCTATGCTCATACACCGTTTGACATAAATTTCATAATGGATTTGTTTTCTTCTGTTGATACTAATATGTTTCACTGTATTTGATGTTTTTGCCCATTTAAATAATTATTCGACTCACACTGAGCGTTTCATAAGCTCACCCCCAATAATGTTTAACTTTTCAAGTAAACCTCAAAATTAGGATCGGACTCGGCACTTAGAGAATCAACTTGGACCTCAGATTATTATTTAATTAAGTATTATTAAGTCTTTATTTGTTTTGGCTTGTAATTTTTAATTATTTCTGGTTCGTGGCTTGGTAACTTTTCTTTTGGAAATTTTTGCATGCATGAATTACTCAAGCATAATAACCGAATAATGCATGATATTGAGCTTAAGTAAAATTTGATATTGTCCCCTAGTTTCCATTACATTGCAAAGGAATTATTTTTGAAAAACAAATCGATAAGGCAACTAATTTTTCAAAATGACTTGAAAAATGGTTTTTTCGCTGCATTAGTTTAACTTCAAGTTTTTCTTAAAGAAGAGCGACAAGTAAATGGTTTTTCTAAAAAAACACTATCTATAATAAAGTGAATCCTAAGCATACACAACCTAATGAATGGATGCTTTTAAGCTAACTCAAAGTGCAACTACGATTTTCTCTAAAATGAGTTTATTTAAAGTCTTAAAAAGTAATGTAAGTTAGCTTAGCCATTTAAGTGCCTAGTGTAGCCTTCTCAATCTAGCAATAACGTCTGGTCTGATTTTGGGAGGTTACAACAACTACATTTAGATATATTTGCAATTCAAACACTATCCCACTGACTACTAATGTTATCGATGATCTCATGTTATCCCGTTTCACTAAAGAAATTAATTCACATGAAATCTCAATTAACCCGTTCTTTAGATACCATACCGGAATAAGTAGATTACCTATGGTTAACTTCTTCTTTAATAGCAACGTTGCATATCCTGAATGATCTTCAGAAAAATCTAATATCTCTTCTAGAATCATTTTTATTTGCTAACCGATTCTCGACTTTGATCACACTAGTACTAATTCCATCATTGAATCCTATAGCTTCTCTTTTCAGACTTAATCAACATAAATCTTGTATGAATTCCAACATAATCTTGATCACATTAGTACTAATTCCAATGTATAAGACTTTAAGTCTCAAAAGTTGACTCTCATATATATATACACACATAACATAGCATTCATCATTAAC
The DNA here is from genome assembly GCF_007990345.1 of Gossypium hirsutum. Classification (NCBI taxonomy): domain Eukaryota; kingdom Viridiplantae; phylum Streptophyta; class Magnoliopsida; order Malvales; family Malvaceae; genus Gossypium; species Gossypium hirsutum. The sequence continues at coordinate 21,771,200 of NC_053449.1, read as the reverse complement.
ATAATATTATGAACTTTTATTCTTACCTTTATGAGTTCTGACTAATCATCAGCAACTTTTTACTTATTGATGTGAGCTCGCCTATGAACAACGAAGAGTTCGAACGAGAAGCAATCACGTTGCCCATTGGTCCAATAACGCGAGCTAGAGCTAAATGTTTCAAAGATGCTATTTCAGCAATGGTGGAACGGGTTGAGGAAAATGATAGCAAGAAGTTTAAAAACGAGCTGAACATATTCAACTTCTTTGAAGCTGAATTTCGTTCTAGCTAATTAAATTGCTGCTGGAATTTTAGACCATTTAAATAAGCATTTAAATAAGTTTTATTACAGCTTATAAATATGTCTTTAGTTAATATAAGTGTTTAATATGTCTTGATCTAGTTGAATTAAAAGATGTCTTGATTTCATTTAGTTTGTCTAAATTAATACATGTCTTAAATTTGTCCAGCAGAATTTATGTGTCATGTTTTATTAATATTTAAGTTGCTTCAATGTTAAATTAGGATGTTCACATTATGCCTTTATTTAGTTCAACTAAATTTGTTTGAAATTAATTAAGTTCATGTGTGTTTTTAGGTGCAGCCAAATTTGAAGATTCATTGGGTAGATTCATGTATGAAGATTCAATGGATTGAAGATGCATGCATGTTGGATTCAATGCACCAAATGATTCATGCATGGAATGCATTAAACAAGGTGTGCTGATTTTTAAAGTTTTGTATGTGACCATTCGGCCAAAAGAGATGATTCTTCATCCTCCAAGGCTGCCATTTATTTCCTTCACATTACTGGATACATTTTGGCCATTCGGTTCATGGTATTCACACTCTAAAGGCTCTTCAAAATCGCCCATTCACACCTAATGTGGCTGCTCAAGTACTCTCTTTATTATTGATAATTTTTCAGCAAGAGTTACCTATTGAATGCTCATTTAAGCCTATTAGCCAAATGTAGCTACTACATGCATCTCCAAGGTTCATTTGCTTAATGTGGAAGCTTCATGTATGGTCACCATTCAGCCGAACCTACATTGGCCATTTTTGTTCAATGTTTGCTTAGAAACTAAGTCTAGAATATGTCCATTCGGCTACTAGGCATTAGGCTATAAATAGTTACTCATTTTCTTGTAAAAGGACTTTTTGCCAAATTTTTGAATGAATGATATTTTTGGTGAGTTAATTCACTCTCCTTATTCTCCAAAGCTCAAATTGACTTATCTTCAACGAGTGGCGTCAATCTGACTTTGTTTCGAACTTATCACCCATTGGTGTTGCGTTATCCATACCGTAGGTTCCTATTTTGCTAAATAGAGGGTCTCGGTTTCTATCCTAATTCCTTTTCTTTTCTTTGAAACCTTTAAGCCCGGGTCCTTATTTGCTAATAAGGGTTCGTTCTTGTTTCATTGGAAACCTTCAAACACCTTTTGCTTCCTAAGTCATAAAACCTTTTAAAACTCAAAGAACCAAATTCGTATTAATCCGACACTACCTAATTTCGATCGAGAATCAATTACGACTCGTCTTTACATCCGAAATGAGCTCGTATCAGTTGGTATCAGAGCTGGTTAATTTAGGTACGGAAATTGTAGTTTCGAAAAAAAAAATTAAAAAAATTGAAAAAAAAATTTGTATACGGTCTAGGTGCGGATGAAAAGAACGTGAAAGATCCGTAAAAAAAAAGTCTGGAGACACTTCAACAAAAATTTTTCCAAAATCACATTCTACACTCTTTTATATCCTTCTTAGTGAAATTTCAAGCTATTAAAAAAAATTTCAAGTGTGATTGTTATTCCGAACAAGTGATTCTTCTTCTCCAATTAGCGAATTCATTCTATACGCCACATCTTTAAACCTTTCTTTCTTTCAAGCCTACCCTAAACCATACGACTTTCCTTTGTTTAGCCTTTGAAGCTGACCCACAAGTGGGATAAGTCTAAGGTAGCTTTTTAGAATATCGAGAGTTGGATTTGAGAGGTAAAAGGCAAGAGAGTACATCAAGATAAAAGCCAAAAATAGAGTGAAAACACGAGAGGAGTGAATTCTTTTCTTGTGAGAGGAATTGTGAGGTTTTGTGGTGAGGATAATTTCTTATTTTTAATCATCATGTCTAGGAGCCCGGAACGACGAACAGCAAGCAGAGGAGCTTCGAATGCCATTGGTGGAGGAGTTAATCTTCAACCAAGAAGGAATATTCCCAGAGGCGGAGTGCCCGATCTTCAAGTTCAAGCAATCGTGCGAGAAATCTCTCGTTTGTTCCAACCTCAATTCAATTCCCTTCATGAACGAATGGAACAAATGGAGGAACGAAGCCAACGTGCGAACACCCTTCCTATTCCAAGAAGAGAGCAAGAATGACCATGGCAACATGCCAATGATTTATACGAACCAAGTGACGTTGAAAGTGAACGAGCATCGCGACAAAGTGCGAGGCGACAAGGTCAACGAGCACGGGGACAAAGAGACCGAGAGCGGCTCGATGATGATTTGAAGAACATTAAGATGGCTATTCCTGCTTTTCAAAGAAGGTCAGATCCCGAGGCCTATCTTGAATGGGAGAAGAAGGTGGAATTAGTTTTTGAGTGCCACAATTACTCGAAAAGCAAGAAGGTGGAGTTAGCTGCTATAGAATTCTCCGACTATGCCATAATATGGTGGAATCAACTCACGTTGAGCCGAAGACGCAATGGAGAATGTCCCGTGTCAACATGGGCGGAAATGAAAGTAATAATGAGAAGCGATTCATTCTTGCTTATTACCATCGAGAATTGTATCAAAAGCTTCAAAGCCTAACTCAAGGCCAACGAAGCGTGGAGGATTACTACAAGGAAATGGAAGTGGCCATGATCCGCGCCGATGTGGAGGAAGATCGAAAAGCCACCATGGCTCGATTTCTCACCGGCCTTAACCGAGATATCACAAATATTGTGGAGCTATACCACTATGTCGAGGTCATTGATATGGTCCATATGGCCATCAAAGTCGAAAAGTAACTAAAGAGAAAAGGTACGTCTCATTCTTTCCCTAATACTTCTTCTACGACTAGGTGGGGGCAAGGGACCAATAAACGCAACATACCGAGTCGGAATAAAGAAGTAAGTGGAGCCACTAAATTCAACAAACCGATTGCCGAATCGAGTAAAAGAAAGTTGGATGCCCAACCACATAGATCCCGAGACATAAAATGCTTCAAATGCCTTGGAAGGGGCCACATCGCAAGCCAATGTCCGAACCGGAATGCGATGTTCATTCGAGATGATGAAGAGATTGAATCTGAAAGTGAACAAGAGAATGAAGCTGTTGAACAACTCGAAGAAGAGGAGGATGTTGAACAAGCCGAAAATGGAGAGATATTGGTGGTGAAAAGAAGCCTTACTTTGCAAGGTGCCAAAAATGATCAACAACGTGAAAACATCTTCCATACGCGATGTCAAGTGCAAGGTAAGATTTGTTGCATTATAATCGATAGGGGAAGTTGTACGAACGTGGCTAGTACGTTGATGGTGGAGAAACTCGGATTGGCCACCACCAAACATCCCCATCCGTATAAACTCCAATGGCTTAACGATGGTGGAGAATTGAAGGTAACAAAGCAAGTGCTTATCTCGTTCACAATTGGAAAATATCAAGATGAAGTAATGTGTGACGTTGTACCGATGCATGCGGGGCATCTTCTTTTGGGACACCCGTGGCAATTCGACAAGCGAGCAATTCATGATGGATACACAAATCGATTCTCTTTTAAGCATATGGGACGAATGGTGACACTAGCTCCATTATCACCGAAACAAGTATATGAAGATCAACTCAAAATGAGGAGTTCGATTGAAAAATCAAAAGAAATCGAGAGAGAGCAAAAAAATGAAAAGAATAAAGAAAAGAGTGAAGAAAAGAAGAAAAACAAAAAGAAGAAAAAGAAATGAGTGATGAAAAAAAGAAATTGTTTGTAAAAGAGAGGGAAGTTCGAAAATCGATGTTATTGAAACAACCTTTGTTGGTTCTTTTGTACAAGGAAAGCTTGCTTGGTACTAACGAGTTTGATGATAAGATACCTCCTTCTATTTTGTCTGTTTTGCAGGATTTTAAAGATGTTTTCCCGGAAGAAATCCCGAGTGGGTTACCACCTATTCGTGGAATCGAACACCAAATAGATCTTGTGCCGGGAGCCGCGATTCCAAATCGACCTGCTTACCGAAGCAATCCTGAAGAGACGAAAGAATTACAAAAGCAAGTGAATGAACTTCTTGAAAAAGGCTATGCGCGTGAAAGCCTTAGTCCATGTGCCGTGCCTGTTTTGCTCGTTCTAAAGAAGGATGGAACGTGGAGGATGTGTGTGGATTGCCGTGCAATTAATAAGATAACCATTAAGTATCATCATCCTATACCGCGATTGGATGATATGCTTGATGAACTAAGTGGCGCAAGTTTGTTTTCAAAAATTGATCTTAACAGTGGTTATCACCAAATACGGATGCGCGAGGGAGACGAGTGGCAGACTGCTTTCAAAACAAAGCATGGGCTTTACAAATGGGTCGTTATGCCATTTGGCTTAACAAATGCCCCGAGCACATTCATGAGGCTTATGAATCACGTTTTGAGGCCTTTTATTGGTAGATTTTGCGTAGTATACTTCGATGATATAATGATCTATAGTAAAAATTTGGATGAACATGTTTTACATCTAAAGGCTGTTTTGGAAGTATTGAGAAAAGAAACCTTGTATGCTAATCTGAAGAAATGTGATTTTTGCACTAACAAGGTTGTGTTTTTAGGTTTTGTTGTTAGCTCGGAGGGCCTTGAAGTCGATCAAGAGAAGATCAAGGTGATCCAAGAATGGCCCCGTCCGACGAATGTCTCCCAAGTTCGAATTTTCCATGGACTAGCAAGTTTTTACCGACGATTTGTGCCAAACTTCAGCACCTTAGCCGCACCCTTAACTGGGGTTATTCGTAAGAATTCTAATTTCGTATGGGGAGAGGAACAAGAAAAGTCATTCTTGAAAATTAAAGATTGTTTAACTCATGCACCATTATCAGCATTGCCGAATTTTGATAAAACTGTCGAGTTAGAATGTGATGCATCAGGTTTAGGTATTGGAGCTGTGTTAATGCAAGATGGACGCCCTATCGAGCTTTTGATAATCTGTAAGGTAAAAAAAACAACGTAAGCAATGAATGCTTAGTAAGCTCGTATAAACTTTCAGCATAAAATTCCATTTTAATATTAAATTTTATAGAAAAAACATAAATCTATGCCAATGAGTAAGTTTATTAATGTCACATATTTATTGACCATTCATAACATGATAGGATTTCATGAGACATAACATATATATCATCAATCCCTTTTATAAGATTATATATCTTTCTATTTACTTACTTTCCATTCCATCCCTAATGCTTATCATAAGCCTAAACAACATTATTAACTCTCGATTCAGTGAATTTATCTATAGCAGAAGCAATTTGCTCACATATAATACATTATAATACATCCTCACTACATACTTGTCGTTTCATAAGCATAGTACAAGCATAGTCATAAACATCAATCATATCCACAAGCTTGGCATAAGCCCTAGCACATCAACAACACATGTTAGTTCATTTAAAAATGATTCATATGAATTGGACATGGATAACCATTATACTTGAGTATGATTCAATTGGATTTATCATCCATCACAACATATCATGTTTTTCCATGTATCACCATTCCATTGAGTTTCATATAAACATGTCTTAGTTCTTATTGAACACTCACCATTTCATTTGCATACGCATAAGACATAAACATAACATTAACCATAACACAAGCTAGTGATTGAACACATAACTTAGCAATATCATTACATGGTAAGATATGGGTACATAACATAGCATCACTTATTTCATGCCTTTCATAAACATGAATATTCATACTTTGATCATTGGTACATCATACCTTTCCATATTTGTCATAGTGAAGTCAATCGGAATCCTTCCTGGAGCTCACACAAAGTGTGCTAAATGATGGTCGTAACCGTCCCTTTTCATATTCGATGGTCGAAACCATCCCTTTTCATTAATCGATAGTTGTCACCATCCCTTTTCATATTCGATGGTCGTCACCATCCCTTTTCATATTTGATGGTCGTCACCATCCCTTTTCATAGTTGATGGTCCTCACCATCCCTTTTCATAATCGATAGCCGAAGCTATCCCTTTTCATTGGTCGTTGATTACCGATACGTCGTTAGATTTTTCCTTTATGACATAATTTGATATTATAAAATGATAGCATTTAAAACATAATTTAAAATGCTATTTAAACATACGAACTTACTTGGCTAAATTGCAGAAATGTCAAAGTATAGGGGTATTTTAGTAATTTTCCACTCTCATCAATTTTCCACCCGATCTTGATCTAAATTAATAATTTCATTCAATCTATTAATTTAGATAGTAAAACAATGTTTTTATGCAATTTAGTCATTTTTTACATTTTAAAAAACTTCCCCTAACATTTTACTTTTATTCAATTTAGTCCCTAAGCCTAAAACATGCAAATTAACCATTTTTATAGAAATTTTACACTAGCGGCACATCCATAGCCTCCATTTTAGCTTATTTTTTCAACAATTTCACATTAAATCCTTTTACTTTTATTATTTTAACAATTTAGTCCCTAATCGATAAATTTATCAAAAATCACTTAACAAAATACTTTTAAATAACAACTAATATTTAAAATTCATCATGTAACATAAATAATCACTAGATTCATCAATGGAAACATTAAAAATCTTTAACAGTTTTAAAATAGAAGGTACGACTTAGCTAAACGTAGTTGCGACAATCTCAAAAACATTAAAATTAATAAAAACGAACCTCAATAGCACAACCATGCAAGGAAAGAAAGCTTACCAAAACTCTATGGATTTTTTAATGGTGTTTCTTCCTTCTCTTTCGGTGAAAGAACCAAAATAAGATGATATTATCTATTTTACTTTTGTTTTTAATGTTTTAATACTTTAAACATTAATTAATAAAACAATTCAAATAATAATTTAATAATCAACCACATTGCCGTCCATTACCACTAATTATGTCTAATTTGCCATACTAAACCATCCATTTTTTTTAATTTATACAATTGGGGACTTAAATACTAATAATAATTGAATTTTGCATTTTTTTACAAAGTAGTCCTTTTTAATTAATTAACTATCGAAACGTTAAATTTTTTTAAAGAAACTTTAATACCACTTTAATGACACTTCGTGATAGAAATATTTACGGCTTAATTTATAGAAATAAGGTCTCGATACCTCATTTTCTAAAACCACTTGACCTTACGGTCTTATCATTTGAACTTAATATATAACATAAATTATAAAATAAAAAACCTTTTTAAAATTACATTTGACTTGTAAATATTAAAAAATAATATTTACGAACTTATTTGTCAGATTTGGTGACCTCGAAACCACTGTTTATGACACCACTAAAAAATGGGTTGTTACAGTAGCCTTAGTACATTTGGTGCGTTGTTGATATGTGTTAATTTGATAATGTGCTAAAGCATGTTTGAATAGCTAAAGTGATATATGATGAATTGACCTCAACATGGTCAATATATGGTATGCTTTGGAATGGTTTTGAACTAGATATGGCATCAGTCTAATATGGTATGGTGATTATGTATCAATTATGTTATGTTTTGGCATGGTAACAAGTTAATTGGTAATTGGATAAATATGCACATGTATAGGTGTTTTTAGTTGATATCCTAGTTCATGATGCTTGAATTATTAAAGATGGAATGGTAGTTTAAAATGCATGTTATAAATGGTCTTGTGATATGATTGAATGTGGTCAATTGGTACAATTTTTATAAATGACATATTTGGCTATTGGTGCTAGTTGATAAATGGTACATTTGGTATCATTTGGTGTGAAATTTATAGGTAAATCAAATGGTATATTTTTACATAAACTTAGTTAAAACTTGATGAATACTTTTGGCCAATTTGAGCACATGGCTATACATGTTTTAGGTGTTGAGATTAAGGTGCCCTTTGGGTATATTGGTTGTATGCAAATGTACCATATTTGGATAACTTGATTTTGCATGGTCTTAGTGCAATTTGAAGGATTTTTTATATGTGCAAAAGTGATTGTAGGTATATGCATGAATGGGTGAGAAAAATGGCTTGAAAATGGCCTATTTTTTGTCCACGTGGGCAGAGACACGGGCGTTTGGCTCAGTCGTGTGTGACACATGGCCTGGAGACACGACTGTGTATCCCCTATAGCTTTCAAAGGGTTGCAAGTTAAATTGTTACACGGCCTAGCACACAGCCTGGCACACGGCCGTGTGAGCTCATTTTGAAGGGTACACGACCTGGCATACAGACGTGTGGCTTGGCCGTGTGACCCAAGTCAATGAGTTACACAGGCTGGGACACAACTGTGTGTCCCTACTTCAAATGTCCACATGGCCTAAGACATGGGCATGTCACTTGGCCGTGTAAGTCACACGGTCTGGCCACATGGTCGTGTGACCTGTGAAGTTTTGAAAATTTTTATTGTTTCTTGAAAAATTTTATAAGCTTTCGATTTAGTCCCAACTTGTTTCTAATGTGTTTTTATGGCTTTGAGGGCTAGTATAAGGGACAATATCCATGTTATGGATTAGTTTTGCTATGTTTAATGATGTGAATTAAAATGTTTTTAAAATTTTTGTTTGTTTGAAATGTACACTCCGATAATGCTCCTAACCCTATTACAACAATGAATATTGGTTAGGGTTGTTACATTGTGGGCATACCGTATAGCTTATAAAGGAGCCATAGGTATGTCTCCTTATTGATTAATTTTTGGTAAACCGTGTCATATTCCTGTCGAACTAGAACATAAAGTGTTTTGGGTGGTCAAGTAATGTAACACGAAGCTGGAAGTTACAGGTAAGTATCGTAAGTTACATATTCGGGAACTTAAGGAAATTCGATGAGAAGCATATGAAACTGCCTAAATTGATAAGGAAAAGATCAAGGCATACCATGATCAAAAGATAACCCGTAAACAATTTGTGGTAGGGAAGAAAGTATTACTTGATGACCCTACACTAAGAATCTTTACAGGTAAGCTTCGAACTAAGTGGTTAGGGCATTTTGTTATTACTCACATATTTCCACATGGTGCAGTCGAGGTTAAAAGTGAAGAATCCAGAAAAATTTTCAAGGTCAACGGACAATGATTCCACATGATTGAGGAATTAGTCCTCAAAGAGTCGGTTTGTAACACCTCAGATTTTGGGGTTAGGAGTTTTGAGATTTATCAGTAGGCTTAGTGGCTAAATCAGACAATTGGGTTGGTTTCTGCATTTTAGTGTCAGAATGGGCCTGCTGGTCTAGTGGTTGGATGAGTGTTAGTGTACCTCGAGGTTATGGGTTCGAGTCCTCGAGCGTGTTTTGAGGAATTATTTTTTTGCAACTTCAATTTGTTTTAAATTAAAGATATTTACCTATTTATTTATTTTAAATTATATTTTTATTATTATGAAAAAAGGAAGAAAGAGTTTTTCTTTTTCCACGTTCTCTTTTTCCTCTATCAAATGTTTTCCATTGCTTTTCTTCTTTTTCTCATAATTCTTTTTTTGCACAAACAATTTTCTTTAGTTTATTCTTGGTTTTTTTTGCATTGGTTTGTTTACATCTTTTTCTCTCGTCGACAAAAACTTCGGGTTAAGTCATTGACTGGTGTCGATTGAGTTTGAGGCATGTTGATTGCAAATCAAGCGTGGGTTCTGAACTCTTCTTTTTCGTTATTGAAATACTGAATTGATTCAGGGTAACTCGACATCATAAGTGTGTTCTAAACTATATAAATCAGTACCGAATTGCTTGAAATTTGGCAACCTTTTTCGTGTGATTTGGTAGTTGAACAATTGAGGTTTTTGGCTTTAAATAGTATGAATTAAGTTTAATGTGGTGTGTTTCTAAACTACTTAGATTAGGGGTCATTTTAGTGATCAGAAAAGAAGACTTTCAGTCAATTTTAGTGTGGTTTCGTGACCACATGGGTGGCCACACGGGCAGAACGGTCCACACGGCCATGTGCAGTTAGGAACTGGGGGTTTTAGGCAAAATTTGGTGCCACACAGCTTGGCCACACGGTCATGTGGCTGATTTGGGGATTTTTGTCAATTTCCACATAGCCGTGTCCCTTGGGCACACTGGCATATGTGTTTGGGAATTAGGGATTTAGTGAATTGGTGCCACATGGCCGTGTGGATAATTTGGGGATTTAGTGATCCCACATGCGCGTATGTTTTGGACATATGACCATGTCTGCACTACACTCTATTTTAGCACAAATGGACAGAGAGTTACGCGACCTGTTCACATGGCCATGTCCCTGGCCCACACGAGCGTGTGCCTCATCCACACAGCTGTGTGCCTACTCCCACACGGGCGTGTTGACCCCGAAAATTAGCGGTTGACCTCCCACACGGGCGTGTTGACCCCCACTTGGTCTAAGCATTTCCACACGACCAGAGCACACGACTGTGTGGTCCTTAGTCATCAAATTTGGTTTTGTGTATGTTTCTGATTTGAAATTGTGTCTGTGTGTTTCGAACCTTGGCTAGTTTTTAGTGAGGGTAGTTAAGACTTTGATCTGGGCTTCGACCTATGTGTTATTTGTGACTGTTGTGTGAGATGTTTGATTCTGAACCCGGTTTGCTGGGTTTGTGTGCATATCCATTTCTGTCTGGCTGTCTATCGATGTGTTCATTGTTCCTGTGAGGTTGTACGTATACATGCACTTGCATAAAGATAATTTAGGGTTGGTTGTGAAGAGAAGGAAGACTGATTCTGATCTGATCTGGCAGTTTTACTGCAACTTGTTTGTGCAGCAATTTACAGCAATGCACTATACAACATATACAATAGCTTTGCTACGTATTTTTATCTGAGTGGCTTAGTCCACATACATGGTGTGTAGGGTTGGATGGGCCTTTCGAGGTCCTATGTGGTCTATTTGGATGGATGAGCTTAAACAGCTCTTATGGGGTGTGATCGGGGGACGGAGTGCTGTTTTGGTTGGATGGGTGGGTTTTAATATTTGACTGCATTCATACGCATCAGGATGTGAGTCCTTGTCTGTAATCTGTCTATTCATTATAACAATGATGACTAATCTTGCGTGTATTTTGGTATTAGTGCCATGACATTTCAGATTGTGATGATAAGGGTTATTTTATCGACCATTGACGGGTTTATCTGTTGGGTATTTTGTGTGTGGTTTGGTGTGCTCAATTGTTACGTTTTTTTTGGATTTTTGTCTATAAGTCCATTGTATGCCACCTTTTGAACCACACTGAGATACTGAAGCTCACCCCCTTAGTGTTTCCCCTTGCAGGTACGCTCGATTTATTTAGCTGGACTCAGTATATGGAGGTCTCGGATAGTCACGGTTAAAAACACTAATAGTTTTTCTTTTCAGTTCCCATTTTGATATATTGTTACAAATTATAAGGTTTTACAAAAATTTTGGTACAAGTTCTGTTTTGGATTTTTCTCGTAAATCTTACTTTGTTCATAAGTTAAACTTAACTTTAATTTTTCTAATTGAAATTTAAATGATTGAACATTTTGGTTTGTAAAGAGAAAAAGGTGTTTCTAATGGATTTGAGATAATTTGTTTTGTAAAATTTTCTTACGATCACTTCGGTGATCAATGTAACCTCCGGGATTTGGTCTAAACTTCTAGGTTGGGTTTTAAGGTGTTACACGGTTAAATAAATTTCCAGGTCGTCAAGCTAACAACGTTAAACAAAATCGCTTTTTGGGAGGCAACCCAAATTTATTTACATTTATTTAATTTTGAGTTTAAGTAAGATTTAGGTTGTAAATAAATAAATAAATTTTTATTTAATCCAGTTAATTTGATGTTTTCAGGAATGTAATGGAGGTTGTGAATTTTCCAAAAGTCGTTTAATTATGGTGGCGTGGGCACAATGTGTTAAATGCTGACAATTATTTACCTACAAACAAAAACCCAACATTCTTAACCCAAATAATAATACCAAAACCCAAATCCACTTAACCTACCAACCCATACCCAAATACCAATCCAAATGACCCACACAAAAAACCCCCGATACTAGAAACACCAGCAAGCCCAACATAGCCCAAAAAATGAAAAGGAAGGAAATTGGGCCAAATGGCCTAGCTGGCCCAAAGAAAGAAGAAAAATAATTGGACAAGAGGCCCAAACCGGCCATTCAAAAAAAATAAAAAAGAACACCCAAAATCCCTAAATCCCCAAGTCCCATTTTCTTATTCATATTCTCTAAAAAGAAAAAGAAAAGGAAACAAAACCCTAACTTTTTAAACTCCACAGCACCGCCGCTTTTCCTACCCATTGTCATCGAGTTTCGTCGCCACCACCGCCATCTGCCACCACTTTACCTCACCACCATCATCGTCATTGTCTTGTCACTTCACCCATTGCCGATCTACACTCTCGCGACGCTGCTCCTCCCTTTCACAACACCACCTCTTCTATTTTTTCTTTTCCTCCATAATAATCGAACCCCCAAACTACCCCTCCTACCACATTAACCGGTGCAATACCTGAAACCCCTACCGCCAAAAATCGACCTAAACCATGTTGTCACCCCATCCGCCACCGTCGGTGTCGTATGCTACTGACCTTTGCCGTGAGCAACTAGAGTCGTTTGTTCTTTATGCCCATATGGAAACAATGGTTTGAACTTGAAACCAAATGGCAGAAAATATTTCGACCTCACTCAATCGCGGATGAAACTGATTCTTAGTGCCTCCAGCTTTTGATTTAGACGATGACGACTTATAACCTTCTCCACCACCTACGAGACGAACAGTTGCACCTACTAGGAATCATTGCCGATGAAGCCCAATTCCGTCAAAACAAAATATTTGAACAGTAGCCTCGCTACTCTCGAAAGGTCGATTCTTAACCCACAACCTGTTTTACCTTTACTAACATATTATGTAGGTCACTCATATGAGGTTGAGACTTTTAACGACTATGTCGAAGGTCCCTCGACTAGAAACAAGTGTGTTTCTCAGTGTCGAATATGATCGTCCACCACTCGAGCCCATTGACCACCGATACATGAGCTAGTGACACCTTCACACAACAATACTAACGCTGCTAGAAATTCAAGCCCACCACTTGACTTGCCCAACGAAAATGTTTGACCATCACGAGACAGTCAACATAATAGACAAGGTCGTGAAACACTATTCCCACCGAAGGACGATTACGAGGGTTTCTAAACTTTTTTACCTTAGAGCATCATGCAAGATATGACGACATCCAACAACGTCCGCTCCCAGTCTGTAAGCAAATTGACCTTTACACTCTTGATATGTTAAATATTCGTGATGCTGTGATTGGCTATTTTGATGCTATTGGTTGGAGTTCATTTGCAAATATTTCATGTAATGCATATTATTAATTGATTTATGAATTCTACACCATATTTAGCTTCAATATTAATACATTACGAACTGTTGAAACACAAAACATTATCTATTTTCGATTACTTGGTAAGGAATTTAGGATGTCAATTTCTGAATTTAATATTTCCATGGGTTTCGTCAACCTTAACAATATTCAAATCGATTCCTATTATACTACTCTGTTAGATATTCCAAGTAACTTTGTTGCTCAAGATGTTTATTGTGCTTTAACTCATTCTAGAAATCAACTTTATAATCCAAAGACCTCTAAGGACTTATTGGTGCATGAACCCACTTTAAGATATATTCATCGATTTTTAGCTTATAGTTTTTCAGGTCAAAATGATTCATCATTTGTTTTAACTCAAACTGAATTGTTTTTTTTTTTGTGGTGTATGCATTCTAGATTTAAAGTTAATTTAGGATATTGGTTTGCACGAAACTTTCATGCTATTTTGCGATGTAATCATCCACTAATACTTGGGCCATATATTACAAGTTTAACCTCTCAACTTTTTCCCTCTGAAGTTGATTTCTCATCCTTAATATGTACATATACTATGGATAGCTTAGATAAATATTGTTTGGATTCTATGATTTTGCTTGTCGACACCCCTACTACGTGTTATTTCGCCAACGTCCACACTTCACTACTAGGGAGCAAGAGGAGCAACCTCTATATCTGGAGGCACATTTAGGCCGGATCGAAGCTCGATTTGAAAAAATGGAAACCCAAGCCTCCACAATCCTTGACATCTTGCAAAGTTGTTACCCCTAACACCGACAAACATCGTTAAAAGACACATGGGGAGTATTCTTAACTTTTCTTCTTGCTTTTTATTTGGGTTACTGTCTTTTATTGCATATAAAACATGCTTGAGGACAAGCATAGATTAAGTGGGGGTTGAAATGGGAAGCAAAATGGTAAATATGCATGATTTTTACTGCATGTTTTTCTTTTGCATATATTCAATCTTATGCTAGATTTATTTGATAGTTTATTTGACATTGAGCCTCTAATCTCATTACTTATTCAATTTGGACACTTGGGTAATTTTTGAATCAAAGTGCTCAAGTATCTAGATTAATCGAGATGTGTGTTTTAAAATTGATAAATGTAACCAGATTTTTCATGAAAATTGACTGTTTGAAAAAATATTTGCTTATAAATAAATAAAATTAATAAATTAATAAAGGCTTAAGTTATGAGTGAAAGTTCTGAAAACGTGATCGGATTTAGTAACTGGGGTGAGGTACTTGGATTGTCATCTTATCTCGCGTAAAAAGGTTCGAGTGATAAATCGACAAATTACAAACATTCCTCTAATCGAGACTAAAAAAAGATTGTTTGAACTGAGAAATCGGGATAGGGTGCTTGGGTTGTCATCCTAGTTCGCGTAAAAAGGTTTGACTATGTCTAAAATTTTTACTACTGCATGATTAATTAATAATACCTTACAAATTTTGGATTCAAACTCAATTTAGTGAAATGATTTAGTTCACATATTTCAGTTTTATGACACTTGTTGATCAAACTATATATTCTGAGCATTTATTATTTTTTTCCTATGTTGTTTGCATTAATTATTTTTACGGAAAAGAGGCTCGATTTTTAATAAATTGTAGAATAATTTCTAATGTTTGAAAGTACAATATGCTTGAGAACAAGCATGAGCTATGTAGGGGGATTTGATAACATGTTAATTTGCATGACTTTTTGTGTTGAATTTAGTTTATTTTTGAATTGATCCTTGTTGAATTAGTGATTTTATGTTTTAATCTTGTTAGGGATGCAATTGGGATGCTATAAGTAAAAAACGAGCAGAAAAGGACCAATTTGCAACACAGTCAATAAAGTGAGGCCAAATAAAAAATATGAAAATAGTCGAGGACTCATCAGATTCTTTTGACTTTGTAAAAGCCAAAATTAGAAAAAAATCTGATTTTATTTTTTATTAAATTTTAATTATGTGTTGAGTGGTTAAAGCCAAATTTAATAAATGTTATGTATATAAATAGGGCTTTAAGGTGGCTTGGGAAAGACACATTATGTTTTACACTTGAATTTCAATTGGAGTTAAATAGAATTATTCTTTTTTGTTTTCAAAGTTGTTGTGTAGCATTCTGTTATTTCCACTTCCATTTCTTTGTTCATCCAAAATTTGTTAAATTACCTTTCAAGTCTTTTCCTTTTCCAGTTCCCACCATTTTCATTCAAATCCTCTCCATAAGCCAATCAAAGAATGAATAATTTCATGCCTCACTAAATACCAACTTAGCTTTAGGCCGATATTCCTTCTGATCGGAAATCGTGAGATACATATTTATTCTAGAAATTCTTCCAATCGGTATTCACATTTTTCCTAAGTATCAGGATTGAGAACTCATCCCTTAAAGCTAACTCGATTTTAAGTCAAAAAGCACATTGGGTTGGACTCGTGTTTGTGGACAATTGGGAAAACGAGTCGGTCGTGTTGTATTCGGATCTCCGAGAACAAATAAAAGGAGAAGTGATTGGGTTTAAACGACCCACGCTCGAGGTTGTTAATCTGAGTTGGGTTCTTTAGAGTGCAAGGCTGCCGGAATCTTGAATTGAGAACACATGTATCTCGGTTAGATAATCGGTAAGGGTTGGTTTGCAGGTCGTATCGGAACCAGCTACGAGAGGAAGAATTGGCGGTTAGGATGTTCTTAGCTGCTATAACCAATTTATTATTTGGATGAGAAAATTAATTTTTGAGGATTGATTCTAAATCCGAAACCCACCGAGTCCAGGGCTAAGGTTATTATCTCTGTTTACAAAATCCAAATTTATTTCCCAATTTAATTTATTTCCAATTTATTTAATTGTTTATTTATGTTGTTTCATTTATTTAATTTCTAAACATTTCAAAACTCCCCTGATTTATTTGTTTTTTTTTTCAGCAGGTCCGTTTGGAGTCGTGGGCACGACTATTGCCACGACTACCGACTCGATAGAAATTCTGATCACAAGTTAAACGCGAAAGTTGATTATAATACCAATCCCTGTGGACTCGAGCCTACTACCACTCTTTACTACTATTTAGAGTTATTTTTGTAGGAATTATTTTTGGTGGTTTCAAAACCCATCACTTATGCCAAATTTACCATGAATACAATCAACCTATGTACATGCTTCTAACCAATCACTTGTATTTCTACAATCTTAAGCACCCAAATGACAAGAAAAATTAAAGAAAAACATAAAAATTTTAAAAAACAATTGTCTATTTTACCTCCCATACTTTAGATAACGCATTGTCCTCAATGTATAGCCCCTAAAAATATAAGGAAAGAAGTTAGCCGATTAATCTTGATAATTCCGTAGGTTATTGTTGGGTGCTTCCTCCATTGTTCGTTTGAAAGTTCTAATTGTTGTGCCTCTTCCATGTGGGGTTCCTACATAGAAAATTAAAACAGGATACAAAACAACCACTAGTCTACTATTAATCCTTACAAAGGTTTAATACAATCTAAAAAAAAATAAGTTCAATTATCCTCCTCGAAATCAATCTGATCATCTCCTTCCTCTTCTCTTTCATGCGCCTGTTTCTCCTACTCAAGATGTGTCAGCCCAAACATATCTGGCGTGTAATTAGGTACCCTAATATTGTTTTGCTGTGCAAACTCATGAAAGATTGGACCTATTTCTTGCATCCAATTTATCATCCAATCTAGCTTTGGATGACTGCCCTCTCCAACTTTTTATTAAGCGGTTGATTTTGCTTTCCTTTGAGACAAAGTTGGGACGGCTGTCGCCTCTTCTTGCATTTCTTCCACTCCTTTATCTATTTTTCCTGAAGTTTAATGTATTGTGTAAATAGAATCATCAATGATGCTTCATGTGACACCCCAAACCTGACTGGGACAGAACGACTCGAATTCGAAGCGTTACATTAGTCACCAAAGCGACTCTCTAGCTCATGACCACCCGACGCACACCCCAACCTTATAACACCTCATTTATGACTAATTTAACTATGATTTATTAATGCGGAAGCAATTTGTGAACCATTTTTATACTTTTTTATGTATTTATACCTAAGCGTATTTTGGTTATTTTACCACCTAAGGTTAAACTATCCCAATTTACATATTTTACTTACCCATTAAACTTGAAATAGCTACAATTAATTACCATAAGCATCCACACATATCCAATTTAATTTATTTACAACAAATATGCAACAATTAATCAAAATTTAACACGCAATTACATGCTTAGCTAACACCAATTAATTCACACAAGCTACATGCCTTAGTCGCAAGCAATCCACTCAATGGTAAGCTTCAATTAAACATTGTTAGTATAAAATACATGCTTTATACACTATGTTATCATCCACCGTACAAACACTCATCAGCATACCGTAAATCAAACATCAATTAAACAAAAAATCATGTATTAAAGAAATTATAAAATCACTAAAATTAAAGTCCAAAATTTAATGTCCAATGCCCATTACAAGTAAAATAACACTAGTCCCAAAAGCATCACAATGCCCTTATATAGTCTCTAAAGTAAATTTTTAAGCCACTATTGAGCCTTATTCTCGAATTACGTACTCGCTTCTCGACTCCTTACGCCCAAAAATTCTCTGCACGAAATGTGAGGGTTTGAGCTTAAAAAGCTCAGTGAATGATAGTAAAAACATCAAATAATTTGCACCCAATCATGCATAAATCAAAACAATTAAGCATTAAATTTTTAGTCACAACATGTTAACATCACATGCTATTTCAAGAATTAAGAATCATTTTTTCCATGGCATGTAACATCATTTTTTAACACATAAACATTCAATTATATTGGCACAATCAATCAATTATATTGGCATAATACATCCATGGCAATAAGTAAATGTGTGATCATACATTAGATAAACGAATCTCCAAACTCTCACAAATCAAATATAATGCTCCAAATTGAGTGGGTCAAAGCCACACGCTCCCTTAATTATTCTAAACAACCCGATGAGTGGAGACTCAAGCTCAACACTCCCTTATCTACTCTAAAGAAATTAGTCCACCAAAAGCCATATGCTCACAATATCACAAATAATGTTGAGTACTCTCAAATCTTGTGGCATGCCAACTATATCTAATGGATCCACCATGCAATGTTGCCAATATAATCATAC
Organism: Gossypium hirsutum; assembly: GCF_007990345.1. Taxonomy (NCBI): domain Eukaryota; kingdom Viridiplantae; phylum Streptophyta; class Magnoliopsida; order Malvales; family Malvaceae; genus Gossypium; species Gossypium hirsutum. The sequence goes on along the minus strand of NC_053449.1, from coordinate 21,752,545 downwards.
ATACAAGGCATAAAATCTGCTATTTAATCACTTAATTTAGGATTTTAAAATGCAAGTGAAAGCACGTTGCTCAGCAATTTTAACATCAATAAAATTAAGCATAGCAAATATCATTTTTCCAATATTCATATTCCAATTAGAACACCTTTATCAAATTTTCAATAAATGAGCAATTTATGCTCCAAATATCAATTTATTCCATACAATTTATTCATGCTAAAAGCATAATACACAACTTACCAAACCAATTGCCATTTCACTCTTTTATAAAATAAAACCTATTTTTGCAAATCCAACCATCCAATATGCAATTAAATCATTAATAACAGCAATTAAACCTTTAATTTAACACATAATCAAGCTAATTTACCAAATTGCCCTGAACATCACTCACCTGCACACTTAGCCCTTTAAGCAAAAATATGTTCAAACAAGCAAGTTTGAGCTTCAATTCTGATATGCATGTTCTTCCTTTTGATGTGGAGATTTAACAAAGACAAAGTAAGCATTACAAACTAACAATAGCAATAAGAAACACGAAATTTGATAAAGTATACAAATTTAAATCATTGCTCTAAACTACCTTACTGATGTTGCACAATTAAATCGAAATATGGAATTCGTCAACTAAACTCCATTTTCAGCACCTCAAACCACTTATAATCTTCATTCCTAGCCCAATAACATGTATTCTAAGTGTTAATTTCATCATTTAGTCCATTTCATAATTTTTCGGAAAAATCATCCATGTTCTTGATCAAATTCAAATTTCTCAAAATTGATCCATAAAACATGTTTGATTTTTTGGTTTAAGATTAAAAACCTCTTATTAGACCTATTTTGAGCTTAGACATCCATTATTATTTGGATTCCAACTCAAAATTAAAGATCCACCATTGTTGATCCTCACGTTCAAGAAAGAAGAAATTATAGTTGAAAATCCATTATAATCACTTTAATTAACAAATAATGATTGAAATAAACTTAAAAACAAGTTTAGAGATGAGGATTACCTTCAATTGAACTCAAATAATTGATTTGGAAGTTTGACTCAAAATGCATAAAGAAATTCAGAGGACTTTGTTGCCCAAATTTGAAAATTATTTCAAGAGATTTTAGAGAGACTTTTGGGAGAGAAAAGATTTAGATCTATTCTATGATATTTGGTTTATAAAAACAAGCAAAAAAGAGAGAGAGAAAGTTCTCAATTCGAGTGAAAAATGAGTGAAAAGTGAGGTAGTTGTTTTCCCTTGTTTTACAATTTGCTCATTTCCCTTCAAAATTCTGAAAATATGGTTTATTTGCTATTAAACCTCTTACACATTTTCCTTGTTTTTCAAATTAGTTCCATTTAATTAATATTTTAAATCACGCAATTAAACCGCCAATTTAAATTATTTTTAAATTCCAATTTAACCCAAAATATTTATTTTTACCCAAAAATTATTTAAAACCATAAATTTAATTTTTCTAAAAATTTTTTTTTATTTTTTGAAATATTATTTACCGATTTTTAGATGACATTAAGCTAACTATTTAAGAATATAAATCGCTAATTAACCTGATGCCTTCATTGATTGTTCATGGATGCTATCAGAACGCCTACTTTTTTGCATAAAGCTGTCACCAAGTGTGGGGAAGAAAACTTCCACCTTCTGTCCATTGACGTATCTGTTTATATTTTGGTAGATCCGTTTCCCAATTCATACATTTTTTTTACAAAACACCATAAAGTAAAATCGCTTGAAAAGTATTGACATTAGACACATTTAAAGTAGGAACAGCTCGTGTGCATAAAAATTGAATCCACATTTTAGCTTTAGGAAACATTATAGCTTGATGAAATGAGGTTGGGATATTGGTACCTAGGCGATATTTCATTCGTCCTTTCCTTCTATTAAAAGTTTACAATTTTATCTATATCTATGTCTCGAAAGAACTCCAAGTCAATGTCATCAATAAAATCATTTTCATAGTATGGAGCATTATAAAAGTCACAAATAATTCGAGGGGTTATTCAAACTTCTTTCCCTTGCACAGGTACCTTTTCCCACATATGACCTTCGGTATTTCTAGACTCTTGGTCTCGTAAAGATGCATAAAATTCTGAAACAACAGGGACCATAGCAATGACTTTTGGGATCATTCGAAAACGTTCCCACCTATGATATCTAACTAAAGGCCATTTTTCCTTATAGATAATCATCGATGGATCAAATCCCCTCTCTTGAATGAAGGTTTTTCCTTGAAGTTCTACAAAATATTTTTCTACATTCGGGTTTGAGAAAATAGAGGGGTTCAAAACTGTCAATGATTTTGGTTCATTAGTTCTTCGAACCTTTCTAGGAGGCATGGTGTTCTTATATTACAAACTAATGAAATGTCAAGCAATTAGTTTCAATAGAACAGTAAAAAGTTGAGTTAGGAACTCTTATCCTCGTGTAAGTCATGAGATTCCTTATAATGTTCATTTGTTATGTTCCTTTAGGTGTTTCCCGTCCTTTCTCTACATCGAATAAGATTGAAAGAAGAAAATTTTCTAATAAACTAAAAAAGAGAAGTAAAAAGTGAGATTTAGGGTTTATGGAATTTTTAGAGGTTTTCAGGGGGTTTAAAGGGTAAGGATGTGTTTAGGCATTAAAGTGAGTATTTTGAGGGTTAAATTTGAGTAAAAATCTGGTCAAGTCAACCCTGCAAAAAAATGCAACGATGTAGCGACATAGGGGTTCCGTGTTGTGACATCCCTATCAGTTTGCCATTGTCGCGACATCAGGGTTTGATGTCGTGACACACTCAGGACTTTTGGATTTCTGGGTATACTGGCTGCAGTGTCGCGACACACAAAGCTTGTGTCGCGACATCAAAATGATTTTCTCAATTTCCTCAATTTTGCCTTTGATGTTGCGACACTAGGTTACCGTGTTGTGACACTAACTCTGTTTTCACCCAAAATTCCAATTTCTAAAGTTTTACTGTTTTTATAAAATATAAATTTGATAAAAATTAAAATCTAGACTAAGCAGTTAGCTAAATATACAATAATTTACAAAAAGTTAAATATTAATTTAAATAATTCAAGTTTTATCGCCAGATTCATTCAACAACATCATTAATTCACACAAGGACGGTTTTCTGGTTCTGTCAGTATTAGTCCATCTCCCATTGTGCCACTCCACCTTTGTCTGCATATCTCTTTCCTTGAACCTATTTTTTTGACTTGCATGGACTAAAGGAAGTACGTCTTTTGACTCGTGATTATTAGAAATAAATAATTCATTGCAATGCTCCCCTGACTTCCTCCTACCTTCCTCACTTGTTAGTGACCACACTTAAAAGTTTCGGTCTCACTATTGATTTTCATGGTTAATTCATTTTTTTTCTAAATCAATAGTTGACCTTGAGGTGGCTAGAAAAGGTCTACCTAGAAAGATTGGTATTTCTTAATCTTCCTCAAAGTTTAGAACCACAAAGTCTGTCGGGATGATAAAGCTGCACACTTTGACTAACACATCTTCTAATACTCCTTTCGGATGTATTGAAGATCCATCAGCCAACTGTAGTGTTATTTGGGTATTGTCGAGGTCCCTTAACCAGAGCTTTTCATATATTGATAGGGTCATTAAATTGATACTAGCTCTTAAATCACATAGGGCTCTATTGAAATGAATGCTTCCTGTCTTTATGAGAATTGTAAAGCTTATTGGGTCTTTTATTTTTTTGGGAACCTGTTTAGAAATAATAGCACTACAGGAAGCTCTTATATTAAATTATTCTCCAACCTTAATTTTCCTACGCCTAGACATGATTTCCTTTAAAATTTTAGCATACTTAGGAACTTTTTCAATTAATTCAATTAAAGGCAGGTTGATGTTTAATGTTTTGAACAAGTTTAGAAAACCTACACACTCATCTTCATCCCATTTTTTCTTCTCTTCTAACCTTGAAGGGAACGATATTTTTGCAACAACAGAATCTTAAGTTGTTTCTATCTCTAGCTCAACTACCAGTGCAACTACTTACTTTGGTTCAGGTTCATTATCAGTTTTTAAGGGTTCTTTCTCAAAGATCATCAGTATTCTCCGTATGCATCTCTTGAGTAGGGGTCTTTGGGTTACTCAATACTTCACCCGAACGGAGTGCTATTGCTTTATGTGCTCATTCCCTTCTCTACAAGGATTATATTGGATATTATTAGGAATACCTATGCCAATTTGTCTTTTTATATCACCCATCATGCTCATTAATTGGCTCATCTGATCTTCAAGTTTAGTTAATGTTCTTGTTGAATTGGTGCACTTAGACTTCACCTATTTCACATCTGTTCTCATTGACAGCATCTCCCCCTCAATTCTATCCAGACGTTGACCACATATAGTATGGTCATTCAGGTTGGCCCTGTAACACCCCGAACCCGAGACCGTCACCGGAGTCGAACACGAGGTGTTAACAGACTTTAAACCACTTATAAAAAAAATTTCCCAGACACTGCCAATCTGCGTACTAGTCGCTTTAAAATCATATCTTGAGTTTAGAAACTCAGAATCCAGTTCCGTAAATTTTCTCTGAAACTAGACTCATATGCCCATCTACATATTTTTTTCTAGAATTTTTGGTTGGGCCAATTAGTACAGTTTATTAGTCAAAGTCTCCCATGTTACAGGGATCGACTACACTGACCTTTGCGCATTACGACTTGGATATCTCCCTGCACAGGGCTTCAATACTGATGTCGTTTGTTTCTATAGAAACTAGACTCAGAGAGGAATCTATACATATATGGCATGACTCCTAATTGTCTCTGGTTAATTTATAATGAATTTCCAAAGTCGGAACAGGAAATCCAGAAACCTTTCTGGCCCTGTCTCACGAGAACCTGAATATCTCTTAACATACTATCCATATGATTGTTTCGTTACTTTCCTATGAAAATAGATTCATCAAGGTTCGTTTACATAATTTATTCACTATTTAATTCCATTCCTACTATTTTTAGTGATTTTCCAAATCTACATCACTGCTGCTGTCAGCATCTGCCTTTAAGGTAGACTTTACCTATTTCATAGTTTCCATGATTCAACTAGCCCTTTTAGCATAAATAGCACAAATTATGATAGTGATTAACCATTCCCATGGCCAATCCTTGTTAAGCATATCCACACCTCTCAATAACCATATCCATACCAAATGATGATAACATTATGCTCAAACATATATAAGCCATTTTCGCATGGCTATCCAAAATTATACAAGTCCAAAGGATCCATGACCCACAACAAAAAGGGTAGTCCTATACATGCCATTTCGAAGTTCAACCAAAATTGTACCAAAAGGGGGGGGCTTTGATAGTGTGGGTGTGACAGCCCTAAATTGACCCTAGTCGGGAAGTGGTTTCGGGACCACAAAACCGAGTTAAGAAAATAATTAAAAGTTATATTCTGTGTTTATGAAGTGAGTAAATGCATGTGTGAAAGTTTCATGCATTAATTTGATCATCTTTATGTGAATCTTTTTTTATATGGACTTATATGAAACTTTGTTGGAAAGTGAGAGGCTAATTTACAATGGTCTAATAGTACATGCATTGAAAGGAGTGGTTTTGCATGTCAATTTACCCAAGCTAAATATGGTGGCCGGCCATGTTATGTAGTAAATAATATTATAACTATTTTATGCTAATAGTTTATGTTACAAAATGAAATAATGAATAAGGTTAATAAAATACAAGTTAGTGGGAGGAAAAACCAAAGTTAGCCTATGTTTTCTCCTCCATTGCCGTAGCTAGAGAAAGAAGAGGAAGAAAAGCCTTTGGGGAAGAAAATTCGGCTAAGGTGGATACCTAAAGTAAGGTAAGTTCAATGTCATTCTTGGAAAAACTTATGCACCATTTGGATGATTAGTCTAACTTCTACCTATTTTATGGTTTGAAGATAGGTTTTGTATGAGTTAAGTTTCGGTTAAGGTGGATTGATTAATTGGGTTTTATAAGGAAATTATGCCATAGCCGAATGTGTCTTGAAGAAGATGTCATATGTGCTTATTATAAGTATATGTATGTTCGGCTAATGAGTTTGAATTGAAGTTTCGATAGGTTGTGGGTTGAGTGGCCGAGTGAACTATAGGCTTTGCAAGGATGGAATTTACTTATAAGTTGTGTGTGTATGGCTTTATTTGCTAATGACATTTAAGAGTTTAAATCTTGAATAATGTTATGCATAGGTTTCGGCCATGAATCCTTGTGTTATAACACTTGCTTAATAATGAAAGAACATGAGCTTAAAGCTTGAGTAACACTCGGCTTTAGTGTAAGTTAAAATTTGTTAGAAAATAATTTTCAAGTTAGTAGATTATGTGTTAAGAGAGGGATTTAGAATATATATATATATAGCTGAATGTGATATGTGTGAATTATATATTAAATCAAGGCTTGGTAAGCTAGCTATTAAGGTGAAATGCTAATGTTAGTATTTGATTTGGTAATAATCTGTTTGGGGACAGCAGCAGTAAGGTGATTTTGGAAAATCGCCATAAATTGTAGGAGTTGAATTAGAAGCTGAGTGAATTATGTCATTAAAGCTTGAAGAGTCTATTTTCTTACAAAGGAAACTATAAAAACAAAAGAGTTACCGATCTTGAGATATTTGAAGTATTGTGGGGCTGAGTCAAAATGACTGCTGGATTCCCTGTTCTGTTTTTAGAAAATCATTATAAATTGTACAAAAATGATTATAAGATGAAATTTATATGCTTAGACTCCTTAATGAGTCTAGTTTCAAATGAGATCAAATACAACACATTTGGAATTCTGTAAAGTGAGAAATTGGATTCGTAGTGAAGAGTGGTCAGAATAGTCAACTAGTGAAATAGGGGAAACTTTAAGAAAAATCTGGTATTGATTGGCCAAGCCTAAAATTCTGAAAATTTTATGGATGGAAGATATACGAGTCTATATTCAGGGAAAATTAACGGCAAGTGATTTGGAGTTTAGTAGCTCCAGTTATAAGTAATTTAGTAACTACTGCTCAGGAAAACAGCTCGTAGTGAATATGTGATTTTGTTGTAAACATTAATGGAAGTTTGCCGATGAATTATTTATTGATTATTATAAAGCTACTATAAGCTATGTGTGTGAAAGTCGGATCAATATATATATTATTCTGAAAATAATACTTGAATAGTCGATTAATGACTATTTTAAATTTTGTTGAACTTAAGCTCAAGAGCAAAGGGGAACTAGATCCGATAAAGGGAAGGAAAAAGTAATTGAATAGCCGTTGAAGTCGTTCGACGACATTTGAGGTAAGTCTTCGAGTAATGACCCTACTTGAATTATATTGAAATGATTAGTCATATTATGACGGATAGTCGAATGTGCATAGAGACTATGTTATAAAGCCAATTGAAATTATGCTCTTTGTGTGTGGCTATTGAGCCGAAATTTGAAAGGTTTAATAAATGTTTTGTGTTTGAGCCTTAGTAACGAAGAAATGATATGGATGTGTTATGATTATTGATATATGTGTGCATGAGCATTGGGATATATCCGGGCTAAGACCCGAAGGCAATTATGCGAGTTGATATATCCGGGCTATGACCCGAAGGCAATTATGCGAGTTGATATATCCGGGCTATGACCCGAAGGCAATTATGCGAGTTGATATATCCGGGCTATGACCCGAAGGCAATTATGCGAGTTGATATATCCGGGCTATGACCCGAAGGCAATTATGCGAGATGATATATCCGGGCTAAGACCCGAAGGCAATTATGCGAGATGATATGTCCGGGCTAAGACCCGAAGGCAATTATGCGAGTTGATATGTCCGGGCTAAGACCCGAAGGCAAATGTGTTTGCGGCTGCATTCGGTTAAATACCGAAGAAACTTGGGTTTGAATGTGAGCGTTTTGTGCTGTAACTAATTTAATAATTATGCTTGACCAACCCGAATGATAAGGTATGTTTGCATGTGCATTGGAAAGTCGGTTTGTTTTAAATGGTATTCGTGCGATCGGCTAACGAATTTTCGGCTTTTATAAAGGTTGATACCTTGTGTATCTATGTGGGTGAAGTGTGAAGTAAGTATGAGTATGAGAATGTGTGTTAATAAAGTGATTTAGTTAACTATGTGAATGTAATACTGTAGTCAAAGCCGATTTCATTACTTGAGACTTACTAAGCTTTAAATGCTTACCCGGTTGCTTTGGCTCTCTGTTTTATAGATTTTGTTCGTTAGCTATCGGATTCGGGATCAGCGAAGTCGAAGTCATCTACACTATCAAGCTCTTTTGGTATTCTTTTAGTTGAACTCTGGATATGGCATGTATAGGACTACCCCTGTTGTTTAAGTTCTTTTGTGTTGTATGTGTGTAAAGCCATGCGAAAATGGCTTGTAAAAGTGGAGTATGGCATTAGACCATTTGTGTGTATGTATGTATATATATGATTTCATGATGTGACTATGGTTTGAAATGGAAGTGTTGGGCTAATGATCAGCCATTGGAATGGCTAAATATGATCACATGTGGACCTATGTAGGGCAAAATCCTAGTTGGTCCATGGTAACCACAAAATAGGTAAAGTTTATCTTGAAAACAGATTTTGACAGCAACAGTGGTGTGGAATTGAAAAATCACATAAATTCGTAGGAGTGGAATTAAATAGTGAATAAATTATGTAATCGAACCTTGATGAATCTACTTTTATATGGAAGTAACGAAGCAATTATAGGAACAGTACAGAAAGAGATATTCGGGTTCTTGTGGAACAGGGCCAGAACAGTTTCTGGATTCACTGTTCCGCCTTTGGAAATTCACTATAAATTGACCAGGGATAATTAGGGGTCATACCATATATGTATGGATTCCTCTCTGAGTCTAGTTTCCATAGAAACAAACGGCATTAGTATTGAAGCCCTGTGCAGAGAGATATCCCAGTCGTAATGGGAAAAGGTCAGTGTAGTCGACCCCTGTAACATGAGAGACTTTGACTAATAAACTGTACTAATGGGCCCGACCAAAAATTCTAGAAAAAAATATATAGGTGGGGACATGAGTCTAGTTTCAGGGAAAAATCACAAAACTGATTTTCGAGTTGTGAAACTCAAGATATGATTTTTGAAGCGACTAGTACTCAGACTGGACAGTGTCTGGAAAAATTTTTAAAAGTCTGTCAACACCTCGTATTCGACTCCGGTGACGGTCTCGGGTTTGGGGTGTTACAATTGATTGGTATCAGAGCTACGGTTTAGTCGATTCTAGGACTACCGTAATGTGTTGGGGTCTAGCTATACATGCCATTTTATGTGATTAATTGATAGTGTGGTGATTTCTGACATTTGCAAATGTGTTTATTTATAGTAATGGATCCCGATCCCAACCGAGCGGTAGCTGATGATCTCGAGAGTGTAGCGCCTGCTCCCGCACAAGGGACAGCGCCGGTGGACTCTCAACCTAATGCGAATAACCCGAACGATGAAGCTAGACAAGCTTTCTATAACGTGATGAATGATTGGTTCAACCAATACATTCGAACTAATACGGCTGTTCCACAACCTCCATTCCCGACAAACACCACCCCCGCACCTACAATACCTCCGGTAACTGACCAAATAAGGTCAAATAAGCCCCCAGTTGACCGAATCCGAAAACATGGGGCTACTGAATTTAAAGCTACGGATAGCGACGATGCCGAGCAAGCTGAATTCTGGTTGGACAACACTATCCGGGTACTAGATGAGCTATCTTGTACACCCGATGAATGCCTAAAGTGTGCTATCTCCTTGCTACGTGATTCTGCCTACTATTGGTGGAGTACTCTGACTTCTGTTGTGCCCCGGGAGCAAGTAACTTGGGAGTTTTTCCAAACTGAGTTTCGGAAAAAGTATATCAGTCAGAGATTTGTTGATCAAAAACGGAAGGAATTTCTCGAGCTTAAGCAAGGTTCTATGTCAGTTACTGATTACGAGCGAAAATTTGTTAGACTTAGTAGATACGCTCGGGAATGTGTTTCGTCCGAGGCTGTTATGTGTAAACGCTTCGAAGATGGGCTGAATGAAGATATAAAAATGTTCGTTGGCATTCTTGAGATACGAGAGTTCGTAGTACTTGTCGAGCGAGCTTGTAAAGCCGAAGAGCTTAGAAAGGAAAAACAAAAAGTTGATGTGGGAACCGGGGAGTTTCGTAAAAGATTCTCGGGAAAGTCTCATCAACAGGCATCGAAGAAATTTCGAGATGATGTGGGCCGGTCTAAAAGCACTTCGGGCCTTTTTAGACGAGATCGTGATCGACCCCCTGTGGGTACACGAGGCACTTCAGTCGCCAGTGTTGGGAATGAACGTCGAGGCCGAACGGAATGTCGACATTGCGGTAAATGGCATTTGGGGAGTTGTAGATTCCATGACCGCTCCTGTTACAAGTGTGGATCAGTGGACCACTTCATTAAAGATTGCCCGAGGCTGTCTGAACAGAATGTAAATCAGAGTGGGAGACCGGGTGCTACCACTGCTCGAGGTAGATCATCTAGAAATATGGGCAATGCTAGTGGTGGTCAGAGAGGATCTAGAGATGCTACGACCGGATCCGAGGCTCGTGCACCTGCTAGAGCATATGCTATACGTGCCCGCGAGGATGCTTCATCGCCTGATGTTATTACCGGTACTTTTACTCTCTTTGATACTAACGTAATTGCTTTGATTGACCCCGGTTCTACTCATTCTTACATATGTGAAACCTTAGCATCCAGTAAGACTTTACCTATTGAGTCTACTGAGTTTGTAATTCGGGTGTCAAATCCCTTGGGTCGTTACGTGCTTGTCGACAAAGTGTGTAAGAAATGTCCCCTAGCAATTCGAGGTTCCTGTTTTCCAGCAGACTTGATGCTTTTGCCGTTTGATGAATTTGACGTTATCCTTGGGTTGGATTGGTTGACCGTGCATGATGCGGTTGTGAATTGCAAAAGCAAGACTATTGATTTGAGGTGTGCAAATAACGAAGTAATCCGAGTTGAGTCTACGGATTTGGATGGGTTGCCCGCTGTAATATCCTCAATGTTGACCCAAAATATGTGAGAAAAGGGTGCGAAGCATACCTTGCGTATGTACTGGATGACCAAGAACTAGAAAAGAAACCTGAATTTGTGCCAGTGGTTTGTGAATACCCGGATGTTTTTCCTGAAGAATTGCCGGGTTTACCACCTGTTCGGGAGATAGAGTTTGGTATTGAGCTTGTACCTGGGACTACGCCGATTTCGATAGCTCCGTATCGTATGGCACCAACTGAGTTAAAAGAGTTGAAAGCTCAGCTGCAAGAATTGACGGATAGAGGTTTCGCTCGGCCAAGTTTCTCACCTTGGGGTGCACCCGTATTGTTCGTGAAAAAGAAGGACGGAACCATGAGGTTGTGCATTGACTATCGTCAACTGAATAAAGTGACGATAAAGAATAAATACCCACTACCGCGTATCGATGATTTGTTTGATCAACTAAAGGGGGCCTCAGTGTTCTCAAAAATAGATTTGAGATCGGGTTATTATCAGTTGCGGATTCGAGATTCAGACGTACCCAAAACTGCTTTCAGAACGAGGTACGGTCACTACGAATTCTTAGTGATGCCGTTTGGGCTCACTAATGCCCCGGCAGTATTTATGGATTTGATGAATCGGATCTTCAGACCATATTTGGATCGGTTCGTAGTTGTGTTCATTGATGACATCTTGGTCTATTCAAGAGATGAGACCGAACATGCTGAGCACCTGAGACTAGTGTTGCAAATTTTACGGGATAGGCAGTTATATGCTAAGTTCAGTAAGTGTGAGTTCTGGTTAAGAGAGGTTAGCTTCTTGGGTCATGTGGTATCCGCGTCGGGTATTCGAGTTGACCCGAACAAAATTTCAGCCATACTTGACTGGAAACCTCCGAGAAATGTTACTGAAGTTCGGAGCTTTTTGGGGCTCGCCGGTTATTACCGACGATTTGTGAAAGGTTTCTCGATGATAGCCACACCAATGACGAAGCTACTTCAAAAGGATGTTAAGTTCGAGTGGACGGAGAAATGTCAGAAAAGTTTCGACCAACTGAAAACTCATTTGACTGAAGCTCCAATTTTGGTGCAACCCGAATCGGGTAAAGAGTTTGTCATCTATAGTGACGCATCCCTACTTGGGTTGGGTTGCGTATTGATGCAAGAAGGTCGAGTCGTGGCCTATGCGTCGAGACAATTGAAGCCACACGAGAGGAATTATCCGACCCATGACCTCGAACTAGCTGCCATCGTATTTGCTTTAAAAATATGGCGACATTATCTGTTTGGTGAGAAGTGCCATGTATTTTCGGACCACAAAAGTCTCAAATATTTGATGACTCAACGAGACTTGAATCTGCGACAAAGACGTTGGCTTGAGTTGTTGAAAGATTACGAGCTTGTCATTGATTACCACCCGGGAAAGGCTAACGTGGTTGCGGACGCCTTAAGCCGGAAGTCATTGTTTGCTTTGCGAGCGATGAACGTGCATTTGTCTGTTCTACCAGACAATGTGTTAGTAGCTGAATTAAAAGCTAAACCATTATTGACTCACCAAATTCGTGAAGCTCAGAAAGTCGATGATGAATTGGTTGCAAAACGGGCTGAGTGTTTTCCGAACGAGGGATCAGAGTTTCAAATTGACGACGATAATTGTTTGAGGTTCAGAAATCGGTTGTGTGTTCCAAGGAATTCGGAACTCATTTCGACGATTCTGAACGAAGCCCATTGTAGCCGAATGTCAATTCACCCGGGGAGTACGAAAATGTACAACGATTTGAAACGTCAATTTTGGTGGCATGGTATGAAACGGGACATCTCCGACTTTGTTTCGAGATGTTTAATATGTCAACAAGTGAAAGCGGAACATCAAGTGCCTTCAGGATTACTCCAGCCGATCATGATACCCGAGTGGAAATGGGATCGAGTCACAATGGACTTTGTGTCCGGACTGCCCTTGTCAGCAAGTAAGAAGGATGCGATATGGGTTGTTGTCGATAGACTAACTAAGTCGGCTCACTTTATCCCCGTGCGTACGGATTTTTCATTAGATAAACTAGCTGAATTGTATGTTTCTCAGATTGTGAGATTACACGGGGTACCGATTTCTATTGTGTCGGATAGAGATCCGAGATTCACCTCGCGATTTTGGAAGAAATTGCAAGAAGCTTTGGGTACCAAGCTGCATTTTAGCACCGCTTTTCATCCACAAACAGATGGTCAATCCGAGCGGATAATTCAGATACTTGAGGATATGTTGAGATGTTGCATCCTCGAGTTCAGTAGTTCATGGGAACGGTATTTACCTTTGATTGAATTCGCTTACAACAATAGTTTTCAATCAAGTATTAAGATGGCACCTTACGAGGCTTTGTACGGTCGTAAATGCCGTACACCATTGTTTTGGACCGAGCTCGGTGAAAGCAAAATTTTCGGAGTTGATTTGATTAGAGATGCGGAACAGAAAGTAAAGGTAATCCGTGAAAGTCTGAAGATAGCCACGGATCGTCAGAAGTCGTACGCAGATTTGAAACGAAAAGACATCGAGTATCAGGTGGGAGACAAAGTGTTCCTTAAGGTTTCACCTTGGAAAAAGATACTCAGGTTCGGCCGTAAGGGCAAGTTGAGCCCAAGATTCATTGGGCCGTATGAAATATCCGAAAGAATTGGTCCAGTGGCATATAGATTGATTTTACCCCCTGAACTTGAAAGGATTCACAATGTTTTCCATGTTTCGATGCTTCGACGTTATAGATCCGATCCGTCACATGTGATTAATCCCTCGGAAGTTGAAATTCGATCTGACTTGAGTTATGAAGAAGAACCAATTCGCATCCTAGCTCGTGAAGTGAAAGAGTTGCGAAACAGAAGGGTTCCGTTAGTTAAGGTGTTATGGCTCAAACACGGGATCGAGGAAGCTACTTGGGAAACTGAGAGCTCGATGAAAGAACGATACCCAAACCTATTCACCGGTGAGCTTTTCGGGGACGAAAATTTCTTAAGTGGGGGAGAGTTGTGACAGCCCTAAATTGACCCTAGTCGGGAAGTGGTTTCGGGACCACAAAACCGAGTTAAGAAAATAATTAAAAGTTATATTCTGTGTTTATGAAGTGAGTAAATGCATGTGTGAAAGTTTCATGCATTAATTTGATCATCTTTATGTGAATCTTTTTTTATATGGACTTATATGAAACTTTGTTGGAAAGTGAGAGGCTAATTTACAATGGTCTAATAGTACATGCATTGAAAGGAGTGGTTTTGCATGTCAATTTACCCAAGCTAAATATGGTGGCCGGCCATGTTATGTAGTAAATAATATTATAACTATTTTATGCTAATAGTTTATGTTACAAAATGAAATAATGAATAAGGTTAATAAAATACAAGTTAGTGGGAGGAAAAACCAAAGTTAGCCTATGTTTTCTCCTCCATTGCCGTAGCTAGAGAAAGAAGAGGAAGAAAAGCCTTTGGGGAAGAAAATTCGGCTAAGGTGGATACCTAAAGTAAGGTAAGTTCAATGTCATTCTTGGAAAAACTTATGCACCATTTGGATGATTAGTCTAACTTCTACCTATTTTATGGTTTGAAGATAGGTTTTGTATGAGTTAAGTTTCGGTTAAGGTGGATTGATTAATTGGGTTTTATAAGGAAATTATGCCATAGCCGAATGTGTCTTGAAGAAGATGTCATATGTGCTTATTATAAGTATATGTATGTTCGGCTAATGAGTTTGAATTGAAGTTTCGATAGGTTGTGGGTTGAGTGGCCGAGTGAACTATAGGCTTTGCAAGGATGGAATTTACTTATAAGTTGTGTGTGTATGGCTTTATTTGCTAATGACATTTAAGAGTTTAAATCTTGAATAATGTTATGCATAGGTTTCGGCCATGAATCCTTGTGTTATAACACTTGCTTAATAATGAAAGAACATGAGCTTAAAGCTTGAGTAACACTCGGCTTTAGTGTAAGTTAAAATTTGTTAGAAAATAATTTTCAAGTTAGTAGATTATGTGTTAAGAGAGGGATTTAGAATATATATATATATAGCTGAATGTGATATGTGTGAATTATATATTAAATCAAGGCTTGGTAAGCTAGCTATTAAGGTGAAATGCTAATGTTAGTATTTGATTTGGTAATAATCTGTTTGGGGACAGCAGCAGTAAGGTGATTTTGGAAAATCGCCATAAATTGTAGGAGTTGAATTAGAAGCTGAGTGAATTATGTCATTAAAGCTTGAAGAGTCTATTTTCTTACAAAGGAAACTATAAAAACAAAAGAGTTACCGATCTTGAGATATTTGAAGTATTGTGGGGCTGAGTCAAAATGACTGCTGGATTCCCTGTTCTGTTTTTAGAAAATCATTATAAATTGTACAAAAATGATTATAAGATGAAATTTATATGCTTAGACTCCTTAATGAGTCTAGTTTCAAATGAGATCAAATACAACACATTTGGAATTCTGTAAAGTGAGAAATTGGATTCGTAGTGAAGAGTGGTCAGAATAGTCAACTAGTGAAATAGGGGAAACTTTAAGAAAAATCTGGTATTGATTGGCCAAGCCTAAAATTCTGAAAATTTTATGGATGGAAGATATACGAGTCTATATTCAGGGAAAATTAACGGCAAGTGATTTGGAGTTTAGTAGCTCCAGTTATAAGTAATTTAGTAACTACTGCTCAGGAAAACAGCTCGTAGTGAATATGTGATTTTGTTGTAAACATTAATGGAAGTTTGCCGATGAATTATTTATTGATTATTATAAAGCTACTATAAGCTATGTGTGTGAAAGTCGGATCAATATATATATTATTCTGAAAATAATACTTGAATAGTCGATTAATGACTATTTTAAATTTTGTTGAACTTAAGCTCAAGAGCAAAGGGGAACTAGATCCGATAAAGGGAAGGAAAAAGTAATTGAATAGCCGTTGAAGTCGTTCGACGACATTTGAGGTAAGTCTTCGAGTAATGACCCTACTTGAATTATATTGAAATGATTAGTCATATTATGACGGATAGTCGAATGTGCATAGAGACTATGTTATAAAGCCAATTGAAATTATGCTCTTTGTGTGTGGCTATTGAGCCGAAATTTGAAAGGTTTAATAAATGTTTTGTGTTTGAGCCTTAGTAACGAAGAAATGATATGGATGTGTTATGATTATTGATATATGTGTGCATGAGCATTGGGATATATCCGGGCTAAGACCCGAAGGCAATTATGCGAGTTGATATATCCGGGCTATGACCCGAAGGCAATTATGCGAGTTGATATATCCGGGCTATGACCCGAAGGCAATTATGCGAGTTGATATATCCGGGCTATGACCCGAAGGCAATTATGCGAGTTGATATATCCGGGCTATGACCCGAAGGCAATTATGCGAGATGATATATCCGGGCTAAGACCCGAAGGCAATTATGCGAGATGATATGTCCGGGCTAAGACCCGAAGGCAATTATGCGAGTTGATATGTCCGGGCTAAGACCCGAAGGCAAATGTGTTTGCGGCTGCATTCGGTTAAATACCGAAGAAACTTGGGTTTGAATGTGAGCGTTTTGTGCTGTAACTAATTTAATAATTATGCTTGACCAACCCGAATGATAAGGTATGTTTGCATGTGCATTGGAAAGTCGGTTTGTTTTAAATGGTATTCGTGCGATCGGCTAACGAATTTTCGGCTTTTATAAAGGTTGATACCTTGTGTATCTATGTGGGTGAAGTGTGAAGTAAGTATGAGTATGAGAATGTGTGTTAATAAAGTGATTTAGTTAACTATGTGAATGTAATACTGTAGTCAAAGCCGATTTCATTACTTGAGACTTACTAAGCTTTAAATGCTTACCCGGTTGCTTTGGCTCTCTGTTTTATAGATTTTGTTCGTTAGCTATCGGATTCGGGATCAGCGAAGTCGAAGTCATCTACACTATCAAGCTCTTTTGGTATTCTTTTAGTTGAACTCTGGATATGGCATGTATAGGACTACCCCCTGTTGTTTAAGTTCTTTTGTGTTGTATGTGTGTAAAGCCATGCGAAAATGGCTTGTAAAAGTGGAGTATGGCATTAGACCATTTGTGTGTATGTATGTATATATATGATTTCATGATGTGACTATGGTTTGAAATGGAAGTGTTGGGCTAATGATCAGCCATTGGAATGGCTAAATATGATCACATGTGGACCTATGTAGGGCAAAATCCTAGTTGGTCCATGGTAACCACAAAATAGGTAAAGTTTATCTTGAAAACAGATTTTGACAGCAACAGTGGTGTGGAATTGAAAAATCACATAAATTCGTAGGAGTGGAATTAAATAGTGAATAAATTATGTAATCGAACCTTGATGAATCTACTTTTATATGGAAGTAACGAAGCAATTATAGGAACAGTACAGAAAGAGATATTCGGGTTCTTGTGGAACAGGGCCAGAACAGTTTCTGGATTCACTGTTCCGCCTTTGGAAATTCACTATAAATTGACCAGGGATAATTAGGGGTCATACCATATATGTATGGATTCCTCTCTGAGTCTAGTTTCCATAGAAACAAACGGCATTAGTATTGAAGCCCTGTGCAGAGAGATATCCCAGTCGTAATGGGAAAAGGTCAGTGTAGTCGACCCCTGTAACATGAGAGACTTTGACTAATAAACTGTACTAATGGGCCCGACCAAAAATTCTAGAAAACAATATATAGGTGGGGACATGAGTCTAGTTTCAGGGAAAAATCACAAAACTGATTTTCGAGTTGTGAAACTCAAGATATGATTTTTGAAGCGACTAGTACTCAGACTGGACAGTGTCTGGAAAAATTTTTAAAAGTCTGTCAACACCTCGTATTCGACTCCGGTGACGGTCTCGGGTTTGGGGTGTTACAGTGGGAGACTTCGACTTCAAAATCCCGAGTCCGATAGTTGGAGAACCAAAATCTATAAAACAGAGAATCAAGGAGACGGAGTAAGTAATTTATGCTTAGTAAGTTTTGAGCAAGGGATTCCAGCACAACAAAAGTATAGCATTCATGTAGCTAAACGGATAATTTCATATGCACAATTTTTTCAATATCATACTTACTTCACATTACCAACCCTTTTATTCATACACAAAGATCAACTTAGCCAAAGGCCGATAGCTCATTTATCAACTGAGCGAATACTTATTTGTAAGGGCTCAACTAATTCAAAGCACATACGAAACATACCTTAATGTTGGGATGTTTCAAGCGTATTAACTGAAATTTTTACAGCAAGATCATTCATTCCCAAATCACGTACCTTCGAAATTTAACCGGATATAGCTACTCGTTCAAATGCCTTCGGGACATAGCCTGGTTATAGTAACTCGCACAAATGCCTTCGGGACTTAACCCGGATTTAGTAACTCGCACAAATGCCTTCGGGACTTAACCCGGATTTAGTAACTTGCACAAATGCCTTCGGGCTTAGCCCGGAATTAGTATCTCGCACAAATGCCTTCGGATCTTAGTCCGGATATGGTCACTTAGCACAAAGCCTTCGGGACTTAGCCCGGACATCATTCAAATAACCATGCACATTTAACAATAAATCATGGCACATTCGTATTTCGTTTTCGTTAGCAAAACTCAAACACAAGACACTTATCATTCTTGCAATTTCGGCTCAATAGCTACACACAAAGAGCATGATTTTGATTTGCTTAAAACATGATCTAATCAAATCATAATTTAAGCTCTTTTACTCAAGAACTTACCTCGGGTGTTGTCGAACGATTCCGATAGCTATTCGACCACTTTTTCCTTCCCTTTATCGGATTTAGTTCCCCTTTGCTCTTGAGCTTAATTAAACAAATAAATTGATTTAATCATTTGAGCATCGAAAAGAGGAACACAAGGCACTTAGTCCATATTTATACATTAGACATTAAAGTCACATATGTACGGAATCATGAATCAAACTCAACATTTTAGCTAATTTTCCCCCTTGGCCGAATTTTCTAAGCCAAGACAAAAGCATCAATATGCTTGCCTCTAACCGAAAACATGCAACACCAATCTCCTTCCTATGGCTGAATATGCATGTCTATGTTGGGGCCGATTGCAACACTTAATACATTCTACAAGTATGGTCACTTGTATTGACTAAACACCATTTTGTTTCAAGTTCAAAACTTGGCTAATACACACATATATACACTAGTAAAGCATCCTCTCCCTTTCCATCAATTTAACACATGCATTACTCATTAATATACAAAATTATATTCGGCCTTAGCACACAACTTGCTAGCCGATTCTTCTCCATCTAGCAACCAATGCACATATGTGCTCACTCAAAAATGCTAAAAAGAAGATTCAAGAATCATCAATCCACCATCACATGCATCATTAACAAGCTTCATATTTAGCATGCAATGGCATTAACACAAAATCCACCTAGGCCGAATATCATCCCCATGACATAGCAAAGATTTGAACCATGGGCTAATTAGAACTCAAGCTAGCAACTAAAAACATGCATGAATCTCATGGCACAGCCTCAAACATACCTTGATCTAGATACAAGTATGGCCAAACCTCCTCCTAATCCTCTTCCAAACCAAACATGAAGCAAGAACTCCTTCCTCCTTCCTTAGAATTTTCGGCCAAAAGAAGATGAAAAAGGATGAACAAAATTTTTCTTTTTTCTTTTACTCACGGCAATGGGGGGAAACAACCACACACTTTTTTTTCATCATATTCCCTTTCATTATTTTATGCTCATGCTCCTTATTTTATCATACTTCCCATGAAACACTAACTCAACATGTTTATGACATGTTCTTGCCCATCACACTTGGTCTACCATGCTTGTCATGGCCGGCCACTACTAATTAGGGGGGAATTTGACATGCAAGTCCCCCCTTTTTATTTCATGCACTAATAGGTCCTTATGCTTTGACCTATCACATTTCAAAATTTTCTCACATAAGTCCTATTTACTAAAATTCACCTACAATTAAACAAAATTCAAACACGAAATTTTCACACATGCACATGTACATATAATGAGCATCAATTATGACGGTTAATTATTTTTATGACTCGGTTTAGCGGTCCCGAAACCACTTCCCGACTAGGGTCAATTTTGGGCTGTCACAGGCCTTTTCTTGGGGTTTCTGTAAACAAGGAGGTTGATAGTTAGAATTTTTAAATTGGTTCAACTATTACCTCTTCCTTGGTTTCCTCCCCATCTCAGATTCGGGTGATCTCTCCATCTTGGATTGTATGTATTTGAACAAGGATTTCCACCCCTATTTCTGATATAGTTCACATCCTTGGTGGGATTATTAATGTAGTGGAAGAGCAATTTGTCTTATTTATAGACAAATGGTGCATTCTTCTCAACCTCTATTCAATTGATTCTGTCCACTAACTGTTGATACTTGTCATCCTTTTGAACAAGCTTCACCGTAGATGGTCTTTGGCCGTATAT
Source organism: Gossypium hirsutum (assembly GCF_007990345.1). NCBI lineage: Eukaryota > Viridiplantae > Streptophyta > Magnoliopsida > Malvales > Malvaceae > Gossypium > Gossypium hirsutum. The sequence goes on along the minus strand of NC_053449.1, from coordinate 21,732,077 downwards.
ATATTGTTTAGTTGGCCACTGGTAGGAATTCATTGCCATACTTTCTATTAACCCGTACGCATCCTCTTACATTTTGTTCTTGGGGGCACCTCCTGCGGCTCCATCTAATCTTGATCTTGAATGCACATTTATAGAAAATTTACAGTCGTAAGCACTTAGGTAATCCATTGTATGGGCATTTCTGAATTAACGTCTTAAGATGCTCCCATGCTTCGTGAAACCTTTTCCCTTCTAACTGCTTAACATCAAAATTTCCCTTCTTAGTTGGACCATCTTGTTAATAGGGAAGAACTTTTGCAGGAATCTCCCTACGAGTTCATCCCATGTCATGATCGACCTTGGTACCATCAAGAACTACTTATCTTTCAACCTTACAGTCTATAATGATTCAGGGTTAAGGTGTTCATGGATAGGCCATACCAAATTTAGGTTAATTCCTACCTTGATGACTTTCTAGGGTTGTCAGGCCTAGGGTTTAGATTCTTCCTTTCCTGAACAGCTAATCCGTTAAGAGATCCTTACAAAATAGTTAATTATTCATACCTCCACTCGCTAATCCCCCACATAAGGATTAGTTCCTTATGGATCTAAACAATATAAACTTAATGAAAAGAATGAACATAAAGAACAATTCAAGGATATAAACTTAATGAAAAGAATGAACAAAAAGAACAATTCAAGGATAGAGTTTAAAAGAAGACTGATTTGTATTAAGCACAGATTTCTCATAGAGTTTGAAAGTAATTCCAGAATCTGATTTCTTCACCAAAATAAATAACAAGAACGAAAGTAAAATCTAAAACCTAAGAAAAGGGAAAAAACTAAAGACTAAAATTTTAAGAGAAAATTATACAATATCAAAGGTCTATAACATGTGCTAAATGAGCTTATTTATAGACTTTAGGGTGGTCGTTGTCCTCAACCCTAGGTCAGTTACCGTTCTCGTGCTTAATGTTTTACTGTATCCAAAATGTCCCTCGCTCGTAATTATTTCTTTTATAGAGGTGATGTCGGACACACTAGGTCCTACGTCGCGACATCGAGGGCAGAATGCTCAACTTCAAGGTGTCTTTAGGGGTCTGTCGCGACATCCTCAGGCCGTATTGCGACATTAAAGGCAGTCTTGGAAGTCTTCTATTTTGCTCTCTATGTTATGGCATCATATGTGTTGCAACCTAGCAACCAATATTGAGTTAATACGTCTTCTAATGGTCTCTTGCACGCTCACAAAGTATTTTAGCTCACCTTTAGGCCTCATTCGGCCCCTAGTGTAAAAAAAGACTCAAATTACACATTTTATTAACTTTCACTAATACTTACAGAAATGTAACTAAAACTTAACTAAAATGTTCATTTTCAAGCTCCTAAAGTGTGAAAACTAGTTTAACATGCTACACCAAATTTCAACAGATCAGTTACTATTGCAGCTTTTACAATTTAGTCATTTTTCCTAAATTAATTATCTGAACGTTAAAATTTTCTAATCAAAATTTAATACGACACTGTAATAACTCTACAAATAATATATAATAAAATATTGACTCATTGGTCAGAATTGTGGTCCTAAAACTACTGTTTTTGATACCATTGAAAACAAGCTGTTACAACTATGGTGGAAAACTTCAAAAGAAGGGTGGCTCATGGTGGTTGATAGGAAGGAGAAAAAGAGAGAATTTGATGGGAAACCAAAAATATTTTTAACTAAAATGCTTACTATGCGACAACAACACTAGCTACCCAATTCAAAAATCAAAATTCAAACTCTCAGCATCTAATTCATGAGGAGACAAGGGAGTTAAAATGAATTGATGATGAAATAAACATAGGAGTTTCAAAACATAATATGAATAGCTTTGAAAAAACAGATGTAACAAAATTAAAAATGAGTTACATCCATGCACACATGCATAGGCAGTTTGCATGCTAAGTTGACCAATCATTTAATCAATTTTTTTTAAAATGAGAACATAGAGACTTGACCTTGGTTCACTAAGGAGTTTCATAAGATACTTAACCACTACACCACTTCTCAAGCTTGTTAATGAACTAACAACATCTAAAATTTTGGGTTGTGACAACTCTACCCTCCTTAAAATAAATTTCGTTATCAAACTTTACCTTGTTCAAAAAGATGAGGATATTACTGTTGAAAAGAATCTTATGGTTCCCACGTAGCCTCCTCAGAACCATGATTCCACCATAGAACCTTGACCAAAGGTATTTGATTTTTTTCTCATAACCTTAATTTCATGATCTAAAATTTTCATAGGCTCCTCCTCAAAAGACAAATCTGATCTTACCTCAATCTCTTCCACCCAAACCACATAAGATGGATCTGAGCGATATTTCCTAAACATAGAGACATGAAAAATGTCATGGATATAATCCAATTATGGTGGTAATTCAAATTGATAAGCCACTGGTCCAACTCTTTTTAGAATCCGATAAGACAAATAAACCTTGGACTCAATTTGCCCTTTCGTTCGAACCTCAATACCTTTCTCCATAGAAACACCTTTAAGAAAACCTGATCCCCTACACAGTACTCTATATCTTTCGTTTTATCCGCATAATATTTTTGTCTATCAGAAGTTGCTCGTAATCTATCTTTAATCAACTTAACCCTACCTTTAGTCTCTTGAACTAACTCAAGTCCCAAAATTTTGCTTTCATCCAATTTAGTCCAGCACAAAGGAGTCTGACACTTACGACCATACAGAGCCTCGTAAGGTGCCATCTGAATGTTTGACTAAAAATTATTGTTATAAGCAAATTCAAGTAAAGGTAGATGATCATTCCAACTTCCGGATTGCCCATCAGACTACTGATGATAAGTAGTACTGAAATCCAAAAAATTGTCGAGAGCTTCATGAAATTTCTTTTAGAATTGAGATGTAAACTGAGGATACCGATCCAAAATAATCAACATTGGTACCCCATGCAATCGCCCAATTTCAGAAATATACAACTTCGCAAGTTTCTAAATAGAATAATCTGTACAAACCATTAGGAAATTATTCGACTTAGTGATCCTATTCACAATCACCCATATAGAATCTTTCTTAGTGGGAGTTAAAGGCAACCCACTAAAAAATCCATAGTGACACGCTCTCACTCACACTGAGGAATCTTTATGGGTTGTAACAAATCGAAAGGAAGTTGATGTTCAACCTTCACTTGCTGACAAGTCAAACACTTAGTCATAAATTCAGTCACCTCACGCTTCAAACCTGGCCACCAATAGACCTCCCTCATATCACAGTACATCTTATTTCCTTCAAGGTGTATAGCATATGGACTACTATGTGCTTCACGAAGAATAGACTACCTCAAATCTTCATCATTCAGTACATAGTATCTTCCTCTAAAACATAAAACACCATCAGCATTAAACCTAAAATCATCCGTTGAACCATTCTCAACTTGCTTAAGATAAGGTAATAAAGAAACATCCAAAGGTTGCTTTTCTTTTATTTTATCAATCAAAATGAGCTTCACTTGCAATTCTGCCAAAATATCATCTTCAAACAAACTCAATCTGGCAAACATTGCTCTAAGTTCAATCATCGCCTTCCAGATAAGAGCATTGGCTATCACACTAGCCTTATCAAGGTGGTACTCAATGGTACAATCATAATATTTAAGTAGCTCAATCCACCTACGATATCTTAAGTTCAACTCTTTTTGGGTGAGTAGATACTTAAGACTCTTGTGATCCCTGTAAATAATACACTTCTCTCCATAAAGATAATGTCTCCAGAACTTAAGCGTGAAAACTACAGCTGCCAACTCCAAGTCATGAGTCAGGTAATTACACTCATGTGGCTTGAGCTGGAAGAATAGGAAACAACCTTACCCTCCTCCATTAACACATATCTAAGACCCATGTGAGATGCATCACTGTATACCACATAATCCTTTCTGAATCAAAATAGGTGCTTGAGTCAACACAAACTTAAGTTTCTCAAAATTGACTTATTGATCATCAGTTTATCTAAATGGAGCATTCTTTCTTAACAACTTTGTTAAAGGAGCAATAATCAAAGAAAACCCCTCAACGAATCTTCGATAATAGCCAGCCAACCTAAAAACTTTGAATCTCAAACACATTCCTACGTTATTTCCACTTCACAATGAAAAACTGATCAATATATGGTTGGAAAACTCAATTCATCATATCCATAAATGCAACTGGAGCATTCATAAGACCAAAAGGTATTATCAGAAACTCGTAATGACCATACCTAGTCTTAAATGCAGTCTTAGGCACATCTGAATCCTTTACTTTAAGCTGATAATACCCCGACCTCAAATCAATCTTGAAAAACACCTTCGCTCTCTAAAACTAATCGAACAAATAATCAATCCTAGGCAGAGGGTACTTATTCTTGACGTTCAACTTATTCAATTGCCTGTAATTGATACACATCTTCATAGAACCATCATTTTTCTTGACAAACATAACCAAAGCTCCTAAAGCTGGATTTTAAGTTCTTTAAGCTTTTTAGGTGCCATGCGGTAGGGAGCAATGGACACCGGAGCTGTTCTAGGCAACAACTCTATTCTGAATTCAACTTCACGATTAGGAGGTAACCCAAGCAATTCCTCTGAAAAATGTTTGGAAACTCCTTAACAGTGCGGATGATGTTCATACCAAAACTACTAACACTGGTATCTAAAACATAAGCTAGATATGCCTTACATCCTTTTCAAACCAATCTTTCGGAGACCATAACAGAGATTACATTTGACAAGTAATCTTTACGCTCACCCACAATCACAATTTCTTTTCCACTAATTGACTTCATTGTTACTCTTTTTGCAACACAATCTAGAATGACTTGATGCTCGACCAACCAGTCCATTCCCAAAATCAAATCAAACTCACTAAATGGTAACTCCGTCAAATCAACTAGAAATATTTCTCCTTGAACTTTTAATGGACAACGTTTAAAATTTTTTTTTCACCACTATAGATTGCCTTAAAGGACTAACAACAGAAACAACACTGATAGTATCTTCTACCCTAATTCCCAATTTATGCGACATAGAGCAAGCAACATACGAATAGGTAGAACCTATATCTATCAAGGCAAAGTACTGTACAATATTAATTGTAAAAGTACCTACGATGACATCAACTACATCACGGTCCTCTCTGTGCCTTGTTGCATAAAGCAAGGCAAGTTTTCTCACCTCAATTGTAACACCCCAAATTTTGGGCCTAGAAGAAATAGGTTTTGAACAAAGGAACAGTTAGGAGATTGCACATAAATATTTATTTGTGCAAGGATGTGACATAAATGAATGTCTGCTTCAATGGTTAAGTGATTTAGGAGTGTTTGGAAGTGTCTAAGAAGTCAGGGGTTCAAGCCTTGGCTTATGCAAAAATTTTATTTTAAGTGAATAAAATCCTTGGATCTAGATAGTAGGTTCTTAAATTATTGTGGTAAAAATATGATACAAAGGAGTTGTTGGTCTAATGGTAAGGGGCATGTGGAGTGTACATGGGGTTTAAGGTTCGAGTGGTGGCGCATCAAAAATGGAGTATTTATTTTGCTGCCTAATTCGTGTGGCTGGTAGAGTTGGATTGAAATACTGCTAAATGGAGTTTGAACTGGTCATAGAGAGAATTGATGAGGGATATTTGGAGAGATTTGAGGAGAGAATATTGGGTTTTCGGGAGGTTGTTGTTGTGGAAAGCTACAATATCATCTCATTTGTCCCTTGTTCTCGATGGGAGATCGGCGAGGTTTTCATCACTTTCTCCAACCTGCATTGCTTCCATTCCTAACTGGTGGTGGTCGAGGTTGATTGGCACATTGCCTAGGAACCAAGGGTGCGATGATCATTAATTTTTGAAATAAGAGTGTTCGGAACAAAGGGAATTTGCAAATCACATCAGGTGTGTAACCACTCCACTGTAACTGTAGAACGACAAAAGCTGAAAATTTGAAATACAGCGTTGAGACCACACGATTGTGCGATCACTCGTGTGGAAAGCCAAACCTGTGAATCATGAGCGATAAACTGTAGAGGCCTCTATGAGCATTTTTATGGGCTTAGGCCGTAATGGGCCACATTGGGCCGAAATAGGCCGTGTGGGCTCAATAGGCTTGTGGGCCCCAAACGGATGAAATCCACTATTTGTGGCAAATACTGGACTGGGCTATGTAGATCTCATAGCCGTGGGGAAGTCTGGGCTGAACGGGCTGCACGAGCGTGTGGGCCCACTTGGGCCGAGTAATGGGCATTGGGCCCATTTACACTATAATGACCATTTAGATTACCTGAGTCACTCGAGGTGACTGCAAACCTTTCGAGAGGTCAATAAATGATCGAATACCCCCACACGATAAAATGATCGAAATACCCCCATAGTGTAAATTGACCGAAATACCCTCATAAGGTAAAATGACCGAAATACCCCATAGGGTAGAATGACCGAAATACCCTTATAGGGTAAAAAGATTGTTATACCCCTAGGAGATGAAATGACTGTTATGGCCTTATGTTATGACTGATTTGCTCTATGATATGTATGACAGTGATTAAGCATGACATTTTGCATACACGTACGATATTATGTCACGACATATTACATGAGGATGGGTTGTTATATTTGGAGGAAGTGTACCGTACTGATAATGTTGCACGGGTCGCCCAAGATGACTTTGGACCTACTGATGGCTATATGCCATTTATTTTATTGGCAGCTTTGCTGCGATATTGGTGTGTTGGCTAAGTGGGTCGATTTTATCACCACATGGTGTGTTGGTGGTACGAGTGGTGTGTTGGCTGGATTGGGATGGTTGCATTATTGCACTGTACCGATATTGTATTGGGCTAAGGCCCACACTGTACTATTACTGAATAGGGCTCAGGCCCAGACTGTCACTGCTTGCTATATACTGATTGACTGATAGGGGATTACACACTGAGTTTCGTAAACTCACCCTCTCCTTTTAACTGTGCAGGTAATCCTCAACCTTAGACGATTCGACGTTGCGAGGGACTCGGAGGTGGCCACACAACTACTGTTGATGTTTACATTTGCTTTTATTTTACTTTAAATTATAAGTTGGGTTTTGTTTTATAATAAGGCCTTTAATTTGGGTTTTAAAATTTAATTGGGCTTTTGCTTACATATTTTATACTGCTAGTTAGGTGAAAACGAATTTTCAAAATAATCATTGTTTTCAAATACACGAACTTTAAACATTAGAGTTTTCAAAAGCTTTCGCGATTTTAGATCAACATTTTATAACAATAGCAGATAACAAGGTAAATGTTTTTTACTAGATGATTTGTTAAATAATAATAATGGGGTTTTAAACCTAGAAACAAATTTTTACCAACGAGTTTAATTTTCGCTAAACACCTCCATGTGACACATCAGATTCGGCCATAACTCTTAGGCCGAGTTTAGGGTGTTACATTTAGTGGTATCAAAGTCAAGTTGCAAAACTCGGCTCTGGAATGGGCTTTGAAAATATTTGGAATTTCTGGAAAACTGTTCTTGAAGTGTTTTGAAAGGTTTACAAGTGTGGCACACCGAGTCTCTAGCGCTGAATTCGTAAGTTTTCTTTATACTATAGACTGCTTGAACTGAAATACACTAAGAGACCACTATAGATAGTAGGACTATACTAAAACTCTTTAGTGAGAGTAAACTGGAAACTGTAGGGAGACCTTGATTTGCGAAAACAAAACTCTGATTACTATTTTTCATAAGACATCTATAATAATTAAAGTAATTACAAACTGATACATAAAACTTCTTAATATAATAATACGTTATTTGATATAAGCACAAGAGGTACACATGAACAAGGTACAAGAGGCCATGGTAAAGGCCGTAGAGGTGTTCGAGTTGGGTCCTCGTCGTTTGGCCATATACCTAATTTAGAACTAGAGTGCACAGTGGAAGCGTAGTGGTGGAGTCTGTGTTATGCGACGGATCTGATAATTGGAAATTTCAAGGACGAAATTTCTTTAAGAAGGGGTGTTACAATTCACCCCGAATTTTGGCCCTAGAAGAAATAGGTTTTGAACAAGGGAACATTTAGGAGACTACACATAAATATTTATTTGTGCAAGAAAGTGACATAAATGAATGTCTGCTTCAGTGGTTGAGTGATTTAGGAGTGTTTGGACGTGTCTAAGAAGTCAGGGGTTCAAGCCTTGGCTTATGCAAAATTTTTATTTTAAGTGAATAAAATCCTTGGATCTAGATAGTAGGTTCTTAAATTATTGTGGTAAAAATATGATACAAAGGAGTTGTTGGTCTAGTGGTAAGGGGCATGTGGAGTGTACATGGCGTCTAAGGTTCGAGTGGTGGCGCATCAAAATGGGAGTATTTCTTTTGCTGCCTAATTCGTGTGGCTGGTAGAGTTTGATTGAAATACTGCTAAATGGAGTTTGAACTGGTCATAGAGAGATTTGAGGAGGGATATTTGGAGAGATTTGAGGAGAGAATATTGAGATTTGGGGAGATTCTTGTTGTGGAGAGCTATATATCATCCATCTCATTTATTCCTTGTTCTCGATGTGAGATCGATGAGGTTTTCGTCGCTTTCTCCAACCTGCATTGCTACCATTCCTAACTGGTGGTGGTCGAGGTTGATTGGCACATTGCCTGGGAACCAAGTATGCGATTGCTCATGTGGAAAGCAAACCTACGAATTATGAGCGATAAACTGTAGAGGCCTCTATGAGCATTTTCATGGGCTTAGGTCGTAATGGGCCGTGTGGGCTCAATGGGCTTGTGGGCCCCACACAGATGAAATCTACTATTTGTGGGAAATACTAGACTGGGCTATTTAGATCTCATAGCCGTGGCGAAATCTGGGTTGAATGGGCTGCACAAGCGTGTGGGCCCACTTGGGCCGAGTAATGGGCCTTGGGCCCATTTACACTGTTATGACCATTTAGATTACCTGAGTCACTCGAGGCGACTGCAGACCTTTCGAGAGGTCGATAAATGATCGAAATACCCCTATACGATAAAATAACCGAAATACCCCTATAGGGTAAATTGATCAAAATACCCTCATAGGGAAAATTAACCGAAATACCCCCATATGGTAAAATGATCAAAATACTTGATACGAGTCACAAATGCCCAACCCAAGCTTAAGAAGGTGATGGGCTCAAATCAAGAAAATCAAGATTCACTTTCTTGTTTTCAAGAAAATCAAGAAATCGAATCTTGGCCCAATTTTGCTGTTTGGAGCGATTTCAAGAATCAAGAAAATCAAGATTTCAAATCTTGGAAATCTTGGTCCAAGAAACCGAATCTTGCAGCCAAAGCGCGTTGGATCTTCGTTAACAGCGTCAACGACCCAATTTCGGTAGAAGATGAATCACAAGCCCAAATTCTTAAAGGCGAGGCCCAATAAGCAAATTCCCAGCCCAATCAAGAAATCCATACATATTTAGTTGAAAATCAGGCCAAAATGTCAAAGGGCCCAATTTGTAAACATTTTAGTTGTTTAAGTTAATTTTTAAGTTTTAAGAATATCACATGTTAAATTTGGCCCAAAACAGCCCAATAGGATGCATGGCCGAATTTTCCTTTGTTTTTTTAATTAATTTTAAATTTTTTAAGTTTTCTAATTAGATTAGGATTTGTTGGAGGCCTATATAAGCATTGGCCAGCCACCCTTTGTAAACACATCTTATTATTATTTTTTCTATCAAATTTCAGATTTGTTGAGTGCAGAATTTTCTTTGGGGTTTTCTCCAAGAATTCTCTCTTGAGTTTTCTTTAGAAGTTGTTTTAACAATCTTTTGATTGTGGGAGCCATCTTCAACCTTCTTCTTGCCATCGATATTCTTTGGAGGGGAGATTAGAGCCTTTTGAAGAGATTTGTGAAATCTTTCGGGATTTCAAGGATCTTTAAGACTTATCTTTTATTCTTGCTATTCAATTTCTTTTCTTTATTTCTTGCTGTTTCGTTTTATTTCTTTATTCCTACTTGTGCCGATTCTTTATCTCATTTGTTTGCTGTTCTTCTTTTGCTTTTCCAGCCATATTCAACTCAAAGAATCGAATTAAATCATCATTCATTGGCAGCAAAGAGTCGTTCTCAAGAATCCCCAATTCCTAGGGTTTGACCTGTAACACCCCGAACCCGAGACCGTCACCGGAGTCGAATACGAGGTGTTGACAGACTTTTAAAATTTTTTTTTTCCAGACACTGCCCAGTCTGAGTACTAGTCGCTTCAAAAATCATATCTTGAGTTTCACAACTCAAAAATCAATTTTGTGATTTTTCCCTGAAACTAGACTCATGTCTCCACCTACGAATTTTTTCTAGAATTTTTGGTCGGGCCAATTAGTACAGTTTATTAGTCAAAGTCTCCCATGTTACAGGGGTCGACTACACTAACCTCTTCCCATTACGACTTGGATATCTCTCTGCACAGAGCTTCAATACTGATGCCGTTTGTTTCTATGGAAACTAGACTCAGAGAGGAAACCATGCATATATGGTATGACCCCTAATTATCTCTGGTCAATTTATAGTGAATTTCCAAAGGCGGAACAGAGAATCCAGAAACTATTCTGGCCCCGTTCCACAAGAACCCGAATATCTATTACTGTACTGTTCATATGATTGTTTCGTTACTTCCATATGAAAGTAGGTTCATCAAGGTTCGATTACATAATTTATTCACTATTTAATTTTACTCCTACGAATTTTTGTGATTTTTCAAATCTACACCACTGTTGCTGTCAGCATCTGTTTTCAAGGTAAACTTTACCTATTTTGTGGTTACCATGGACCAACTAGGGTTTTGCCATACATAGGTCCACATGTGATCATAATTAGCCATTCCAATGGCTGATCATTAGCCCAACACTTCCATTTCAAACCATAGTCACATCGTGAAACCATATATACATACATGAACACAAATGGTCTAATGCCATACTCCACTTCTACGAGCCATTTTCGCATGGCTTTACACACATACATCACAATAAGAACTTAAACAACAGGGGGTAGTCCTATACATGCCATATCCAGAGTTCAACTAAAAGAGTACCAAAAGAGCTTTGTTAGTGTAGATGACTTCGACTTCGCTGATCCCGAATCCGATAGCTGACGAACAAAATCTATAAAACAGAGAGCCAAAGCAACCGGGTAAGCATTTTAAGCTTAGTAAGTCTCAAGTAATGAAATCGGCTTTGACTACAGTATTACATTCACATAGCTAACTAAATCACTTTATTAACACACATTCTCATAATCATACTTACTTCACACTTCATCAACATATATACACAAGGTATCAACCTTTCTAAAAGCCGAAAATTCGTTAGCCGATCGCACGAATACTATTTAAAACGAATCGACTTTTCCAATGCACATGCAAACATACCTTATCATTCGGGTTGGTCAAGCATATTTATTAAATTAGTTACAGCACAAAACGCTCACATTCAAACCCAAGTTTCTTCGGTATTTAACCGAATACAGCCGCAAACACATTTGCCTTCGGGTCTTAACCCGGACATATCAACTCGCATAATTGCCTTCGGGTCTTAGCCCGGATATATCATCTCGCATAATTGCCTTCGGGTCATAGCCCGGATATATCAACTCGCATAATTGCCTTCGGGTCTTAGCCCGGATATATCAACTCGCATAATTGCCTTCGGGTCTTAGCCCGGATATATCATCTCGCATAATTGCCTTCGGGTCTTAGTCCGGATATATCAACTCGCATAATTGCCTTCGGGTCTTAGCCCGGATATAATCCAATGTTCACGCACACATATATCAATAATCATAACACATCCATATCATTTCTTCGTTACTAAGGCTCAAACACGAAACATTTATTAAACCTTTCAAATTTCGGCTCAGTAGCCACACACAAAGAGCATGATTTCAATTGGCTTTATAAGATAGTCTCTAAGCACATTCGACTATCCGTCATAGTATGACTATTCATTTCAATATAATTCAAGTAGGGTCATTACTCGAAGACTTACCTCAAATGTCGTCGAACGACTTCAACGGCTATTCAATTACTTTTTCCTTCCCTTTATCGGATCTAGTTCCCCTTTGCTCTTGAGCTTAAGTTCAACAAAATTTAAAAGTCATTAATCGACTATTCAAGTATTACTTTCAGAATAATATATATATTGATCCGACTTTCACACACATAGATTATAGTAAGCTTTATAATAATCAATAAATAATTCATCGGCAAACTTTCATTAATGTTTACAACAAAATCACATATTCACTACGAGCTGTTTTTCCTGATCAGTAGTTACTAAATTACTTATAACTGGAGCTACTAAACTCCAAATCACTTGCCGTTAATTTTCCCTGAATATAGACTCGTATATCTTCCATCCATAAAATTTTCAGAATTTTAGGCTTGGCCAATCAATACCAGATTTTTCTTAAAGTTTCCCCTATTTCACTATTTGACTATTCTGACCACTCTTCACTACGAATCCAATTTCTCACTTTACAGAATTCCAAATGTGTTGTATTTAATCTCATTTGAAACTAGACTCATTAAGGAGTCTAAGCATATAAATTTTATCTTATAATCATTTTTGTACAATTTATAATGATTTTCTAAAAACAGAACAGGGAATCCAGCAGTCATTTTGACTCAGCCCCACAATACTTCAAATATCTCTAGATCGGTAACTCTTTTGTTTCTATAGTTTCTTTTGTAAGAAAATAGACCCTTAAAGCTTTAATGACATAATTCACTCAGCTTCTAATTCAACTCCTACAAATTATGGCGATTTTCGAAAACCACCTTACTACTGCTGTCCCAAGTAGATTATGACCTAATACAACAATTTCATATAGGTTTCTTCTAAGCTAACCATAACCGAACCATTTAGTCAAGCTTAAGGCCGATTCTATTTTGTTCAAATTAAGGTCACACTCCCTTAAAAGAAATTCTAGCCTTCTTAACTTTAATTAGCTACTACCTATTCTTTAAACATTAAATACAATGCAATTAACATTTAAACCTTTATACCGAATTTGCTCACACAATAGTCCTTGACCGAAAGTTCTTAGACTCTAGCTACCCTAATGTCATTCCTTAAAACACATCCGAATATCACGTTCAACACCTCCCATCAACAAGTTAAAATTTCTCAAATTCAATTACTAGTGCTTTTATAAAACATAAACAAAAATACATTAAACATTATTTCCCCAAGAATCAATAGCATAACCGAATACATATATTTTTCTTTCTCCCTAAATTAGATTCGGCAATCCCATAAACCATATTAACCTTAACTTTCAAGCTAAAACAATTAACAATTTAACACATCCAACCTAACTATCCATCTAATGTCATCAAAACTTCTACTAAAAATTTTAAGCTCCTGGGCCGAAATTCAACCCTCATAAATAACCTAATTTCAATCCAAGATTCAAGTAAAATTTAAACCAATCCTCCAAATTATGCATACATTTTCAAGAGTGGCATAAAACATACCTTTTTGTATCAAAACACCTTAGCCGAAATTCAACAAGAGTTTTTCTTCTTTCTTTCTTCTAGTTTCGGCAATGGAGAAGTAAAGATGAAACACTTTGGTTTCTCCTCCCACTTCTCATTATATTATTTCCTTTAATTCTATAATTCCTTTAATTTCAATTATTAAATCATTTGTTAATACAAAATTGTTTTAATTTTTGAATTAGTGGAGCATATTCCTTCCTTGGCCGGCCACCATGTTTATCATGGGTAAATTGACATGCAAAACCACTCCTTTCAATGCATGTACTATTAGACCATTGTAAAATTAACCTCTCACTTTCCAACAAAGTTTCATATAAGTCCATATTAATAAATTCACATAAAGATGATCAAATTAATGCATGAAACTTTCACACATGCATTTACTCACATCATAAACACAGAATATAACTTTTAATTATTTATAAGACTCGGTTTAGCAGTCCCGAAACCACTTCCCGACTAGGGTCAGTTTTGGGCTGTCACATGACCGATTGAATCTCTTTCAATTTAGGGATCAATTGATTGCTGGAAATTAGGCATTCTTGGCCGAATCAATCCCTTGGCAGATTCACATCCTTTCCATACTTTCAATTCCGTTTGATTCGCTTATTCTATTTCTTTGTTTCTTGCTGCTCATTTAATTGAATTTGGGGAATTTCAATTCAATTCAGATTTGCTTTTAATCTTGTTCTTTGTTTTAATTTTCAGATCTGTTCGTTTAGAGCTTTCGTAAGAGTTTCCCGTGACTTGGCAACTTGATCTTGGTCTGTGCGCAACCCTATATCAATACCCCATAGGGTAGAATGACTGAAATACTCTCATAGGGTAAAATGAATGTTATACCCCTAAGAGATGAAATGACTATTATGGCCTTATGTTATTTTGCTGAATTTTGCTGCAATCTATTTTCCCTAGCTCGCTTCACAGGACATGGGTTGAAACTACTAGAGCCAAAATATCTCTTAGTCGGGATCTTAATCTTATCCCTCTTCTCATGTTGCACACGTTCAACCTCCTCTATTATCGTAAATTTCACTACCAAAGTCTTAAAGACCCTTTCTTGAAGCAGTGCAACCTGAACTTTCAAATCATATCGTAGCCCATTCTCGAACCTTACACACTTATCTTGCTTGGTAGCTATCATACCCTCTTCATAACGACCTAATCTAAGAAATTTTGCTTCATATTCAGACACTAACATAAATCCCTACTTCAGCTCAATGAACTCAAGCCTACGAGCTTCCATATATCTAATGCCTATATACTTTTTCTGAAATGCATTCCAAAAATACTCCCATGTTATTCTCTCAGCTTGATGAATGAAGCCTCTCAGTCATAGAGCTACAACCCCTAATACCATTTTAGGCTCTAGCAACCCGTTGCAACACCCTCAACAAAGCCTGAGAAACAACATCATTTATAGTATCTGTATTTACATCCTCATTAACAAACTTCTCAAGCTCTTGGTTCACATTATCCATAACAGGTTCATTCTCATTAGGATCAACTCCAAGCTCATGCATACACACTTGTGTGGTAGGTGACTCATCTTGAGCCGCACGACGACAGCTCCATGAGTTCGTACTCAACGATTATTCATTTTGATTAAAGTCTTATAAAAATCTACAGTTCAGAAATATTCTTAATTATTCTCACGCATTTACAGTCTTATTCTCAAATTGCAATAACATAAATTTTCAGTCTTAATATCAGTAATAACATCTAAAGAGAAATCAACATCAAAGTTTTGGATTCTCGAAAATTCAATTTTGAGATCAAACAAAAAAAATTTAACGCCCTTTAAAATATACATGCAGACTCAATTTAAAAACCCATAGTCTGAGTTTTGAACTCTGGCTATGATACCACCAAATGTAACCCCCAAACTCGGCCTAGACGTTATGGCCAAATTTCGGAAGCTTCAACAATCTCGAAGAGATGATTTTCAAATCATTTGTGCTTAAATTGTTTTTCTGAAAAACATTGTTTGATTTTAATAGAAAAATCATCAATGATAAATCTTTAGTACAATATGATTAATTTAAATAATTTTTTGTAGTATTTCAACTAATTACTTTTTAATATATTTAATAAGAAAACTTGTCTTGCAAATTTTAAAACATTATATAGTAAAAAAATTACTTTTCAAAAATTTGCTACGGATTACATAAAACTATAAAATCTATTTATTTCAAATTATTTTTGTTTAATGAAAATAATTTATATATTTAAAACTAATGATTTTAAAACTTCTAAAATCCAAAGTTAATGCAGGTATTATAATTAACATATTAAAGTACGCAAGACATAATAAGAACAACCCAAAGTCCAAAGTCCAAAAGAGTTTAAATACTTTAATTTATATCAAACTAAAGGAGTGAGCTAATAAGCTCAGTGTGAGTTTATATCAAACTTAATAACAAAAATTACTTTAAACAAAACAAAAACATTACAGAGCACATAATAATCAAATATGCAGACTTTTATGTGCATGATTATGATAATGCAATATTTTTTAAAAGAAAACATATATGCAAAATTTTCAATAATATCCTACTCATCTCCACTACGAACCAAAAGTAGTTTTCCAGAACTCATCTATCCAAAACACACCAAGAAACATGTGAACAAAGCCACCAAAAGTGCAGACAAGCTGCCAAAACGAATAATTGTGGTCAAGCCACTAGAATCGCAGACAAGCTGCCAAAACAAATGTGTTGTTAAGCCACCAAATATTGCAAATCATTAAATTGCCACATCTTCCTCCTTACCATATAGTCCCAACCCCATGGAATATGACATGGCATGCAAACTTTTTATCAAAACATTAAGTGTAACCCCTCAAATCGAGCCCAGACATTACGACCCAATCTAAGTGATTACATGAGCCGTAGAAATGGTGAAAACTTGAGTTGAAATAAATGATCTAATCTTTGAAACACATGTTAATATTCCCCTTTAAATACGATGTTTTAAAACATTACTTTGAAAAAAGTCTTATTTATTATTTGTAGAACACTATGATGATAATAAAAAATTCAAGTTCAGTCAATTGAGGTTGTAGAAAACGGATTTTATTAAGAAACCATTAAAACATTTAATTCATATCAAAACTCGTGCAAAATATCTAATGTCCACAGTTTTTAAAGCGAGATACTCCATGCCACAATTCAATAATTACCACGGAATAAAATCCAAAATAAAATCATAAAGTCCATAAAAGTCCCAAATCATCTTAAAAATCCACAACCATAAAACCATTTTTTCAAAAGCTTCTCCGATGACCGAATTTGAGTCCTAACCCCGAGGATTATCTATAATGCACAAGTAATGGGGGTGAACTTTAAAAGGCTCAGTGCGAGATCAATACATAATATATAAAACATGCGTTTCAACACATCCAATTCATTAAATATATACCATTTTCATAGAAATCTCATATCATCACTAATACACATACATGATTATATCGAGACATGCTTATGTAACAATGCATATTTTGAAAAATTTCCTACCCATCTCCGCTACACACCAATATCGAGTTCCCTAGAACTCGTCCATCCAATATCACATCATTTGTGGACAAGCCACCACATAAATGTCGATCTATGACCAAATAACACATTTGTGGATAAGCCACCACATAATTTCTGATAACAACCACAAAATCATAGATAAATTGCCACATAACTTTCACCTTTCACAAGCCCCACCCCATGCATGTGATATGGCCTTTTTCAAATTTAACACATATAATCACTTTTCTCATTTTTCGTGTAATCATGCTTATAGTCTCACATAACGCATATTTCTCATTTTTACACATTTGCATGTAAACATGCTCACATTTTCATATATCACATAATATTCGCTTTTTATTCACTTTAGCACGCTTTAATTTATTTCCCATATTAAATCATGGATCTCATCACACACATATATAACACGTATTTAAATCATCACATATATAGAAATGAGATTTGCACACATGTTATCATCACATACATCAGCACATCACAAATCATAGTATTCATGAACTTGTAATTTAGGACCACTTACTTAGATTTCCTTTTGATGGGTTTTTCAACTTCGCTTTGAGTACTTAGTGTACTCTCAAATAATTATTTATTAGCATATTATTTAAAATGAAAGTGACATATCATATTGAAATTAAATATGTAGATCCCACACCTTATAATGTAGATTCGATTGCCATAATCCTTAATAGTTATTTCACTCAATCTATCTCGCAAGACAATCTAACACAAAAATAATGTTTCTTAATTAAGATTCCTTGATGATATTTCATCACTTAAAATATTGACTATTAAAAGTCTCCTCAACACTTACCCCACAATCTAAAACTCTCAAAAGAAGGATTTCTAATTGTAAAGTTAGGGGTCTCCCCTTTGATTATCGGTTGGCCTTTCAAAATTTGATACGAAATCGTGTTAGTACAATACAAATTAAATAATAAAATATTATGTTAACAGTATGGCGTTATACCATTTGACCAAGTTATGGGATCCCTAAGTGAAGGATTTACAATCCAAATAACCATACTTGCACTTGATTCAATACGGAATGGTCAAATAACCGAGAAAGGAATGAGATTGACAATTTGGGTGATCTAAAATAATTGATAGAGTGAAGATAAAATGTTAGCTTTAATCACTAAAAGAATTGACAAAATAAAAAGTTAAAAAAGGAAGAATTTTGGTCACCGGTAGTGGCGACGGTGATTTAGCAACGGTAGAGTGGTGGTCCGATGGTGGTGGACGGCTATGGGGTTTCAACGAAGAAGTGGGGTGAAAGGAGTAAGAAAAGAAAATAAGATGTAAAAGGAAAAAGGATCTGTGATGGCTCTTGGTGGCAGTCACGACGGTGTGTAGTGGTGAAAGGTAGGAGTGTAAAGGGGCTGTGCTGATGGTGGCTAAAAGGACACTTGATGGTGGCACAATGGTTGGTTGTGGTGGTAGAAAAATAAAATTTAAATACAAGGGGAGGTGGTTCTTTTTCAAGCGGAGAGAAAATAGAGGTGAAAGAAAATGAAAAAAAATGAAAATATGAGAGAATGAGGGAGGTAGGAACGACAATGGGTGTGGTAAACTTGGTAAACTATGACCAGGTTAATTGAATCATAGAAAATAGGCAAGAATGAAGTGAAAGGAAAGAGAGGAACATAAGAGCATAAAGGGGATCATGTTTCCCAGCTTAAGGCAAGTTTGACTCATAAAAGGGGAAGGGAATCAACTTGTTTCAGACAACTAATGGGGGTGGACGACAAGCACTTAAGACACATGGAAAAATTGTAAAAAAAAAAACTTAAATAGAAAAGTGTGAACATTTAGAATTGAACCTTAGGCCCCTAGGATAGCTAAGAAGTCTTTAAACCATTGGACTACACATTCAATTGTTCTCATTCTTGCGCACGTTTTAATAAAAATATATGGGATGTGACAACTCTACCCTTCTTAAAAAAAATTTCGTCCTCAAAATTTACCTAATGGAAAGAGGTGAGGATATTATTGTCACATTGCATCTTCCGGCTCCCAAGTAGCCTCACTGGAACCGTGATTCCTCCACAAAAATTTTACAAGTGGAACTCACTTCCTTCTCAACACTTTGACATCTTGATCGAAAATTTGCACTTGTTTCTCATCAAAAGTCAAGTCATGAGGAACCTTTATCTCCTCAACTGTGATCACATGAGAAGGGTTAAATTGATAACGTCACAACATAGATACATAGAAAACATCATGAATACAGTCCAACTCTAGAGGTAAGTCCAACTAATATGTCACTAGTCCAACTCTCTTGACAATGAGGTAGGGTTGAATGAACCTCAGACTTAACTTTCCCTTGCGGCCAAATCTCAACACTTTCTTCCAAGGTGAAACCTCAAAGAAGACTTGGTTGGCCACACTAAACTCAATATCCCTCTTTAAAGACGAATCTGAAATCTGTTTCAACTTAATCTCCTCAATCAAGGGTAGTTGCACCTATAATTTTGCAAGTAGACCACCATCATCTGTTAAACTCAGTCTAGCAAATATTGTCCTCAACTCAGACATGGATTTCCTACTCAATGCATCTGCCACTACATTAGCCTTACCTACCTCATGGAATCCAGGTTGAAAGAGATAAATTGAACAAGTATGGTTGCCCCCTATTAGGATGTACTATTAAACCTAAATTGGGGTTATCTACTAAGAACTACGGTAGAGCAGTTTATGAATGTCTATATCGCAGGTTTGATTTTACCAAAGATTATGAGAATGTGAACTCCTAACCAATTATGCACTGGAGAGACTGTTTCTTATTGTGCCAAAGCAATTTATAATCACAAGCTGAAACAGGTGAAATCAAAGGGCATTACTTGAATGCTACTGCAGGTACATGTGAAGAAATGATCAAAAGGGTCGTGTGTGCTAGAGAATTGGGAGTTTCTATCATAATGCACGAATACTTAACAAGTGGGTTCACTGCAAATACTAGCTTGGCTTATTATTGCCGATATAATGGTCTACTTTTTCACGCAGTACAGTCATAGTCTTTCAAATGTTCAATCTAACGCCTCTATATTAAGTTCAACTCCTTCTAGGTGAAGAGATACTTAAGACTCTTATGATCTATATAGATGAGACATTTCTCCCCATAAAGATAGTTCCTTCATATCTTAAGATCAAAAAACCACAGTAGCCAACTCCAAATCATATGTCAGATAATTGCACTCATGTGGCTTAAGTTGTCTCGAAGCATAAGCCACAACTTTCCTGTCTTGCATCAACACACAACCAAGACTGAAATGAGAAACATCACTATAGACCACATAATCCTTCCCAAACTCGGGTTGGATCAACACGGGTGCTTGAGTCAAAACTACCATAAGCTTCTCGAAACTAGCCAACTACTCATCAATCCATTTAAACGGTGTAGTCTTTCTCAATAACATAGTCATCGAAGCTGCAATCAATGAGAATTCTTCAACAAACCTCCTATAATAGCCAGCAAGTCCGAGAAAACTCTGAATCTCACTTTCTTAGGTTGCTTCCAATCCAGGATAGCCTCGCTTTTCTTCTTATCCACATGAATACCCTCAGGAGATACCACATGTCCTAAGAACATTACCTCTCGGAGCCAAAACTCATACTTATTAGGCTTTGCATACAATCGTTCCTCACAAGTTTGAAGAACTAACCTGAAGTGTTCCTCATGATCCAACTCAGACTTAGAGTAAATCAAGATGTCATCAATGAAAACCACAACAAATCGATCGAGATAGGGTTGAAAGACTCTATTCATTAGGTCTATGAAAATGGTGGGAGCATTCGTAAGACCAAAGGGCATCATTAAGAACTCTTAATGCCCATACCGAGTCTTGAAAGTAATCTTTCGCACATCAACCTCCTTCACTTGGAACTGATAGTGGAACGACCCAAAAGTTAGTAGAGTAAAAAATGGTGGTTTCAGAATGTTGTTTTCCAATGATAGAATTTGTGCATATTTTTTATTAATATTTACGAGAGTGTTATAGTATTATATTGAGATTTGATCTAATAATTTTAATTATTTGGAAAGTTAGCTAAGGTACAAGTGTATCAATTCTAAAGTTGGTGGTTTTTGGAAATTGAGGTATTAGGACCTCGTTTCCATAAACCAGACTCGTAAATATTTTTATTAAATATTTATAGAGTTATATTAGATGTGAATTGAATTTTAGTTAGGTAATTTCATCGAATTAGTGTTTAATTTAAGTACAAAGACTAAATCATCTAAGTGGTAAAAGTAACAATTATTCACTAAAATAAAAATATGTGGTCGGTTAATAGTATATATAGATATGTTATATTATATTTTATAAGTTAAATTAAAATTTAAGTTACAAAAATGGATTATTTTAATAAAAATAAAATACTAGTAGTGGATTGAAAGAGAAGTGATAATTCTCTTTCCAATTGTTCCATTTTTGAAATAAGAAAGACTAGGGAGAAGAAGAGAAACGCATGGCAAAGGTTTGCTAAGGTTTAAGCTTAATTTGGATAGCCTAATTTTATCTATTTCTTGTAATTTTTATATTTTTAGAATCTCAGTACCTCAAACTAGCTGACCCATGTTCTATTTTTCGATATTGCTTAAGATTAGAGGTGCTCATGGGCCGAGTTCGGGCTGGGCCCAGAAAAAATTTTGGCCCTCTTCCTAGGCTCGAGCCCAACCCAACCCGAAATGTGGGCCTAAAATTTTGTCTAGGCCCGACCCGGGGAGAAAATACTAAGCCCGAGCTCAGCCCAACCCGGCCCTTTTTTTTAGTAAACACCAAAATTGTATAAAAAATTGCAAAATATAATCAACCAACCAAAATATCCTTAGTTCCATACATTAACCAAAATATCCATAGTTCCATTATGGAACTTGAGTATAAATAATATATTAATTCTCGATAAAATAATCTTATTTTAGAAGAATATCTAAAATTCAATCGCGTTAAATATTAAATTTGAGAAATAATATAAAAATATATGATGGACATTTTTTAATAAAAGTCGGTACATAAAATGATTATTTTAATTCGATATTTAAAGTTTAACAACTCCTTTTTAGGGCCAATTTCATCCAAACTGCAATTAAATGCAAAGTACATGCTCTATAAAAAATAAATCAATCAATTTTAATCAGAAAACAAATGTTTCTATGATCATTCATCTGCTAAGAATACATAGACAGACTTCTTTACCTTGAATGAAATTCAAACTGCATCATAATAAAAGAAAATGTTGTACAAAGTAAAATAAAATCAAATCAAATTAAATTAAATTAAATTAAATTCTAAAAAGAAAATGTAAATGAAAGCTTACGGGAAAGGAAGCTAAGGTAAGCCAAGGTAAGCCAAATCGATTTCAATGTCGCTTGTTTCTACAATAAAACAAAGCAAAAACAAAAAAGATGAGATTAAATGAACAAATTACAAAGACAGTCAATGACAGTGTTATACTGAGTTGGAATTACATATTTCTTACCTGCGGAAAGTGTTGGGATGTATAGCTAACAAGTTGCAGAAAGGGTTTTAAGATTTTAAGCAATATATCTGACATAAAACCAAGTTAGAAGTCTGTATTAATCCATCAGCATTGAAATTTTGAAGTAATTGAGGGTATAACTAATACTATCCTAATCAATCATCAGTGAGGATGAAAAGAAAAAAAAAGTATGGAATGGTAAGGAATCAAATCAAACAAAGAAGCAGCCATGAAAGCAAGTTGACTTGAAAATAGAACTGATAAAAGTAACTGTAAAGTCAAATATGTTCCTTTATGAACCGTGTTAATAAGGTGGTGTGAGAATCAACAGTCAAGTAATGTGAGGTTAAATCATGGGCCAAACACATTACATCCCTAAACTTTTGACCTTTTTAAACATTGAACTCCCCCCTTTTATTTTTATCAATATGAAACATCACAAATCAAAGATCTTGTTAACCAAAGGAGTCCCCAATCATAAAATCACAAAAATCACAAAAAAAAAGTCCTAAAAAAAATCTTAAAGATACACCATGATTTCCATCCCTTTGCTTCTGGAAAACCATCTACATACATGAAAAATAGAAAGGTTTTTCCTCTAAAACAAACAAATCTTTTATTTCAACACTCTTTTTAACATTTCAGGAGACATAATTATAATGGATTAAGATCCACCAAGTCAAACAAGAAAATGCTAATGTAATATGTATTTCTCTCCATGTTTCTATTTTTTTCTTAAAATATTTACGTCCAACATATATTTAAACAGATTGAAAAATATATTAATATTAAATCAATAATAACTCGTTGAATGAATACATTATAGTTGAATATGAAATAATCAATCATTTAAGCAAGGAACATACAAAAGTAACAAAATATGGGTTCTAGACAATGGCATTAAAGCATTAGTTTGTTCAGAAATTCTCACTCATTTTTTGAGGGAATGCAGGATAATCGACATAAACCTGTATGTGTCAGACACTCGGTACTAGTTAACATAGTCTCGGCAATTAGCAATGATAATCGACAGTATTGAGTATTGAGATAGAAAATAATATGAGAGGAAATTGAGAAGGGTTAACATCTTAGACATATAACAGAGATCAATCAGTTCATCAAACCAAAAAATAAAAAAGCAAAAAATTACTTCGACATAAACTAGGGTTAACAACTTAACATTGTTAACAGCAGCAAACTCACCTTGAAATTCAAAGGTAGAAGACATAGAAGCACCGCTCTAAACTCTTCTTTTTTCCTCTTCCTTTACCTTTCGATTTCGAGAAGACAGTGCCAGATCTTTATACAGTTGCAAAGGTACCCTTCTTGATCAAGCTTGAGTGCTGTCAATTACTTTCTTTCCTATTGAAGGAATACCCGCTGCTAGAGTACTTGTAAGAGCTGATTCTGGAAATGGGTGGAGCCGTGGAGGACCGGAGGTGGAATGGTGGAGGTGGATTTTGGAATTGGGGAAAAAAGGAGGGAGGGAAGGGCTTAGGGATTTTTACGGGTTAGAGAAATGAGAAACGGGAAATGGGAAATGGGGAGGGGAAAGGAATTAAGGAAATGATAAATTTTTTTTAAATATATATTTATTACTTTCGGGCTGGACCCAGGCCAAAAAAATTTTGCCTAAGGCCCAGCCCGTTTTCTAAACGGGCCTCATTTTTTGCAAAAACTCATATTTTGGGCCTATATTTTTACCCGAACCCTCCCATATTTCGAGCGGGTCGTAGGGCCGGGTCGAGCTGCTCGACCCATGATCACCTCTACTGGTGGATGAATTGATCAGGTTATCGACTTATTAATATAATTGGTTTATTTAATTTAATTAAATAAAAATTAATTTAACCATTTGATTTTTAGGTCAATTGGTCTAAAGGGTTTTTTAGATTAATACATTTTTTGATTTTAATCTAATCAGTTCAATTGACTGATTTATTTTATATTTTTTATAAGTTTATATTAATTTTAATATTTTTATGATTTTTATAGAATTTTAATGCATTTTTATAAAATTTTAAATATTTTATGAATTTTATAATTTTTATAATTTATTAGAGTTTAATAGGTTTTTTATATTTTCTATATTTAATAATATTTATATTTTTTTGATAATTTTATTTTTTGATAATTTATATTTTTTATGTGAAAAATATTAGATTAAATCAAAAATTGTCATGTATCACCATCTAATTAGTTTGTTATAATTTATTTTGGTGGTCAGTAATAGAAACTATTAATGGAAGAGTTTTATAGATTATTTTAATTAACGATAGAGGTTTAATTAGATGTGAATTTAATACAGGGCTTAATTAAATTTTTTTTACATTTTCTTAAGGATATTTTTAACATCTAATCCTTTAATAAACAACTATCAAACAAATTTGAGAAAGTTGAAAAGCAAAAAGTAAGTTTGTAATATTTTCATTTAAGTTTTTTCTTTAAGGATACAAAAGTAATTCATTATCTTGAAGTGGTTACCTAAAATAATATAGTTAAGAACACTTTAATAAACAACAATCCCGTGTTTTAATTAGATTTTTTTTATCTATAAATACTCTTATTTGATGACTTGGAGTGAGAGGATGTTGTGATAAAGTACGATAATTATTAATTATTAATAGTAATTTCATTTTAATATTTTGTAAATAGTTTCAAATAATAATTTTATATTATAAATCATAAATGTTAACTAAGAAATAATAAAATAATTTAAAGATTGTTCAAGTAAATAAAAGAAAATTAAATATAATTTGAGTAAAGATAGGTTAAGATTTTAATATTTTTAGTAATACTCATGAAATTTTAATTTATTTTAAAAATGTATTACATGAAAAGAAAAATAAGTAAAAACAATGTGATAAAAAAACAAGGAAGGTGAAAAGCCAAAAGTCTTCATAGTAGGAAAAAGAATAATATTTCATCTATTTATGACGTTTTCTCTTTTTGTTTTTTTCGGGCAATTTACCATTAAAAGCCCATTTTTTTTTTAAATTTACCGAAATAGGCCCGGTATTTTATTATTTACCGGAATGGGCCCTTTTCCCCGAAATTGCGTCCACGTCAGTGCAATGTCAGGGGACGTGTCAGCAAATCGCGTCCACGTCAGCACGATTTGATGACGAGGCAGCAAATCGCGTCCACATAAGAGTGATTTGTGTCCACGTCAGCAAAGCGCGCTGACATGGACGCGATTTGCTGACATGGAGCGCGCTCCTGGGGACGCGATTTGCCCCGCGCGTGAACAGTGCAACAGTCAAAAAATTGACCATTGCCCCCCCGAACGGTCAAAAAAAAACTATAAATACCCCTATCCCTTTTTTTCACAAACTAATCATCTCTCAAATTTCATCTCATTTTCCTCAAAATATCCTCTCAATTTACTCTCAAATTCCTTCCAAATTTCTCTTAAATTCATATTTAATCTCAATTTGCTCTCAAGTTCCTCTTAAATTTCTCTTAAATCCCTATTTTTAAATAATTTTAAAACAATTTTATTTTTTTCAATTTTTTTAAACCGTAAAAAATTTGTACGATTTCAGCAATGGCCGAAGAATTGACTTGTCTTGATAAGCAGCACATATCGTTGGAACAAATGAAAATGGTAAGCGTTAAATTTAATTTTTAAATATTATTTAAGAATTTTTATTTATGCATTTTTAGATGATTATTAATTTATTATTTGTTATAAAAGTTTGTAGATCAGATATTGGAATGCAATATCCGGAATATGCATGCTCCTCCATCACCGTTGGTAGAGAACTACCTACGGGAAGCGGGTTTTTGTCACGTGGCGAAGGTAGGCCGGGGATGCAAGGTGGACCCGAAACTAATCAGTGCGTTGATCGAGAGGTGGAGACCCGAGACGCACACATTTCATCTTTCATGTGGAAAGTGCACTATCACTTTGGAAGATGTCAGTCTGCAATTGGGATTGCCGGTGGACGGGTACCCAGTCACCGGGTCTGCCCAATCTAGCGACTGGGGAGCGGTGTGCTACGAGCTTTTGGGTGCTATTCAAGAGAAAATGGACGGAGGTAAGATCGAGATGGGCTGGTTACGAGACACATTCCCGGATCCGGATGAAGATTCAACCGAAATAGAAAGAATCTGATATGATCAGGCATACATTCTTCAGTTAATTGGAGCTTATCTGATGCCGGACTCGTCACGGAGCCGTGTACATCTAAGATGGCTGCTGAAACTCGTTGATTTTAGAGCAGCTGGTGAATTGAATTGGGGCTCTGCCATCTTGGCAACGTTATATCGGTAGATGAGTGGCGCGACGCGACTGAGGAAAGCAAAAATCAGAGGTTGCCTGTCACTACTACAGTCATGGGCACGGTTTCGCTTTCCATTTCTACGTCCTCGAGTGGACCAGCCATATACATTCCCACTCATAACGAGGTAAATTTTATATTAGATTTTACAATTATTATGTAGATTTTTAAAAATAAAAGTATGCTAAAAATTTATTTAATTAGGTGGAACCATCCGGCTAGTCATGCTCGATTACCTACCTCTCTTGAAGATATACGGCTTCTATTAGACCAAAAGTCGGAAGCACATGTAAGTATTAAATAAAATTGATATTTACATCATTCGCTAGTCGATTGGTATTTAGTATTTAGTATTTAGAATTATGTATATAACTAATATTTCTATCAGTAATTTCGGATGAGTTCTTACAAAATCCAAACGCTTGGCACGCGAAAGTCGTGTTGATCAACTACGCGACCATGGAGATACACCAGTCAGACAGGGTATTACGGCAATTTGGATGTTGACAACCGATTCCCGTGGAACCTGAGGTGTTTGACGATCAGCACAAAATTGACCTTCGACTATTGAATACGGATTGACCGAGATTCTGGTCCGAGTACATCCAAATGTGGGAAGATCGGTATGATTATATACCTACTAGGGAACCAATCATCATTCCGGAGTTAGCGTTTGTGCCGGAATACATGCCATGGTTTAGGATCCATGGCAAGCCGTATTTACTGTCGCCAGAGGAGAGGCAGCGGCAATTACTTGTCCAAAGGGAAAGACCTGGGTCTTTAAATCCAAGACGACAGAACGACGACGCTGGCCACTCAACGAGGCCCAGAAATTCACCCAGCCCATCATCAACGGCCATTCAATCACCAGGCCCAACGATAGCACCGACACAGTCACTCGACCCAGCAATTCAACCGATGATACCCACGCAACCGCCTTTTCAGATGATGTCAGGTGCGTTTCCTAGCCCTTTTATGTATCCTAACCCTTATATGTTTCCTTTTTCGAGTCCTATGGCAGGTTGGAGCCAATTGCCCGGTTCAGCTCCATTTCCTGCTACGCCTAGTGGACCGCCGATGTATAGGCCAGCAACGCACGAGGGATCACCAGAAAGGCCGTCGGGGAGCTCTTCTTTTTACCAATCCCCACCGCCGTATGAGTTTCAAACACCGTCGCTGTTGGTGATGCAAACACCTCCCCATTCACTATTCTATCAAGATGGTTCATCGTCCCAACTCCGACAACTAGATGCCCTACCGGAAGAACCAGAATCCTCGCCGGAGGAACCACAAGCGCCACCGGAAGCTGGACAACGGAGGAATCCAGCGCGTAACCGTCGACGGCCGCCATATGGCACTGAATCCGGCGGGCACAGACATTGATTTTTGTATTTAAATTTATTTGTACAAATATTTTGAATATTTTGATATTATTTGATGTAATAAAATAGAAATTTTTTTACCGTTATTACTTAAAAACCCTAAACTAATTTATTAAAAAATTATAAATTTATAATTTATAATTAAATTCATAATTTAATTGACAAACCTTAAGCCCTTGACCTAAAAACCCTAACCCTTAATTCTTAACCTAAAAATCCTAACCCTCAACTTAAAAACCCTAAACCCAACTTAAAAACCATAAATCCTTAACTTAAAAACCCTAAACCCTTAACTTAAAAACCCTAAACCCTTAACCTAAAAATAGTAACCCTTAACTTAAAAACCCTAAACTCTTAACTTAAAAACCCTAAACCCTTAACTTAAAAACCATAAACCCTTAACCTAAAACCCCTAAACCCTTAACTTAAAAACCATAAACCCTTAACCTAAAAACCTTAACCCTTAACCTAAAAACCCTAAACCCTTAACTTAAAAACCATAAACCCTTAACCTAAAATCCATAAACCTTAACTTAAAAACCCTAAACCCTTAACTTAAAAACCATAAACTCTTTCGAGCCACCGACGTACATGTCCCATCCATCGACAGAGTGTCTTGCGGGAGATGTGCATTCAATACCGCTACCAAACATGGGCTGTTCTGTGTTTTCTAACCCACTAACTGAATGTCGGCCAAAGGTCGTGTATACATCTCAAACATCGGTCGTAAGTACATCATTTGGCGATGTAAATTGTACATATAACTCAATATAAGGTGCTCCACTAGCAAGATGGGTCTGCACCATTGCCTCCAAGCTACGAGCACCTTTTATATCAAACGAGTGATATGTCATCGGATCAACAGAAGAACAAAATTGATACGTAATAGACAGAACTTTCATTGACGTCGTTCCAAAAATTTTACGCCTAATTCTTTTACGAAGTTTTGTCAAATCAATGTTCTGGTTAAAAACGGTCGCACCGTATTCTCTGACAAACAAACAACACCATTCTCAATGTGGCAAACCTCACCATCGTAGTAAATAACAGCACTAATACGTTCACTCATATTTAAAACTCTAACCTTCTTAGCCTCTCTAAGTTGCTTCTTCTGTGACTTATGCATTCTGAGTACATTTTTTGTCTCATTTATAGCCTCAGCCCAAACATGCTACTGTAGCAAAAGCGCGTCCACGTGGGTGCGATTTCACAAATTCTTCTCATAAAGCATCCTACTAGAAGTGATTTTATACTATTTGCTCAGAAACGTCAAGTCAAAATTATTTTTCCAATACCTACTGTAGCAAAAGCGCGTCCACGAGGGCGCGATTTCACAAATTCTTCTCAAATAGCATCCTGCTTGCAGCGTTATTTTATACTATTTGCTCAGAAACGTGAACTCGAAATTATTTTTTCAGGACCTACTGTAGCAAAAGCACGTCCACGTGGGCGCGATTTCACAAATTCTTCTCAAATAGCATCCTGCTTGCAGCGTTGTTTTATACTATTTGCTGAGAAACGTCAACTCGAAATTATTTTTTCAGGACCTACTGTAGCAAAAGCGCGTACACGTGGGCGCGACTTCAAAAATCCTTCTGATATTTTATCTTAAAAACCCATAAACACGAAATGTAATCCAATTTTGAATAAACTTTAATTAATTTAATTACAAAACCCTAAACCTTAATCCCTTATTTATTTACTTTTTTCTCCAAAAACCCTAAAAACACTAAAAAACCTAGCGTGGGAAACACGGTGAAATCGCGTCTACATGGGCGCGTTACGTGGCAGCAAATCGCGCCCACGTCAGCGCGCTTTGATGACGCGATTTGCTGACACGTCCCCTGACTTCGCGCTGACGTGGACGAGTTTTAGGGGAAAATGGCCCGTTCCGGTAAATAATAAAATACTGAGCCCATTTCAGTAAATTTAAAAAAATTGGGCTTTTTTTGGTATTTTGTCCGTTTTTTTCAATGAGATATTTATGACATTTTCTCCTTAAAAAAACAAAAATTATACTATCCAGTTTTAGTTAACAACTCAGTTTAATTTTAGAGGTTAGCAATATAAAAAAAACTTTTTTTATTTTTAAAATATTTAAATGAAACTATTGTAAGAAATTAAAAACATGGTATCTATGTAGAAAGATAAATTGCAGTTTCAATTTTTTTTAAATGCAAAAATTTAAGAAAATAAAATATAATTAATTAGAGGTAAATAGATATGGTTTATTTGGACATGAAATATAATAATAAAATATAATAATTTAATTAAGTAATTAACATTGTTAAAATACATTTTAATGGGGTTTATTAGGTAAATTTGTTATTAGGTGTATTAATGAGAATAAAAAGGGAAAAATTACAAAAAAAAACTATTAATTTAAATTTGTAATATCTAAATTGACCTATTGACTTCTATTAGGAGCTTTTTATATATTATATATTATACATTTTTTTTTTCACTGTGAGAAAGAAAATGAAAGTTAAATTGATTTCAAATTATATTTTAAGATAAATTATATAGATATTCACCCAATTATTAATGTTTTCTTTTATTTTAGGTACTCAAAATAAAAAGTTAGTGATTTATGCATTAACATTATATATTTCAATCATTTTGGTCACTCCTATTAAAATCACAAACGACAAGCAGACATGTTACTTAAAAAATAGTATAATAATAACAAATTTTAGGTACATGTATGTGATTGTATTATCCTTAAATTGAATGAGCTTTTGAGATTAGTTATCTAAAATGACACTAATTGGCATGTTAAGTGATTGTGACATCATATGGTTTTGATTATAAGTTAATGCTCACATTGTTGATATTTTGATTTGTCATGTCTAGCCAAACTATGCCAAGTTAATGTAGCTTATATTATCTAGATAAAAAGATGAGGTAAGTTTTGTATTATACATATGAACTTACTAAGCATACCATATGCTTTGTTTGTTTCTTTTCTCTTTTCCTTGTAGATCGTCACCTTGCGGAACTCATCAAGTCGGATCATCTCGAAGCTCATACTATCACCAAATTCGTAGTTATATGATCATTTTGAGTCTAGGATTTTGGCGTGTATATAAATGCATTTTGGTGTAACTTATTATGTGAATACGTTTACTACTCGGGAAGTTTGACTTAACCATTACCTATAATATGTTGATTTGATGCGTTGCTTCACATATGGTATTGGACATATAGGTATTATATGCTATAAAATGTGATGATCTAAAATCAAATTATATGTTTGGCATGTGGATTGACATAGATTGAGTAGAAATTGAAATGGTAGCTTGGTTAATGAATGAAATGAATTGAATAGGTATTTGGAAATTAGTGCTTTGAAATGTGCTTGTGATATGGGACTTAACCTTGATTGCTAATGTTTATGCTTAAGGTCTATAGGCCTCTGATATCTATAATGTACATAAGTGTTTGTAATGAAAGTGAAATGGCTTGTTTCAATGTGGTATGGCATAGGTAAAGATTGGTAATTGAATGGCTTGGTTGGTATATAGCTCATGACATTGAAATTTTTAAATCTAATTGATGAATAGGTATTGAATATTTGATATGAAGTTGAATTTGTATGTTTGAACTTATTTGGCATGTTTTGGTAGGTTTTGAGTCAAATGGAAATGGCATTTAGGTGTACATATTGAATGGTTGTAGTTCGAAGTTATGAAATAAGTACCAAAAAATGCATTTTGCCAAAAATAGGGGCAACGTTGCAACATCGCCATTACAGTGAGTGACATAGTGACAAGCATATCTATGTAGTCACAACGTGATATACTGTGATGGCCACATCGTGGCAAGAACATGACGAAGTCGTGACGTTGATCGATACATTTTAAAATCCTTACATTTTGGCCCTAATTCGAAAGTGAACTAATATAAGAGCATTCTTAAGCCTGTGTAAGTCCTGTTATTACTTATATACTGTATTATATGCCTGTCTTGCTTGGATCTACGTGTATAATATCATAAATTGAATGTTTATTTGATAATTGATACTTTGGTATCTAAAGTAGCATTTTGTAGATCGAACCCAACAATCGGATCAGGCAATGGATGTTACACACATCTTTTTGAATATTATTGAGTTTGATTACTCTTTAAAAGTTGCAAGGAGAAAATCTTAACTTCTTTTCTTGTGCCTCCTAAAGTTGTTTATTTTTTATTGCAAGTGCATAATGGTAAGGTTTAAATTTCCTTGACTAGCTTTTCTTGTTTGAGTATTTTTTTTTATTTCAACCTCTAATAATGGTACGCACACATAGTATGGAAGAGGAGAATAATAAACTTTAGGCAAGACATGGATGTCATATTTGTAAAAAAAATCAACATAGACATGTTTCCAATGTCGTTCAACCTTCTATTGTTCATGGACTTGTCAAGAAAGACATTGGCACAAAATAAATAATAAGTTTTGCGAGCTTAAACAACTTATGGCAAAGTAAAAAGAACGAGCTAGCAAGTGCATATGGTGTAATGCGAAGGATCACAAGGACTCTAAATGTCCAACAAATTTAATGTTCTATATATTTGATTCAATTATAAGATTCATGTGATCCTTGCAAGTCGAGGTATGTAAGTATGACACAAAGCCTATGGAGTCTTCTTCTACTACTATCATAAACGATGATGATATGACTGAACAAGAAACTTCGAGTGAAACTATTTCTGAAGACAGTAAGTGTGATTTTATGTCTATTGTTGAGTCTATATCTAGCATTGAACCTTGTTTCAAAGATGATGTCAAAGAAGTTGATAGTAATAGTGACATGCCCACGCCCTGAAGCTCAACAAGCTCTAATCTCGATCCCATCGAACTCCCTAAAGGACCCATGACTCGAGCTCGAGCTAAGCGCCTTCAAGAAGTTGTTTCAGCTTTATTTGCTCAACTTTGGAATAAAAATGAGCTCCATGTTAAAGGAAAAGTTCGGGCCAGCTCATTAAAGGCTCCTTGCATCTTAGTGCAAGCTGATCTCAGTTCATCACTAGCTCCTCGAGCTCCATCTAGCTCAAATCAGCTCATTTGAGCTTAATTTAGCTTGTTTGAGCTTGATTTAGTTTCTTTCCAACTCATTCCTTTCATCATTTAATAAATTAAGTATTAGTTTCATTTTAATTAAATTGATACAGCTCAAGACTGAATTCCCTGGCTCAATTCAACTCATTAAGTATTTTCACTTGTTTTTGAGCTAACTGAATTTAATATACTAGCTAGTCCATAATTAAGTGTTTTAATTTATCCTAGTATGTTATTTAATTTTTCTAGATGATGTTTTGATTATGTTCAGCCGAATCTATAATTGGTTTAATGTGTTCATATGCTATGTCGGTTCAACCGAATGTGAAATGAGCATTAAAGGATGTTCATGCACAGCTTGGTTCAAAGAATGCAAGGATGCATATATGGCCGAATTCAAGAATGATGGTTGATTCATTGGCTTCCCCAAGGTGTCCATTCGGCCAAGAGACACTAGCAACCTTAATTCCCCAAGTTTGGCCAACCAGTTCCCCAAAGCACCTTCAAGCCATTCACATTTGGTGTTCACACCTAGTGACCAATCGCCTGGTCATGTTCACACACAAGAGACATCTCAAGCTCTTTGTTCACACATCAAATGACTATTGAAAACCTTCATTAAGGCATACACCTTTTCGGCCAAACACCACAACATGAATGCCTCATTAAAGTCTCTAGCCGAACCTAGACATGGCTAATGGTCTCCTATGCATTCATCTTCACCCAAGTCACTTTTCTTCATCAAGAAGCTGTCTTTTGGTGCTCTGTTCAGCCGAATATAGACTTAGCTTATTAATGAATATATCCTAGATTATAACGGCACATTCATAGCCGAATTACTTAGCTTTTAAGCTTGTTCATTTTGTCCATTTGACTATCTCTTGTAAGCTATAAATAGTTTGTTCATTTCATGTATTAGGGACTTTTTGCCATTTTATTGAATGAACATTTATTCTTGTGAGGTTTCTTCCTCTCTGTTTCGTGTGAGTCTCGAGTGACTTATCTAGCATGCTAGTGGCGTCAACCCGAACTCCTTTTTTTGAACTTATCACCAACCTTTTGGTGTGGTGTTCACCTATCCTTCTACCAAACCAATTTTCCACCTTAAACAATATAAGAATCGGGGTGACACTCTTTATAATGTTGAATCGCTCTTGACGTTTAAGTTCGCTATCCATTTCCATCATCTATCTTTATCTATCTTATTATCTTAAAACCGAGCCCATCCCCAATAACTTCCATCCTTTATTTCTTTATAACCGAACCTACCATAACAAAAACTTAGCCAACTTGAACCACATTCCATTGATATTAAACCTACTTAGCTGATTCAAACCAATTGAAGACCTTGGAATCGACACTTCTCGACGACGATCAGGCAACATACGTAGATTTGACTCATTCAACCGAGTCAGATCATGTCAAATAGTGGGAATTGTGATGATAGTGATAGTGCACTTTGCGAACCAGAAAAAGTTAATTGTGCAAATTGTTTCCTAAAGTCTAGAAATTTTGATGAGTTAGAGCTTTATTGTCCTCCTAAAGATTCGTATTCTGATGAATTCAATGTTTAAAACTTTTTTCAAGGTTTAAAGGGAAGTGAGAATGATTCATGTCAAAAAACTGAGACAAAAAAAGACTTTGAGCGATAAAAGTCAATTTGATGGTCCAACTTTGCTGAGTGAAAATTCCTACGATGTAAAATTAGAGAATTCAATTCACATTGAAAAAAAGGATGCAAAGAAAGAGAGAACTTATCCAAAATATAGAAATCATTATGTTTTCACTAACCTTAACTTGAATTTATCTAGTGGACTTGTTCCATTCTTTTAGGAATTTGTTGGTCCTTTGAAATGAGCTAAATTAATTTGTTCCACCTATGATAAAGATTCTTTCTTATTCAACCAAAGAAAAGATAAGTTAACGAATCTTTTCGATGAAGGGGGAATTATAAATGCACAGATGGGTAAAATTTATTAAATTTCATTCACTGAATCTGCCAATTTTCAAGCTCAAAAAATGAATCGACAAGAGATGACTTTTTGGATAAGATCCAAGAATTTTTGGGTTGAGATGTCTTCATAGCGTTCAAATACTTTTAGCTTCGAAATGCACTTTGAATAACTTGATTTTGAGTTCGAGAGCTTAAGTTATTATCATTTTAGTGAAGATTGCGCAAGCAAAATTTCTAGACGAGATTATTACAGAAATTACGAGTTTTGAGCTTTTAATTCGAGTTTAAATAATATTGGGTTCGATTTCTATGCTTAATTTTTATTATATATGAGTCTAATATTTATTGGGTTTTATTATTTTATTATTTATTTATTTCAAATTTTGAATTTTGAATTTTTTTAAAAGTATTTTAAGTTATTTAGGAGTTTTATGTTTCTTAGTCAACAAGAAAATTTAGTTTAAAACTACTTCTTGTTTAGATTAATTAGAGTTTTAGTATACGTGAGAGTTTATTTGAATGTACTTAGCTAGCTTATATAAAGGCCTATTCATTTTTCATTAGATACACAATTATTTTTGTTCATTAATAAAATTTTCAATTCTAAGAGTTAGTTCTTTTGTGCAAGATTGCTTTCTTATGGTTTTTAGAAGCTGTTTTCTTCTTGATTTTCTTTAAGGAGTCATGGGAATTTATTCTTCATCCTTCAAATTGCTTTTGTGCAAGATTGCTTTCTTGTGATTTTTAGAATTAGTTTTCTTCTTGATTTTCTTTAAGGAGCCGTGGGAATTCATTTTTCATCCTTCAATTTGCTAAGGATTATTTTTTGGAGGGTTGATTAAAGTCATTAATTGAATTTATTGGGGTTTATATCTCAAAGGGTTCAATTAAACGTTTATTCATCTATCCATCAGTTTATTCGATCCATTTTTCATTTTTTATTCTATCGTTTCTTTATTTATTTATTATTTTAAATAATTATTCTTTATTCGTAAATTTCTTAGTTTAGTTATTTTCTTTGTTTTACTTGTTTTCCTAAATCTATTTGATTTTTTCTTTTCAAGTGAGATCCGAATTTTTATTTCTCGATTTGAACAACTTGAATACAATCTTCTTCCGCTACCCCTTATCAGAGTATTAAAATAAAAACAAAGAATTAATTCTGGATAACTCCCCCTAGGGTAATGGTGATTGGAGTACTTTACCAAAAATATTTCATTGTAAAGACTTTAAACCATACGAAAATCTGATCATAAATTGAAACATTTTATACACAAAATGAATCGGGAAGAGGTCTAGCCAACATAAGATCTAAGAGGTACAGCCCGAAGAAAAACAATAGTTGCTATGCCAACTTTCCAAAAATGAAACTACGGCAGAAAGAGTCAATGGACTCCAATAAAGGCGTGGAACATCCATAAGAGGAGATCCAAGCCACCTCATCCTAGGAAAATGACAGAAATAGTCAAACCTAGGTCATTATTTTGCAAAAAGGGCTAGGGAAAATAAGCAAAAAGGGAGAGGGAGACAAGAGACAAAAACAAGGGTATCGAAAATAGATGAGTGGTAATCAACCGTTTAAGTTACAGTTAGGTTTTATGTTTCCAAGAGGCTAGATAGTTTTTCGAAAGCAATTTTGCGATATTTTTGCTTTCAACTTATTTTTAGCATATTTTTATATATTTTTTAACAATATTGGACACTTATAAAATTTTTAGATTCTATAAACAATGTTGGACGATAACAAGTGTACTATAGAGTATAGTAAAATATTAAAATAAATAAATAAAAGGAATGAGACACAAGGCAAGACAATTTTTTAAGTATATTTGTGGAATTAAAAAACTTCACAGGCAGTGTATAAATAATTTTTTTATATCATAGTTTTCAAAAGGATTAATATAATTTTTAACCCTGAACTTAACAATTAAGTTTACTTTAGTTTTGTCAAAAAAGAAAGTTTACTTTGGTACTTGTACTTTTGTTTGTTCACTTTAATAATTGAACTTAACAACTAGAACTATTTTTATTTCTAAACTTGAAAAATACAAAAGTTTGTTGATATACTATCATGAGATTGTATCAAATATCACTTATATATTTAAAAAAATTATATAAATTTTCATATGGTAACGTAATATAATCTCAAATTGTCATATTCAATATTTTAATAATCGAACCGATGATTGAACTAGTCAAACCACCGATTCTCGATTAACCAATTCGATCAGTTTGAACACCAAATTAACAAAAAGTAATTAATTAATTAAGAATTCATAAAAATCTAAATAATAATAAAAATAAAATTATTAAACCAATTCAACTATCAATTTTTGTCTTAATTTTCGATTTTTACCAATTTCAAACAATTTTCAAGTCAATTTGTTGAACTCATTTGTTTGGACAATTACATCGATGAACTCTCAATCCATCCAATTCTACTCTAATAACATTAATCACATCATCAGAAATCTTGACAAAATTCAAATTCATAAGTCAAAATAAATTTAGTTGTCAAGTTAAAAGACCAAAGTAGACACAAGAAAATACAAATACCGAAATGGACCTAATTGTTAAGGTAAAAAATTATATTATCCCTTTCCAAAATTACAAAAATTACCAAGATTAGTTTCGTCGTAGAAATTTTAAACAATAAAGTCAAGCATAGAAACGGAGACGAAGTTTTAGGTAAAAGGTTTGCATACGAATACGATAGGCATCCTTGCTCGAAAGTAACTTAAGTTTCCATCAAATATTCAAGTTGAATTAGCTGGTCATCAACAGATTATTTTGATGCAACAAAATATCTTGTTGCAAATAATAAATATCCACAGAAATGCTAAAGGTCCAAATCTGAACAAACACAAAATAAATAAATAAATAAATAAAAATAACTAGATGAAATACAATCATGCTCAAGCCCTTCAAGTTGAAACCTAAAGAGGCTTCACTGTCGAAAATTTTATTATCCACGTACAGTTGCCAACAAACCACACATGAAATTAGAAGGGAAAAAAATAGAATAATATATATTAAGGAAACAAAAATAGACGGTGAATTGGATTTGCAAAAATTCCAATTCTACCCACACTAAACTAGAGAATAAGGACAAATTCCCGGACTCACTAATACAACCGGGCTCACCTCTCCGATCCAAATTTTTCAACATCAATCAATCTTCTATAGAAAGACCAACATAAAAGAAGCGAAGCAAAGCAAAATTTAATGAAATAAAATTAAAAAGACGAGAAAGGTACTGACCAGACCTCATTTCCAAGCCTTCTCATCCTCCTTTCCAGGAACAAACCTTGGCAGATTCAAAAGTGTATCGACACGAGATACTCCTTCAAGGGCAGACCATTCTAACCCTAATTCTGAATTCACTTCTTCCTGCTTAAACTTCGAGGAATCTTCTTTGTCAATTCGCACAGTTCCAGACCAGTTGAGACTGGTTAAGACATTGAGACTATCGACATTCTCAGTCTCATTGTTAATGTGATCCATTGAAGTTAGCTGCACTTTTTCCTAGGTATTGGAAGCATAAGATAAATTGCTTAAGTTAGAATCAAGGAAGAGGCATACAACAGCACAGTCATCAACTTTTGAAGTCAGATATTTGTATCTCCATGCTCGAACTGCTGTTTGAACCAAGGTTCGAGCAGCAGACGAACAAGCTGGGGCATATTCTATAATATCTATCACTTCTTTGTTTGAAAGAACATCCCAAATCTGCAAGATATTGAAGCAAACCTTAGAGCTTGAGAAAAGGGATCAAATGTCAGTATTTTGAATAAGAATCCATGTTGGCTCCTTTACCCCGTCTGTCGCCAAGACAATAAATTCATCCTCCTCTGATAGGCATCTACAAGATATTTCGGGCACGGAGATCAGACCAAAATCCTTGAGGAAAAAGTCTCCAAAAGCCCGTGCCATGGCAAGGCCAGGTGCATCATTGTTTGGCAGCCAAACTCTGGCAACTGTAGGTTCATCATGAAGAGCAAAGACACGACCTTTACAATTTCGAATTCTCTCCGCTTCCGCTGTAAAGTTTAAAAAAAAAAGTATTTAACATGACCTTGATGTTAAAAGTATAAAAATAGGTAATAGAAGAAAGCAATCAGATTAGAACAGGAAATTAAATTTTGCTTTTATTCTCTGTTGAAGGTCAAAGGCAGTATATACAAGCAATTTTAACCAACAATCCTAACCAACAGTTTTGATCTTCACCAGACTCCTTTACGATCATATGCAACTGGTTTAGAAGCTGAAACATATTCTTACAACTTCTAAGATATTTCAGCCACACATTGCCTAACAACTTGAACCAATTTTATGATGCATGTATACGTAAAAAGTGAAAGTATTACCTAAAATATGTCAACAAATATATAGGAGAGAATTTTCTGGGCTGGCAAGCCAATTAAGACTATAATTAATATTACATTATGTCAGCTGCTGAAATCTTCTCTCAACAGCTTCCAGTAATGAGTAATGACAACTGTATTGAGAATGGACAAGGAAAACATAAAGAAAACCGAGGAAATATCAGATAGACATTAGGGGGACCTTCTGTTGCAGTCATGATGCAGTAGACAGAAGAAATGCTATGGAAAACAATTATTTTATGTGCTGATAAGCACAGGATGAACAATACAAATAGAATTTTGTATTGCCACAATTACACTTTTTTTCTCCTTTCCTAACAATAAAAAATAAAACCTACAGATAGGTTCACTCAGGGCAGTATACAGAAGGAATATCAAATGATAGAGAAGACAAAACTTAGCATAAAAAGTCCAAATCATCAAAAGTTCCAAAATGAGAATCACTATTTCTTTTACCTATCATAAGTTTTAGTCTGAAACTCAGCACAAAACAATAAAATAAAGAGCATGAATATAGTTGCACATATGGATGCAGTGAGGATAGACTAAAACCGACAAACACACCTGGAAGATTTGGTTTGAGATCAACAGTCAACTGAACTGCTTTAAGTGAATTGTCTTTGTCCCTTGTGGCCAGGACAGCTCTGGAGTCCCCAACATTTCCAACAACAAGATATGGACCCTATACAAAGACCAAAGCGAATTACAATGAAACATACCATAACATAGTTTTTAAAATAATGCTTTTAAAAGTTGCAGCTGCTTACCTGTTTGACCAAAGTTACAGCTGTTGTCCCACTACAGAAGCAATCAATATTAGTATGCAATCTAAGTTCCCTATCCATCACCTTAAAAGCCTTCAGAAAAGACTCTTTAAGGGTCTTAAAGATGTCTGGATTCTTTTCTGTTACATCAAGATCTACAGAGGCCCTAGAGTCCTTATCAGCAGATATAAGAGCAGTTTCTTCAGAGTTCACACTTCCTGCAGTGTTCAAACTGATCTCTCTGAGAACATCCTCACTGGATATATTAACTTCCGAGTGAGCACTCAGTTTTAAGGGAAGATGGTCCCTCACTTTCTTTGCTACCATATGACCATAGGGACCATGGCCATCAAAAACACCACAGAAAACTGTATCTGTTCTAGAACCAAAATTCTGGAAACAACAGCCATAGATGGTGAGAAATGGAACGTGATAATGCAGAAGAACAATATTAGTAACCATATTATCAGTATGTAATACAAGGATCAAGGAGCCTTTTTTCCATTAAATGCATTACATGTTTCAGGTAAAAAAAATTTCAATGTCTTGGCCTTCTTCACCAGCAGATGCCCAACTGCAGAAAAGAGTTAAAAACCTTCTGGCATTATCCAGTCTAAAGGCCCTTACCATAATCAATGTTTACCCTCCTATAAACAACAACAAAAACATTTCCCCAGTATAGGGTCAGGACATGGATTATAATGCACCGCCATATAAGCTTAGTAAAATTCATGTTTTATCTAGTTTTCAGTCATATCCTTTTTGGCCTCTCTCCCTCTGTTGACATTGCAGTCCTCTCCATCAAGAAACTAAAGATAACTACCCTAAAATGATTTCCAAGGTGTGTTAAACATAGAGTACCCAAATAGAGACATGTAGAAAGTTCAAACTAGAAAAACAATGAAAGAATTTCACCACCACGGAAGTATCACTGCATATAGAAACTAAATGATTAAATAATATCCTAAAAGAAAGTGGAGAAGTCGCGGTCAATTAATATGAAAATGTTCCTTTCCCTCTAATTTTACATTACTTTCAAGTTGTTTTTGTAAGTTTTATGTTACTGCAGTACCAGCGAGTGAAAAGCAACCAGAGAAAAAGGGAAAGTTCTTTCATCCAGTAAATATTACACTCCTATCATAAGATATATTGATTGTTTCAAAGCTAACAAGAAAACAAGACACAAAATCAAATACATTAAACCACAATTGGTTGACCAGTTTGATAGAAACAGGATTCATGTGAAAATGGATAAAATGAGCTAACCTCCCAAACAATCATGGCATCTTGGTTGGTTCCTTTCTTGCCTTGTTGAGTATAGAGAGAAGCAACACCACTGGAGCCATTCAAGAACAACCTCCCTGGAATCCTATGCAATTGTTCTTCCTTTCTGAAGTCAACAGACCCTGGTTTCTTCCTTGAATTCCTCTTCTTCCGGTAGTCAAAAGCTGGATGAGGGGACAAAGGCAATCCAGAGAGAGGACTCCTGCTTTCAGCAGAAAAGCAGGACCCCATTTGGAGGGCCCTGATAATGCTTAATATGCACTCCAGAACAGCTAGACAGCCACAACCCCTGTTTTCAGTAGATGGATCCGTCAGAACTTGCTTACTTTAAGAAACTTTTCCAACTTCTAGATAGCTAATGTGCAGATTAATCTACCAATATCCTTCAATCGTAGAATTCCTTTTCACCAAATCTAATCAATTCCTTCCAAATTCATAGCCAAGAATCATATTACCAATTCACATTGCCTTGATTGGTTCTTCAATTTCTTAAATTTCTCATCTGAAAACAACCCTTTTGAAATCACAGCCTTGAAATAACTATTCCTTTGGAGTTTCATTTCAAATCACTTGAATAATTTACCTTAAATAAAATTTGCCCAATACACTTTGCCACTTCCAATCTAACGATCAGACCACTCCATGAATACAATTCTTAAACTGCTTCCAAAAAAAACAAAAAAAAGACACTCAGAATTAACTAACAAAGCCCAAAAAAATGGAAATTATTGGTTTCAACTTTCTAAAGCCTTCTAATCTATAAAAGAATAAAAGTAAACCTTTGGTTGATACAAATAATTCATAAAAAGAATCAGGAAAAAGAAAAGCTGCAAAGGCATATATATCGTAGAAAAAGGAGATGTATAGATGCGAATCCACGGGAAAGAAGAAAAAATCGAACCATTAATTCTACATATAAAAACTCCACCAGAAAGCAACACCCTTTTCAATGAACAATACCAAAAGTTGTTGAGAGTTCTGTAATTCCAAAAAGAAACCACCCAAAAGTGCAAACCTTTTCAGCAGAAAAGATGATCAAAGATGAGAAAAGGGAGAGCACGGGGTTAGTGAAAATGGATAAATGAAAGAAAATTGAGGACAAACGTAAGACTAGACGGGTCGGGTCGGCTCTAACTAAAAAATTACACTAGTTTGTTAGGTGTTGATAAAATGAGCTTAAAAATTTATTTAAGTTCGAATCAGATAAAAATGTTAAAATTTGAGCTCAATTTGTGCGTATTAATTATTTTTATATAATTTTTAAATATATATAATACATAAAAAATATTAAAAACATTAAAATAAATATTTCTTAACAAATTGAAAATAAATTTTAAAAAATATATAGTTAAAAAACACAAAAATAGATGCACCTTAACAAGTAAATACCTCTAAAATAATAATAAAATTAACAATAACACAAGTGTTATACAATATCTAAATAATAACAACAAAATAATAGTAACATAATAATAGAATGGTAGCAAAATAGGAAGAAAATAACAAAAAAATTAGTATTAAAACAACAAAAAAATAGCAGATTTTTTTGTCCTTTTGTGAATTTGAGTCAAGCCTGGGACAAAAATATCTTACTCGAGGCCCGACCCATTTTTTAAACCAGCTTTTTTTTTGTCCAAGCCCATTTTCAAGTCTATTTTTCCCAACTCCTCCTACTTTTTGGGTAGGCCTTCAGGTCGGGCCGAGTGGCCTGGCCTATGAGCAGGTCTACTTAAGATTAATTTACCAATAAAAGTTAAAAAAAAATAGGAAATAGGTTAATTATTGAAATGTGCTTCCAACTAGAAGCATTTTCAGGTGATTTGTAGGAAAAGCGCTTCCAACTGAAGCGTTGTTACTGTGTTGCATGGAAAACGCTTCCGGCTGGAAGCGCTTTCTGCCAAGTCACCTGAA
Source organism: Gossypium hirsutum (assembly GCF_007990345.1). Classification (NCBI taxonomy): domain Eukaryota; kingdom Viridiplantae; phylum Streptophyta; class Magnoliopsida; order Malvales; family Malvaceae; genus Gossypium; species Gossypium hirsutum. Next base: position 21,688,535 of record NC_053449.1, on the reverse strand, counting down.
AACGCTTCTAGTTGGAAGTGCTTGTCCCCCAACAATCCAAATTAAACTGCTACTTTTCCTACAGTTATTTAATTAATCGTTGCCCCCTCCCCTAAATGGTAAAAAATTTTCAACTATAAAACCCCCTATTTCATTTTTTTTTTACAATTCAATCTCAATTCTCTCACATTCTCAATTTTCTCTCAAATTCCTCTCAATACCCACTTAAATCCATTAATTTTTTTTTGCTCTCTCAATTTTATTTATTTTATTATTTAAATTATCTTAACATTTTCTTAAATTATTTTTCTAATACAAATTATTAGGGTTTTTCCAAAATTATCAATGGCAAATTCTCTAATTTGTCATGATAAGAACCACATTTTCGTCGATCAATTGCAAATGGTAAGAATATTTCTTTTTATATTTTAATGTTGTATAATTTTTATATTTTTTTGTTATATTTGAATTTAAATTTTGTATTTTTTTCCTTTAATAGGCAGAAGATTGAAGTTTGCAATCCAACATTCGTAATTTACCCGCTCTTCCATTACCTTTAATCGAACCATACTTGAGAGAAGTTGGTTTTTCGCAGGTGGGCCTTGTAGGTAGGGGGAGTAAGTTGGACCCTACACTCTTAAGCGCATTGGTGGAAAGGTGGAGACCTGAGATGCACATTCTCCATCTTTCATGTGGCGAGTGTACTATAACTCTGGAGGGCGTGCAGTTAAAGCTTGGGTTACCAGTGGATGGGCCCGTAGTGATCGGGACTGTTCACGCTAATTGGAAAGTCGTATGCGACAAAGTTTTAAGGATAGTTTCGAAGACAATTTTTGGAGGCTAGATAGAAATGGCTTGGTTAAGAAGAATTTTCGGTGAGCTCGATAAGGATTTCACTAAAGTCGAAAGAGACAACACGCTTAGGCTTACATCCTTATGATAACCGGGGGTATCCTAATGTCAGATAAGTCATAAAATCTGCTCCATTTAAATTGGTTGCTAAAATTCGTCAACTTTAAGAAGCGGACGAACTCAGTTGAGGGTCTGCCGTGTTGGCAACCTTGTATCGGGAGATATGTCGGGCAACTCAACAACAAAAAATTAAAATTGATGGTTGCATGCTACTACTGTAGTCATGGGCGCGGTATCAGTTGCCATTTTTACTTCCTGAAGCAAACTATCCTTTCATGTTCTCACTCATAACAAGATAAAATTAATTAGATAATCTATTTACCGTGATAAAATAATTTAAAGTTTAAATTATTCTGTTAACAAATTATTTTGATAAGTGGAATCATGGGTTGAGTTATGTGAGACTACCAAAGGAGCTGCGAGATATATGACTTCTGTTAGACCAATGATTTGAAGTGGAGGTAAGTATTTTTTTTAATTTTGAATTATTTTATTATGATATTTGATTTGAGATTTAATAGTATATATGTAACTAATTTTTTTTTATCATTTTAATATAGTTTGTATGAACATCATACGAGGACTCAGTAATTTGGGAATGCTATTGTAACGACTCGAAAGTCAGTGGTGCCAAAAAGTTTAGTTTCGAGACCCCGTTCCCGTAAACCGGGCTTGTAAAAATCTTTATTAAATATTTGCAGAGTTATGCTAGAAACTAATTGAATCTCATATAGGAAATTTTGGTGGAATAAGTTTTAAATTAAAGTATAGGGACTTAATTGCTTAAGTAATAAAAATGTAATTATTATTATTAAATTATAATATAATTCATAACTTAAGGATTTAAAAAGCAATTATACCCTTGTTGCTTAAATAAGTGGTCGGTCATGGCATAAATATATGTATATTCTATATATATGTATTATGTTAAGTATAATATATATATATATATATGTGATGTTAATACTATTATAATAAAAATAAAAATAAAACAAAGATGTTTAATAGATAGTGGATAGGAAGAGAAAACTTGATAAAAAGAAAAGAAAAGAAAAAGAAGTCATTTTCTTTAATGTTTTCTTCTTGACCGACAAATATCATAGGAAGGGGAGAACTCAAACTTTTGTTGTTGAATGCCTTGCATGTAAGTATTTTATGCCTTCATTTTTAATGGATTTTACATTTTTAGAACCCTTGGAGCTAGACCAAGTTAGTTGGGGGACTAAATTAATAAATTATGTTTAAGTATAGGGACTAATTTTTGGGACTTTTCATGGTGCTAGAAATGTTGGTTGAGTTATTAATTTTAATGGTTTGAAAAAGGTTTACCTTGTGTAGTGATTTTTGCTTGTGTTAGCTTTCAAGGATTTAAATGTGAAAAATTGAAATAACATGGTTTAAATTAAAGAATTGCTGCTGTTTAGGGAACTGTTTTGGGGACCTTATAATTTTGGTTAGTTACATATTGAATTTAAAAATGCTTATTGATTAAATGTGAAGAAATGATTAAATTAAATGAGATTGAATTGTTGAGGGTAAATGTGTGAAAATTTTATTATTAAGATAAATTGTTTAAGTTGAATTGTTGTGATTATGAGCTAGTTAATTAAATTGAATTATTATACTTAGATCAAGAAACGAGTAGAGCGATTGTTAATTGAGGGAAAGAGAAAGTCGTTGAGTAATAGACATCGATCATCAAAAGCAACGTAACTTTTTGGTAAGTTCGTAGTCTCTAACTCGAATTATTTATTTTAATTAAATTAGTCAGTTGTATGTAATATTGAATTATATCTTTTAATGTAATTGATTAATTCTATTGAATGGTGTATTATGGAATAATATGAAAATGAGTATGAAAAAGATTAAGAATGTCCTTCTGTTATTGTTGTGATTGATTAGATTATGAATGGTGGTATTAAGGACTTTATATAAGATGAACAAATCGTTGTCGGTTAATCCGACTAGCGCTGGGCGCAAAAATCTTGTCGATTACTTGACTAGTGCTGGGCACACTTATCGTTGGCTTATCCAACTAGCGCTGGGCGCAAAACATCGTCGATTATTCGACTAGTGCTGGGCACACCTATCGTTGGCTTATCCAACTAGCGCTGGGCGCAAAACATTGGCGATTATTCGACTAGTACTGGGCACACTTATCGTTGGTATATCCAACTAGTACTGGGCGCAAAAAGATTATTTTGGCTGGTCCGCTAAGCACTGGGTGCCAACAACAGGTAAATTTTATAATGATGAAATGTAAGAGAACCATTGAGAAAGTTCAATGTAAGTGTGGATGTTTTGAGGAATATTTGGAAAACTCATAATATGCTAATTTAAATTTGTGAGATAATGATTATTTTATGTTATGGAGCTTACAATTATGATTACATAGCTTATGTGTAAATCTTTAAGTAATAAACATTTGAACAACACTTAAGTAATTCTTTTGTGTGTAGGTTAGGTACATAGTTAGATTATCAACTCGGCATCATATGAGAATCCTATACTCAATGTATACATTTCATTTGAACACTTACCATTTCATTTCCTTTTCATATCCGTTGAACCATCTAGAATTTCGTCGGATACTCGGGAAAGTTCACATGAAGTCTGCCTTTACATAACCATAACATTTTCTTTACATCATTGCTCACACGAGCTGTGAAATAGGCCTCCTCACACGAGCTGTGGTTAGAATGTAAGCTACACAATGCTGCTCACATGAGCTGTGGAGTATCCGCAACAAATATAGTACCTCAGCCATCGGTAGGACATTCAAGACCAGCACCCGAAACATGAAATCCCTAATGACATGTCATTTGTATCCTACGAATTCCTAAGGTTCAATTGGGACTCAATAACCGTCATAGCATTGATTTGTTTATACATCGATCAATTCACATTATAAATAAACATATGATTTGAAATAGCTTTAATTCGATAACCAATTATAAGAACTTACCTCGATGACTAGGGCGTAGAAGTTAAATCGAGCTATTTTTAGGCTTTTGTTTTGCCTCGATCTAGGACCGAACATGGTCTATCTTGATCTAAATAGAAAATTTCAATCCCTTTAAAACTTATAGTATTCAATTTAATCCGCAGTTCATATTTATGCAAAATTACTATTTTACCCCTAAAATTTTAATTTTTTCACAATTTAGTCCTTAGACTAATAACTTAAAATCTAACCATTTTAATCAAAATCCATGTTAACTAAACATGCAAGGGACGTTGAAACAACTCATATTTGTCATCATTTCACAATAAAACCCTAGAATTTATGCATTTAACAAATTAATCCCTAATTGTAAATTTCATCAAAAATCACTACTACTAGTTTTTGTAAAAAAAATTTGAAGTGTTACATATGTAGAAATGCATTAAACCCATTTGCAAGAACCACTTGCAAATAGAGGTTGAAGTAGTGGAGAGCCTTAGGCTTGGGCATTGTCTTGGGCATGGTGAAGGGCTTGATCTAGTCATTCTTATTTCTCCCATGATCAGTTTGCTTGTCATGTTATCAAGAGATTATCTCGAGTATCATAAATTTTTTTTCAGATTTACTCTCACCGGAACAACAAAGCTTCAATATATATAAGAAATTAAGTACATGCGCATCCAACTTGTAAAAGATAGAATATTATCATTAAGGTTTTGCTCATATTATGATAAGAAAATATAAAGATTATCCAAGTCTTGAGTTGATTGCATATCTCATGGAAAAAACACTCTTCATATATTCCAATATATCCATATATTTTCCTTCCTGTTAACAAAAATGAGGTCTAATTTGTTGCACAATCTCCTAAAAACCTCCAACCAAAATTATAAACACAAAATAGACAAAAACTTGCACCAATGAATAATGGCATATCAGCTCAAAATTTTAACAGAGTTTTTTGGTACAGAATTTCAAATATTACATTGAAATTTTTTGGTACAGATTTCATATTACTCATTCAGATAAATTTTAGGGGACATTAACCTTAATAAAAAAAAAAGGAAAACTAATGGGACATGGAACTGTTTGGTATATGTGGGATGGCTGGGCGAGCTAATCAAAAACGGTTTTTTTTAAGTGAAATGAAAATGGTCCGTTGAAACCACGTAGCAAAAGAGATGATTGCAATTTGCAAGTCTAAAAAGTGGATCCCACTTTGAACCGTCGACACTCTTCCACGGCCATCACCGGTCTTCTTTTCCTTCCATAAATTTATTTATTTCAAAACACACACCCAAAAAATAATTTCTAAGAAAATAAAAATAAGGGTAAACTATCAAAATAGTCATTTTTATTTTTTCAGTTTACATTTTAGTCATTTATATTTGAAATGTTATGTTTTGGTCACTTATGTTATTGTCTTGTAACATGTTAGTCACTGAGTGTTAATTGTTATTAAAGGTGTAACAGTAAGCTGATGTGGCATGTTAAATCATCATTTCAAACGAAAATTTTAGGTTAAATTATACAATTGGTCCCTATATTTTTTTCATTTTGAGAAATTTAATTTTTTTTTCTTTTACGTTAAAAGAGATGGAGAAAGGAGAAACATAGAGGGAGAAGTAGAAGAGAATGAAAAAAGAAGAAGGGAAAGCTAAAAGGATATAAAAGAAAAAGTGCTTAAAACAAAAAAAAATTTAGGGACTAATTGTATAATTTAACTTAAAATTTTTGTTTGAAATAATGATTTAACTTATCACGTCAGCTTACTGTTTCACTGTTAACGACAATTAACGGCTCAGTGACTAAAATGTTACAACATGTTAACATAAGTGACTTAAACATAATATTTAAACATAAGTGACTTAAACGTAATTTAAGGAAAACAAAAATAACTATTTTGACAATTTACCCTAGAAATAATAAATCTTTTTTCTACTTTAACAAGTACAAGAGGAAAGGAGATTCACAAATTATTCTTAGGAGGAGAATCTATTCTCTCTCTTTGTCATAACAGCCGTAGCATCTTTCGTCAACAACTCTTTCCTTCCCAGGTTCTTCAGCCGTTTCTTTCATTTTCATGTTTATTCTCTATTTACATGTCATTTGAGCTGAATTGTTTTTAAATTTTTTTGTTGATTGTTGGATATTTTCAGCGTTTTTCTGTCTGTGCTTCTTTTTAATCTGCCGTTGTTTAACATTAATGGGTCATCTTTCATTTTCCTTAAAAGAGGACTTCTTTCTTCTGTTTTTATTTTTATTTTTATTTTTTATGATTGAGATTTTTAAGTTGACAAAGTTGTTTTAATTATTCGCCTTTATGTTCGGTAATAAAGAATCACTTTAGGGTTTTCTTCGTGCAGCGTTCTTACAATAGCTTGGTCCTTTTAGTAAATTGTTTTAGGGTTTATCTGGATGGCTGATGGGAGAATTGGATGTATCTTGACGAAAGTTTGAATCTTTGTTCTCTAATCTCAATCGTTTCTTTCGATTCAGCAGAGTTCACAGAGATTTGCAGCGTAAATAAGATCTTATTAAGATATAGTTTGGGGGTTGTAGATATTGCTACCCGTTTTGTTTAAACATGGTGATGGTAGAGTCGATTGCAACAACTTCACTTCTTGGACACCGCCCTTTATGTGGAAGATTTTCCGCTAGGGATGTCTCCTGCAAACAGAAATCTTTGAGTAACTTCCTGTCTCCTTTCAAAGAATTTATTGGCAAAACGATTGTTGTTCCTCCTTCGCCAAGATTGAGAGTGGAAAGGTTAGTTAATTCATCCATCAAGGCGCTTGCAATGGAGCTGACAAAAGAGGTTTATTCATATGAAGGAAAAGCACCAAGAAACTGGAGTTATCTACTTGATACTAGTGTAGAGCGAAAGCCTCGCTTATGGTTGCCGGAGAACAGAGCTGATAATCCTTCTTTACACAATCCCTTGCTTCGACAAGAAAGGATGGGCTGTGGTTGGTTAGGCGCTTTATTTGAATGGGAAGGAGTTATAATTGAAGATAATCCTCAGCTTGAGAAGCAAGCCTGGCTGGCTCTTGCTGAGGAAGAGGGAAAATCTCCTCCCCCTGCCTTTATCCTCAGAAGAATAGAAGGGATGAAAAATGAGCAAGCAATTTCTGAAGTTTTGTGCTGGTCAAGAGATCCAGCACAATTGAGAAGAATGGCTGCAAGGAGGGAAGAAGTTTACCAAGCTCTGCAAGGTGGGATATATAGATTACGTAATGGTTCCCAAGAGTTTCTAAATGCCTTGACACGTTACAAGATACCAATGGCATTGGTATCTACCCGGCCAAGAAAAGTTCTTGAGACTGCCATTCGAGCCATTGGGATGGAAGGGTTCTTCAGCGTCATTGTTGCTGCAGAAGATGTTTACCGGGGAAAACCAGATCCTGAAATGTTTGTTTATGCTGCACAGCTTCTGAAATTTATACCTGAGCGCTGCATTGTGTTTGGGAACTCTAATCAGACAGTTGAAGCTGCTCATGATGCATGGATGAAGTGTGTGACGATTGCTAGCAAGCATCCAGTATATGAGCTTGGGGCTGCAGACTTGGTGGTGAACCATTTAGATGAGCTCTCAATTGTTGATCTGAAGAACCTTGCTGATATAGAGTCGGCTGAATTTGGTTCCAGGGAGCCTGAGTCAGAGTTGGAGATAGAGGAAGAAGAGTCTCGGCCATCTACCTCAATAGCAATAGATGATATTTTCTGGTAACTTCAAAAGAATTTTACATTCATATGGTTCCTGGTGATAAGGTTTCCCAGTGGACCTGATGTGTATAACAAAAAAAGAAAAAGAAAGAAAAAAAAAAGGGGAAATGTGGTCTGCATTGGACTACTTTTAACATGGCAGTGTATGTACTAGTAGTTGTATGATGTATATGCTGTACTTAACTGACTTGTTGTTCCATGCTTCATTGTGTATAGCTGCTTGCTTTAGTTATCCTGCATTTGTTATCTTAACTGGTTACTTCCGCAGATTATGACATGGGGGTTGCTTTGGTTTTCAGAATTTGCTGGATGCTTATGTTTTCCTTTAACTTGATCAAAAGCCATTCAGTTTCTTGTTTCTGGACATTTTTACTCTTTATCTTATGGGTGGACTCAGGTTGAGGTCACTCTTTCTGCATGTTCATTCTTTAAATTTTGATATAACGAGGAGGCATGGATGGTATTTTGGCAGGTGATTACGGTCAAGCTTGAGTTGCATCAATAGCCTGGGTTTGAGATAGCCGCTCCTTCCTACCTCTATGATAATTGCTGAAATAAATGATTGACTTGCGATCAGTTTTATATTTAATACTAAAATAGCTTTTTTTTCTTATAGCTTTTAATATTTAACTAGTATTCCCGAATAGTTACTGATTATAAATCGAGTCGGGTTTTAGCAAGGTTGTAACTGCCAACGATCTCGAAGGCTTATTCTTGCATTTATCTCTCCGTGGTGTCTATTGGTAGTAATTTATGTTACAGGAATCTCGTATAAATTTGCAAATAGAATTTATGTTTATGAGAAATCAAAGTTATCTATAAGAAAATTAAATTGAGAAGATTTTGAGTTCTTGTGATTAAATTGTATTATTTGTATGTATTTTTTTTTATTTTAGGAATGATTTCGAGATCTACGAGGAACTTTTGAAGCCAAGATTTTTTTTTTCATTAGAAGCAATCATATATTTGGCTTCTATACTGGAGTCTACAGTATAACTTTGCTTCACATTTCTCTACATTATTACTATGCAACTTAGGACAAAAACCTTAGGACATAAACACAACTTAATGTTGATTTTTTTTAATCTCCTCATGATTGAATGTCCGAATCAATATATCCAATGAGAGTTAAATCCCTTTTTAAATATACTAGCATATATAATCTCACGTTCTATGTAAATACTTGAGTATATGCTTAATTGTTTGTCAGTATCTTGTATCAGGATTTGCTTGATATCGACTCACCAAACTTATTGCAAAACAAATATCTCGATGTATGTATAATATTGCAAACATGAGACTTAGTACTATTGAAACATAAGAAAATTTTCTCACACTCTGTTTTTTCTTTTGCTGTCTCGAGACTATCATCGAAAGAAAGATGAAAGCTTGATATTGGAGATTGTGTACCCTTTTTTGAATTAGTTATAGCAAAACGTTCTAATACATTATCTATGTATGAAACTTGTGATAAAGCCAACATTTTTGTAACACACTTCACCCGTCTTCGTCGCTGGAATTGGGTTACGGATGCTACAATAATAAACAGAACATGAACATGTGAGAATAAATCAAAGATTCATCAAACCATTCGTTACATCTCAATCATTCAAATAAAACATGTTTTGCGTACAAGTTTGAGCTTAAATCGAGGTTACGCAAGCTCTAAAATCAATTCAGAACCAAACAGGGACTAATTTGAAACTTTATACAAAAGAAAGGCAAAGTGCAAAATAGGGGTCACACTGTCGTGTAGCCAGGTCGTGTGGCAGACCGAAATCATGTAGCATTGAGTCACATGACCCTGTATCCAATTCGTATGTCTCATTGAGGCCGTGTGGGTCAAAGTGTAAAATTTTCAACAAAAGTCACATGGTCGTGTGGCTGGGCCATGTAATTAATTGTCACTGTGTAACAAACTGGCACACCAAAACTAAAGTATTCATGCACACCAAAACTAAAGTATTCACACAAGTGTGTGGCTGGCCCGTGTGACAATCTGAAACCGTATAAGCCTAATGCTTCCTAAATACCAGTGGCACACGATCGTGTCACTAACCGTGTATAACACACGATCGCGTGGTCAACCGTGTGACCCGAAACATGCCTTTTTATGCTTATATCAAAACCTACCATTAATGGCAACCACAAATGCACATTTTATCAACTTGAAACCTTGATCAAACACCTCAATGCCACAACCAAAACATATCACAAAAGCATCCTAGTAGTGTGATCTATTGCAATTTGTTGTAGTAGATTAAATTAATTTATGTACTTAATGAGCTTGTAGGAGAGCAATTTAGTTATGTTTTTGTTTAGTTTTCATTTTTATTCCTTCGATAATAAAATGATCAATTTCGACTATTTATATGACCTTATGGGCCAAGAGAGGCCTAAAGGTAGATTGACATGTCCAGTGAGTGTATAGGACATTATTCGGAGGCAAGAAAATAGTAGACTGCCTGCGAAGTTGCAACAAAGAGCTACAATGTCGCAACACATCAAAAGAAGTATCAAATGAGTAGGCTGCCTTCAGTGTCACGACACAACCATAGGGTGTCGCGACATATCCCTGATGACACGCCTAAGCTAGTAGACTGCCAATCGTGTTGCGACACAGGCCAGAAGATGTCGCGACACTAACGTGACGAGGCTAATTAACAAGTGAAGGGTGTTTCTGATACGAGTCACAAAGGCCCAACTCAAGCTCAAGAACGTGATGAGCTCAAATTACCACAAGGCCCAATAACGAGGTCAAAGGCTAGACAAATGCGTTCAAAACTAAATGGAACCATTCAAGAATTTATTAGCAAGGCCTTAGATGCGTGCACGAAGGAAAAAGAAAATCAAGATTCACTTTCTTGTTTTCAAGAAAATCAAGAAACCGAATCTTGGTCCAATTTTGCTGTTTGGAGCGATTTCAAGAATTAAGAAAATCAAGATTTCAAAATTTGAAAATCTTGGTCCAAGAAACCGAATCTTGCAGCTAATGCGCATTGGATCTCCGTTACGAGCATCAACAAACCAATTTCGGAAGGAAACAGACTACAAGCCCAAGTTCTTGAAGGCAAGTCCCAATAAGATGTTCCAAGCCCAATCAAGAAAGTTAAATGAGACTTAGTTGAAAATTAGGCCAAATTGTCAAAGTGGCCCAATTTGTAAAATTTTAATTTTTTAAATACCTAGTTTAATTTTTAGACTTTATGATTAATGCCTATGAAAAAAATTCAGCCCAAGCAACCTATTAAATGCCTTGGCCGAATTTTTCCCTCTAAATTTAATAATTAGGTTTTTTTTTAGTTTTCTAATAAGATTAGGAAAATAGTTAGAAGGCCTATTAATAGGCTTGGCCGGTCACCTTGTGAAAACACTTGAATAATACATTGAAATCAGATTTTTTTTGTTGAGTGAAAATTCTCTTTGAGTTCTCCAAGAATTTTCTCTTGAGTTTTCTTTAGAAGAAGTTTAAACAATCTTTTTGATTGTGGGAGCCATCTTCAACATTCTTCTTGCCATTGTTCTTCATTGGAGGGAAGATTAGAGCCGTTTGAAGGGAGTTGTGAAATCTTTCGGGATTTCAAGGCTTCTTAGGACTTTCTTTATTTTCTTGCTGTTCGTTCTTCTTTATTAATTTTTGCTTGTGCTGATTTATTGATTAACTTGGGATTAATTGTTCTTGTTGCGTTTCAGCCATTCCAAACTTCAAGATCTGATTCGGCTTCGTTCTTAGGCATCAAGAAACGTTCTTCTTTCATAATTTCTAGATTTCTTGCTGCCCAAGTATTTCTTATTCTATTCGATTTGGGTTTCTTGATCTGACAAGTTTAGTTCTCTATTTTCTGTTTTCGTTGCAGCCAATTTGTTTATAGTTTTCATAGGACTTTTCTCGTGACTTGACAACTCAATCTTGGTCCGCGCACAACCCCCTATCATTTTGTATCAGATTTTGGGCATTTTGGGTGTTCTTGGATGATTTCTAAACTGATCTCCTTTTAAAAACATTAAACAACAGTTTTTACCCAAAAAAATTTTTGGGAAAAAAATCATTTGAGTGGGTAAACGTTTTCCGATTTGTCTAGAATTTTACATACATATTTTTAGCACTGTGATAGAATATTAAAAAAATATTTTCCACAAAAAAATCAGTATAAAATGTCAAAAAAATTGAAAAAGATGAAATCAAGAAAAAATTTAAAAAGATCTTCAGTGGGTTGAGTTTAGTGCCGAAACTTTCCAGATCAAATATAAAATATTTAAGGACATTCCAGTTTAAATTTTGTGATTTTTGGATATAGGGAACACCTTGAATGAAGTTGTCAAGTTACTCCGCAGTTTTTCGGGTTTTCAGGTTTTAGCAATTTTTTTTGATTCTTACCTGTAGGTTTTCATTTGTTTGCTTTTTATTCTCCCTTTAAAATATCTAACACCTTCTTGTTTCTTGTGTTAGTAGGATTTAAACGTGTGCACAATTCTTCCTCGGTGCAACACGAATCAATTGGTGTCTCGTCATTTTTTGGACTCCTAGTGCAAATTAGGATTCTTTGGTAGTTTCGGTTCATACACTTTCTAATTGATTGATATAGACTCTACTAAAGAACTCACAAGACTGAATTCTACCTCTTTGAGAATTTGATTTTTCTTTTTGAGTGATTAATGGTGAGGTTTGCTAATTTTCCTTTTTGAGTGTTGAGTGTTTGTTTTGCAGGTTTTTGAAAAAAAAATGTCTAGGATTGGTCAAGTTGATAATGACCATAATGATGTCCATGATGCATTCACAAAGTTCCAACAACAGTTAGACGAACAGGCAGCCTTACTTCGAACATTGAGTGCTACTATCAATGAGATGCGATTGGATCAAGAGCCCCAGTATCGGGGTCCAATTAAAGAAGATGTGGATAATCAGCCTCTTGCTCATAGGCGCACTCCTAGACGTGTCCCTAGAACTGACTATGATTTTCATGATCGTGGGCAACTCTCTTTGGCAAAACCAAAGTTCACAATTCCTCAATTTCGTGGTAAGAACGATCCAGAAGCTTATTGTGAATGGGAATCTAAAATTGAGCTTATGTTCCGCTATTATAAATGTCCGGATGATGAAAAGGTAGCGTTAGCAACACTGGAGTTTTCAGATTATGCATTAAGTTGGTGTACTCAACTTGGGGTAAATCATCATAGGAATTATGAAGGTGAGATTACGACATGGGAGGAGTTAAAACAAGTTATGCGTAAAAGATTTATTCTGCCTCATTACTATAGAGAAGTTAAAACAAAGCTTAGACTACTTGTTCAAGGTAGTAGGACGGTGGATGAACACTTTAAGGAGATGGAGATGCTCATTCAGAGAGCTAATGTGGAGGAGGATGATGAAACAACTATGGTTCGATTTATTGATGGTTTGAATAGGCCAATAGCTAATGCATTGAGGTTACAAACTTATATTGATTTAGAAGAAGCAGTTCATAAAGCCATTGAGATCGAGCAGCAACTAAAGGAACAAAGGTTTGGTTCCTTCTCTACTTCACAATATTACAGAGGTAATACTTCCAATTCTGATTTTAAAAGTTCGAAATCACCTTTTGTTACTAATAAGTCTTCTTTGAGTAATGGAAGTAAGCAATCAGATTGGAAAAAAGGGGCTCCTTTTAAAGCGCAAACACCTTCTAAGCAGCCCAATTTAGGCAATTTGAATGTGAAGAGGACTCGTGAGATTGAATGTTTTAAGTGCAAAGGGCGTGGTCATTATAGTAGGGAATGCCCTAACACGAGATTACTTCTTATGAAAGATAATGGTGAGTACACTTCCGACTCCGATAAAACAGATCCAGATATGCTCGAACTTGTGGATGATAGTGATAATGGAGAGGAGTTGGTTGAACCACCGAAAGAAGGGGACTTTGTCGATTTTCAATGCCTTGTAGTTCGCCGTACACTTAATGTAACACCCCGAACCCGAAACCAACACCGGAGTCGAACACGAGGTGTTAACTGGCTTTAACCCCTTACAAAATTTATTTTCCAGACACTGCCCAATCTGTGTACTAGTCGTTTTAAAAATCATATCTTGAGTTTCGTAACTCGAAAATCAGTTTCGTAATTTTTCCCAGAAACTAGACTCATGTGCCCATCTATGTATTTTTTTCTAGAATTTTTGGTTGGGCCAATTAGTACAGTTTATTAGTCAAAGTTCCCCAAGTTGCAGGGGTCGACTACACTGACCTTTGCCCATTACGACTTGAATATCTCCCTGCACGGGGCTTCAATACTGGTGCCGTTTGTTTCTATGAAAACTAGACTCAGAGAGGAATCTGTACATATATGGTACGACCCCTAATTATCTCTGGTTAATTTATAATGAATTTCCAAAGTCGGAGCAGGGAATCCAGAAACCATTCTGGCCCTGTCCCACAAAAATCTGATTATCCCTTAATATACTGCCCATATGATCTTTTCGTTACTTCCTCATGAAATCAGACTCATCGAGCTTCGATTACATAATTTATTCATCAATTAATTCCACTCCTACTATTTTTAGTGATTTTTCAATCTCATGACACTGCTGCTGCCAGCATCTGTTACGAAAGTAACTAGGTCCATTTCATGCCTACCCTTGATCCAACTCAATCGAACATTCGTGCCATTTTCGCATGGCTTAAAGTTTACATGCCATAATTCTAACACAACGTACTAGCTTATACATGCCAAAATGATCTTCTAAGCACACTAAGAAGAAAGTACCAAAACTTGCTATCCGGTGTGATGACTTCGATGACGGCCCGACCCCGCAAAAATTGATGAGTCCAAGCAACCTATAATGGGTGACAAGGAAACACCGGGTGAGTTTATAACTCAGTAAGTCATAAGCAATGCTCTACTATACATCAATAACATTATCACAAGAGGAACAAAATGGAATGAGACAATTTACTCCATCCATACCGAACCATGCCATAGTTCCTCCAACCTACCGATTCAATTTCATATCAATTCATGCATTCACAATTCATATACTCATCAATAGGACATTGAAGCATTTTCATAAATCAATTTATTTTCGTTACAATCAAACAACAAAACGGCCTTTCACCCATCCTACGATAAATTTTTATGTACGTGACTTCAAGTATAGTTGTCACATAGGTTCAACTTACCGAGCTCAACACCAAGTATACGCATAGCACATATTAGCCATGTACTCAAGACACTTACCCGATCCGCTGTCCGCGATCAACTTAATAGTGTCGCACACATAGTGTCCATAATGATTCACGAATGTATATTGAGCCCGCACACTCAGTGCTATATAATCAACTCGCACACTTAGTGCCACGTAATGAAATCGCACACTTAGTGCTACATAGTCAGACTCGCACACTTAGTGCCGCATGGTCAATTCGCACACTTAGTGCATCATATTCATTTCGCACACTTAGTGCAACATAGTCGAATCGCACACTTAGTGCTGTACAATTTCGCTAATGTCATGGTCATAAATGGTTATCCCGCACGTTTAGTGCCGAGATCAACAACTCATTACATCTTACCTCTTTTCTTTCATTCAACAATTTCATCATCACATACGTACATGCATATATATATGTACATTTATTCATTCCATTCAGCATCAATACATAACATTATGACCATTGAAATAATACCAACTACATGCTTAATGACTTACCTCGTGTTGGGTAAGACGGTTCCAACTCGGCTACTCGATAACCTTTTCTTTGCCTTTGCTCGATTCACCTCCTTTAACTCCTTGAGCTAAATCAATAATTTAACTAGTTTAACCACCTTGCTAAATATTTACAATCCAATTTCACATGTATATGTATGTTAGTATATTCGGCTAATAACCTCATGCAACTATCATGTCATCAAAAAAAATCTAATCACACATGCACATGCATTAGGTAAGTTACCTTTGCTAATTTTAAACCCAACATCACCCAAGCTCTCAAGAGATGGCCGAATGCCTCTTTTGTTACCCAACTAATCATTCAACAATTCCATCCCCTTTACCACCCTTTTATGCCTAATTATTTAAATCAAGATAAGGTCATCAACATGCCTAACCATAGCCGAATGTGCAACATTAATCTATCACCTCTATCTCTTAAATACTATCAAGTTCATTTACTTCTAATTTCTTAAGTTCAACATCTTAATGCCCATTATAGCTACTCCCATAATCTACATTTAAAAATCGGCAACACCCACATTCAACTATCTTAGCCGAATACTCCTCCACACTTAGACCAAAGTATGCACATTAAACTTAATACAACTTTCATTATACCTTTCACCCTAAAACATAATTTATAAATCTTACCCTTCCTTCCATGTTTCGGTCAATTATTCAAATTACCTCATAGCATGAACATTTTTTTTTTCAACTAATCTAGCATGCTCATTCGGCCTTAACAATGAACCTCTTCTCATACAAGGACAAAAATAAATCAAATGAACCTTCCATCTAAACCCCCTTTCTACCTTCTACTCATTCAATAATACATGTAAACAACTACTAATTCTAGCACTTTGATACACGGTTTAGTGTCCAACCATCATAAAAGTTTGAATCCTTCTTAATATTGTCAAAAATACATTCACAAATTGACTTAAACATATAAGAAGATTTAACTAACACTTCAAAACTTACCTCCTACTAGCAAGATGTAGTGCCGAATTGCCTAAAGGAGAATTTTCCTTTTTCTCTTCTTTGGTTTCGGTTTTGGCAAGGTGGAGAAGAATATGAACACTCCTCTTCCCTTTTTCTCTTTTATTCCATTTTATTATAATTATTTTAAGTCATTTGTTAACTAAACAAAACATAATAAATTGGAATAAGTGGAGCACCATCACTCCTTGGCCGGCCACCCATCATCTTTTGGGCAATTTGACATGCAAAACCACTCTTTTTGGTACATGCACTAATAGACCATTTGAATTAGACTATCATATTTTTACAATGTCTCAAATTGATCCCAATTAATAATTTCTCATGCAATTGGTAAAATTAGGGAGTGAAACTTCCACATACTCATGTTCACACATAATAAGCATAGAATATAGCAAGTAATTATTTTTACGACTCGGTCTTGTGGTCCCGAAACCACTTCCCGACTAGGGTAAATTTTGGGCTGTCACACTTAACATCCAGATGAGAGACGATGTTGATAACCAAAGGACCAATATTTTCCATTCTCGGTGTTTTATAAAAGGTAACTTATGTTCACTTATTATTGATAGTGGGGGTTGTTCGAATGTAGTGAGCAGTTATTTGGTGGATTCTTTAAAGTTACCTTGTACCAAGCACCCTAAGCCGTATCACCTTCAGTGGCTTAATGAATGCTCAGAAGTTAAAGTTACAAAATAGTCCGTGGTCACTTTTAAGCTCGGGAATTATGAGGATGAGGTATGGTGTGATGTGGTCTCAATGCATGCGGCACACTTGCTCCTTGGACAGCTTTGGCAATTTGATCGTGATGTTACACACCAAGGTAAGCTCAATAGATACTCCCTTGTGTTTAAAGGCCGAAAATTCACTTTTGCTCCTTTAAATCCCAATGATGTATATAAGGATCAATTAAAGATGATGAAATTTTGTGAGGGGGTGAGGGAGAAAGGAAAAATACAAAAGACAGAGAGAAAAGAGGCCAGTAGTGAAAAAAGTCAAAATATAAATGGCCCAAAGGTGAGTGAATCCGCAAGTGGTAAAATTAGAGTGAAAAATTTGATGGTAACAAAAAAAGATGTGCGGAGAGCCCTACACAATAAACAGCCTTGTATCCTTGTGAGGTTTAGGCAAAACTATTTATCTTTATCTAACATTAACGAAAATTTGTCTAGTGTGTTTCAGTGTCTTTTGCAAGATTATGAGGATGTTTTTAGTGAGGCCCCTAAAGGTTTACCACCTTTACGTGGGATAGAGCATCAAATTGATTTAGTACCCGGAGCTTTAATGCCAAATCGACCAGCTTATAGAAGCAATCCCGAGGAGACAAAGGAATTGCAAAGGCAAGTTGAGGAGTTACTAGACAAAGGGTACATTCGTGAGAGCCTAAGCCCTTGTGCCGTTCCTGTCTTATTGGTACCAAAGAAAGATGGTACGTATAGAATGTGTGTTGATTGTCGTCCAATCAACAAAATAACGGTAAAGTATAGACATCCAATTCCTCGACTTGATGATATGCTTGATGAATTACATGGTTCAATTATATTTACTAAAATTGATTTAAAAAGCGGTTATCATCAAATTCGAATGAGGGAAGGGGATGAATGGAAAACAGCCTTTAAAACAAAATTTGGATTGTATGAATGGTTAGTTATGCCTTTCGGCCTTACTAATGCACCGAGTACATTTATGAGATTAATGAATCACGTTTTAAGGCTTCACTTCGATAAATTTGTAGTAGTTTACTTTGATGATATTTTAATTTACTCAAAGACATTAGATGATCATGTTTTCCATGTTAGAACCGTTTTAGATATTCTGCAAGCTGAAAAATTGTTTGCCAACCTTGATAAATGCACATTTTGTTGTGATAAGCTAATATTTTTAGGTTTCATAGTCAGTGCTCAAGGTATTCATGTCGATAAGGACAAAGTCAAGGCAATCAAGGAGTGGCCGACTCCTAAATCAGTAACTTAGGTGAGATCTTTCCATGGTTTAGCTAGTTTTTATAGATGATTTGTGAAAGATTTCTCCACTATTGCTGCCCCATTAACAGAGGTTATTAAAAAATCCGTGGGTTTCAAATGGGGTAAGAGTCAATAAAAGGCTTTTCAGACCCTAAAAGCTAAGTTATGTTCTGCTCCTCTTCTTAAATTACCTGATTTTACTAATACTTTTGAACTTGAGTGTGATGCTTCAGGAAATGGCATTGGCACTGTTTTAATGCAAGATAAGCACCCAATTGCTTATTTTAGTGAAAAAATTGAATAGTGCATAATTAAACTACTCAACTTATGATAAAGAACTTTTGGCATTGGTTCGTGCACTTCAAGTATGGCAACATTATTTGCTGCCCAATGAATTTGTCATACATACAGATCATGAATCCCTCAAGTGGTTAAAGGGACAAGGTAAGTTGAGTAAACGGCATGCCCGATGGGTAGAATTCATTGAAACATTCCCTTATGTGATAAAATATAAAACAGGTAAAGATAATGTAGTTGCGGATGCTTTGTCTAGATGATATGCTTTAATAACTACATTGAATGCTAAAGTTTTAAGGTTTGAGCATATTAAGGAATTATATAATGATGATGCTGATTTCGGCCATATCTATAGAAATTGTGGACATACTACTTTTGAGAAGTTTTATCTCGTAGATGGCTTTCTTTTTCATATAAACAGGTTATGCATACCAAAGTGTTCCATGCGAGACTTATTGATGCATGAGGCCCATAGTGGGGGTTTAATGGGACATTTTGGAGTGGCCAAAACACTAGACATCTTGCAAGAACATTTCCATTGGCCACATATGAAGAAGGATGTCGAAAAGGTATGTTCTAAGTGCATTACATGCAAACAAGCAAAATCAAAGGTAATGCCTCATGGCCTTTACACTCCTTTGCCGATTCCTACTTCACCATGGGTAGACTTATCCATGGATTTTATTCTAGGTTTGCCACGAATTAAGAAAGGAAAAGATAGTATATTTTTTGTTGTTGATAGGTTTTCCAAGATGGCACATTTTATTCCTTGTCACAAAACAGATGATGCTACACATGTGGCAAACTTATTTTTTAAAGAGGTGGTAAGACTTCATGGCATCCCTAAAACAATTATTTCTGACAGGGATGTCAAATTCCTTAGCCACTTTTGGAAGGTATTGTGGGGTAAGCTTGGTACGAAATTACTTTATTCAACTACATATCACCCCCAAACCGATGGCCAAACTGAGGTAGTTAATCGAATCTTAGGAGCCTTATTACGATCTGTTGTGGGAAAGAACATTAAAAATTGGGAAGAATGTCTACCATTTGTCAAATTTGCATATAATAGATCTATTCTTTCTACAACTGGTTATTCTCCATTTGAACTTGTTTATGGGTTTAACCCACTAACAGTACTTGATCTTGCACCATTACCACTTGAACATATTGTTAATTTAGATGGCAAACAGAAAGCTGAGTTGGTGAAATCCTTACACGAGAAGGCTAGGCAACGAATAGCCAAAACAAATGACGTCAACACCAACAAAGCAAACAAGGGGCGCAAACGGGTTGTCCTTGAACCCGGAGATTGGGTTTGGGTCCATATGAGGAAAGAACGATTTCCTACAAAAAGAAAGACCAAGTTGGACCCAAGGGGCGATGGGCCTTTCCAAGTACTCGAGCGGATCAACGATAATGCATACAAAATTGATCTACCCTGTGAGTACAATGTAAGTTCTACTTTCAATGTGGCTGACTTATCTTCATTTGATTTTTCAGATTCGAGGATGAATCTTTTTGAGGAAGGGGGGAATGATAGGAGTCACAAAGGCCCAACTCAAGCTCAAGAATGTGATGGGCTCAAATTACCACAAGGCCCAATAACGAGGTCAAAGGCCAGACAAATGCGTTCAAAGCTAAATGGAACCATTCAAGAATTTATTAGCAAGGCCTTAGATGTGTACATGAAGGAAAAAGAAAATCAAGATTCACTTTCTTGTTTTCAAGAAAATCAAGAAACCGAATCTTGGTCCAATTTTACTGTTTGCAGCGATTTCAAGAATCAAGAAAATTAAGATTTCAAATCTTGGAAATCTTGGTCCAAGAAACCGAATCTTGCAGCTAAGACGCATTGGATATCCGTTATGAGCATCAACGAACCAATTTTCGAAGGAAACGGACTATAAGCCCAAGTTTTTGAAGGCAAGGCCCAATAAGATGTTCCAAGCCCAATCAAAAAAGTTAAATGAGACTTAGTTGAAAATCAGGCCAAATTGTCAAAGTGGCCCAATTTGTAAAATTTTAATTCTTTAAATACCTAGTTTAATTTTTAGACTTTATGATTAATTCTATGTAAAAAATTCAGCGCAAGCAGCCCATTAAATGCGTTGGCCGAATTTTTCCCTCTAAATTTAATAATTAGGTTTTTTTTAGTTTTCTAATAAGATTAGGAAAATAGTTAGAAGGCCTATAAATAGGCTTGGCCGGCCACCTTGTGAAAACACTTGAATAATACATTGAAATCAGATTTGTTTTGTTGAGTGAAAATTCTCTTTGAGTTCTCCAAGAATTTTCTCTTGAGTTTTCTTTAGAAGAAGTTTTAACAATCTTTTTGATTGTGGGAGCCATCTTCAGCCTTCTTCTTGCCATTGTTCTTCATTGGAGGGAAGATTAGAGCCGTTTGAAGGGAGTTGTGAAATCTTTCGGGATTTCAAGGCTTCTTAGGACTTTCTTTATTTTCTTGCTGTTCGTTCTTCTTTATTAATTTCTTCTTGTACTGATTTATTGATTAACTTGGGATTAATTGTTCTTGTTGCGTTTCAGCCATTCCAAACTTCAAGATCTGATTCGGCTTCGTTCTTAGGCATCGAGAAACATTCTTCATTCATAATTTCCAGATTTCTTTGCTGCCCAAGTATTTATTTTTCTATTCGATTTGGGTTTCTTGATCTGACAAGTTTAGTTCTCTATTTTCTGTTTTCGTTGTAGCCAATTTGTTTATAGATCTCGTAGGACTTTCCCGCGGCTTGACAACTCGATCTTGGTCCGCGCGCAACCCCCTATCAATTTTTATCTGCACAATAAACTTTAACGAAGATTAGTTAGCTGAATTAGGTCAAGGACTAATGGCCAACCCCTAGGCCTATAAATAGGATTACTTTGCATAGTTTATAGACAGTTTTTACTTAGTTCAATTTTTCGTTTCCTATTTAGTTTTATTTTTACTTGTAATTTAGGTTTATTTTCAATTGTAATTATAGTTTAATATTTATTTCATTCTTCACGGAAGTTAGATTGTGGATCTATCAAACTATTTGATGAATTACCATTCGCGTCGCTATTAATATATCAGGATTTTTTTCATCTTTTTTCTTAATTTGTTTTTAATGTTTAATTTTTAACCAAGTTCATGATGTGTGTTAGATCCATGGGGAACTAATCCGATAACGGGAGATTAACAAGTCGATATGGGATTAATTAGCTTTTATGTAGGGTTTTTTAGCATATCAACTGGTTGGGATAGGAAGAACTTAAAACCCTAGGCTTGACGACCCTAGGAAGTCATATTGGTGGGAATGAACCCAAAATTCATATTTCCTATCCATGAAAACTTTACCTCAATCCGGTCTAGGCTGTGAGGTCATGAGATAAGTAGTTCTTGTGGACTCATTAGGTTAGTGGAGGCCGAGAGGCCCTGCTAGGTTAATGACCATTTGATTGGATAGAACCCGAAATAGGAGTTAATTATGAACACTGAAATGAGTTAGTCTTCATCGTTTAGATCTGATTAAATCTATAATTTGTTTTCCCAGTTGTTTTTTTGTTCTTTTATTAGTTTAATAAAATAGCTTCTATCACTACCCTAGGATTAATCGTAATATAGTTTAATTAAAATACTAACTAGACTTATTAACGTATAAATTAGGATTAGTTTAGTCTCGCCTCTCTTGAGTATGATCCTTGAAGTACTTCCATACTTCATTGTATACCTATATTACAACCTGATTCGTATACTTGTGGAAACCGCCAACACTTATATTTGGTCACAGTATTCACAATATAGACGTTAGTACGTCCGGTGGCAGTCAAGTTGTTGGCGTCATTGTCGGGGAGGCAACACAACTGAATTGATTTTAATTTTTGCATTTAATAGGATAGTTAGGAAATTTTTAAATTATAGATACAATTTGTACTTCCTTTTATTTTATTCATTTTATTTGCTAACTTCTTTCTTTTACTTTGATGATTTCAGGGTATGACTCGGAGTAGGGGCACACCTATAGAGCCAACCACTGATCTAGAAAAATACTAAGTAGAAATCGTCGACAACAATAATAGCAACAGTTGCAAAATAACCCACCTGCTGCGGTTGATCCACTACGCGATAATTTGCTCTTCAACAAACCTAACTTACTAGACCTACCGCCACTACCACCACAGTTACTGATAACACCACCAATGGCTTGAGAGGAACGCACGCTGAGAGACTGCACTACCAACCCTCGATGCAATTCAATGTAGTATCACAAGACTGACTATTACGACCAATAATTTTGAAATCAAGCTGGACATGATCCAAATGATTTTTAATAACCTACAGTTCAGAGGAACTATGACGGAGGACCCAAATTAGCATTTAAAACAGTTTCTCCAGCTTTGTGATATTTTTAAATTTAACGAGGTCACCGATGACGCTATTCGTCTTCAGTTGTTCCCCTTCTCCTTAATAAATAACACTTTCTCTTGGTTAGATTCGCAAGCACCAGGATCCATAATGACATGGAATGAACTTATGAAAAAAGTTCTTATACAAATTCTTTGGAGATTCAAGGCATGACATTAAAACCCGTACAATTCCCTTTGGAGTGCATGAATGGACAGATTCGTTCCTCTTGTTTAATTCATGTATGAGCAGATTGAACAACCACAATCTTCATCTTTAAGGAATGCACATGACATGAATTTGAGCTTCCATGTGATCGGTCACAATGCACCTTCATTGAAGCATCTTCATTGCCGTCCATGCATGTACCTACCAATTTATTGAACTGATGTGCATGGATCTTAATTAAATGCACCCCAAATTCGGCTCACCTACAAGAACACATGAACCAAAATTAATTCACATAAAATTCAGCTGAACATAGTTAAAAACATAACTTGGACAATTTAAATACACATAATTAAAACTAGACAAATTTAATAAAGTCTTAAGCAAGACGTATTAAATTTGGCAGCAATAAGAGACATTAAACCTGCACTTTAATAAGACATTAAAAACATGCATTAAAATAGAACATATTTAACACACATAATTAAATTGTCCAGATTTAAAGAAATTAAATACTAATAACTATTTAAGCCGAACCAACGAATTTAACTAACACATTTTAAATGTTTTTTCTAGCATAATTAAATGCAAACTAAAGTAAGCTAAAAACGAGCTTGTGAGCTAGGAATGAGCTTATTGAGCTAAAATTGAGCTGAATTGAGCTCGATTGAGTTGGATCAAGCTTTATTTTGCACTTGAGCCCCTCGAGTTTAGGCCATTCTCGATGACATCGAGTTGAATCGTAACATGATGCAACCAGGTTCGCATCACAACACTTTGTCATCAATCAACTACATGTTAGTCCTAATGCATTATTGTTGTCCAAGCCCACAATAATACTCGACTAAGGACCTTTTAAGAATAATCATATTATTCTCAAGACATTATTATAAAAATATTATTTATATTCACATAAAAGAAACTGAAATAATAATGGCAATACCTTATATTAATAAATGAGGTAAAACAAGTATGTTATTACAATCATTTCATGGTTGGTCTTTAAGCATACTCTAAGAATCTCCCACTAGCACTAAGACCAATCACTCATATATCTAATACCCAGTGACTTAGTGTGACGATCATGCTTCTAGTGTGTCAGAGGCTTTGTGAGTGGATAGCCAATACTATCATCTCTTGGTACTCTGCAATTTCCACATCTCCTCGATCAATGATTTCTCGAATGAGGTGAAAGCGCCTAAGTATATGTTTGGATCGCTGGTGAGATCTAGGTTCCTTTTCCTGTGAAATGGCTCCATTATTGTCACAATGAAGTTCTATAGCATTTGATATGCTAGGCACAACCCCTAGTTCAGATACGAACTTCTTGATCCAAACTGCCTCTTTTGTAGCTTCACTAGCTACAATATAGTCGGCCTTTATTGTAGAATCAACAACTGTACCTTGCTTTAACTTTTCCATCTCACAGCGCCACCATTAAGGCAAAACACAAAACCCGCTTGCAATTATGAATCATCCTTGTCGGTTTGGAAGCTAGCATCAGTGTAACCTTTTACATTTAGCTCTTCCTCTCCTCCATATATAAGGAATGTATCCTTAGTCCTTCTTAAGTACTTAAGGATATTTTTAACTACTACCCAATGACCTTCACTAGGATCTACTTGATACCGACTCATCATGCTTAAAGCATATGATACAACTGGATGAGTACATAGCATGACATACATGATAGACCTAATAGTCGAAGCATATGGAATCTTACTCATTCGCTCTCTTTCTTGTGGAGTTGAAAGACACATTTCCTTCGAAAGTGATATACCATGTCTCATAGGTAAAAATCCTTTTTTAGATTCTTCTATACTGAACCTTTTCAGTACTTTATCTATGTATGTACTTTGGCTTAGACCTATGAGTCGCCTTAATCTATTTGATAGATTTTGACTCCTAAAATGTACGTGGCCTTACCCAAGTCCTTCATAGAAAAGCAACATCCTAACAAAGTTTTAACAGACTATAGGGTAGGTATGTCATTTCCTATGATAAGTATGTCATCTACATACAATACCAAGATTACAGTAGTTCTCCCACTAACTTTTTGGTAAACACAAGGCTCATCTTCACTTTTGATAAAACCAAACTCTTTGGTTGCATCATTAAAAGGAAGATTCCAACTTCGAGAAGCTTACTTCTGTAACACCCTTGACCCGTATCTGTCATCGGGTTAGGGTTACAGAGCATTATCAAACAAACATGACATTTAAAAATACATTTCACACATTATCATAAACACATTATAAAGTAATCATTCACATACATATCAAACCTAAATCGAGCCCACGAGGCCCAAAAAGAACCTTAGAAACGATTCAGGACTAAATAAAAAACATTTGTAAAGTTTAAGAAAAATTCACAAATTTTAGAAACAGGGGTCATGCGACCGTGTGCCTCACACGACTGAGACACACACCTGTGTAGCCTTTGAACTAGGGACACACTGCCGTGTCCCATAATCAAGACATCAAAACCTTACTAAAACATACATATAATGACCAATTCAAGAGTCCTAAATCAACCAACCAATATGCCATTCAAGGCACCTCAAATACATTCATCCATAACTTACCTAAACATGTATATGTTACCACATTTCAGTCATCCACATCTAGCTCAATACTTTCCCAAAACATACCATATCTTGACCATATCCAAACCAATTCAACATATACCATTTGAGCCATTCAAGCATGCATCTTAACATAGCCACATTGACACAACTAGCAAGGCATCAAATGTACCAAATCAAAATAACTTATACATACCAAATCATCAACTAAACATCATTATAAGTCCACCTATGCATGCCATTACAACCTTAACCAAAACATCAAAAACTATCGATATTTATGATGGATAGTGTGATAGATCTCCAACAAGCTTCCAAATCGATCGAGCTTTCAACAATCCATAAAATATAAAAAAGAAGCAACGTAAGCACATAATGCTTAATAAGTTCGTAGAACATGAAACATAACTTACCATTTCATTTATATAGCATTAAGTATAAGCATAGTATAATCCAATCACAAGCTTGACACAAGCCTATGTATCGTCATCAATACACAAGTTAGTGCATTTATACATAATTCACTTGAATTAAACATATGATAATTCATTTCCATATGAACATACACCATTTGATTCATTCATCATTTTCATGAGCATGTGTATAGTTCCATTTGGAAACTTACCATTTCAATCCTTTTTCTTTCCTGTTGAACCATCCAAAATATCATCGGGTACTTGAGAAAGCTCACACAAAGTGTGCTTAAACATATAACCAAACCTTTCCTTTACATCATTGCTCACACGAGCTGTGAAATGGGCTTGCTCACACGAGCTGTGGGTTGGAATGTAAGCTACATGATGCTGCTCACACAAGATGTGGAGTATCCGCAACAAATGTAGGACCTCAACCATTGGTAGGACATTCAAGACTAGCACCCGAAACATGAAATCCCTAATGACATGTCATTTGTATCCTACGAATTCCTAAGGTTCAACTGGGACTCAATAATCATCATAGCATTGCTTTGAATACATTGTTCAATAACATTACAAACACATAATAACATACAATTGAAATACATGAATATCGTAATCCGTACATATGAACTTAGCTCGACAACTAGGGTGTAGAAATGAAGTCGACTAATCCGAGGTTTTAGCTTTTTATGATCTAAATTCGTATGTGGTCTATCTTGATCCAAATAGACAAATTCAATCCATTTAATATCCCTAGTATTAAATTTAGTCCACATTTTATATTTATGCAAAATTATTATTTTGCCCTAATTTTTTAACTTTTCACAATTTAGTTCTTAAGCTCATAAATTGAAATGTGAACGTTTTAATCCTCTTTTCAAGCTAGATGAATTTTCTAGGGACTTAAATCAATCCATACAAACCATCATTTCATAAATTTACCATGAACTTTTACCATTTTTACAAACAAGTCCTTAAATACAATTTTCATAAAAAATCACTTTACAAAACTTGTTTATTTATCAACAAGGACTCATAATATATCATTAAAAATCAAGAATCACATAAAATATTCATGACATAACCCTCAAGCTTAAAAAATTTTGCAGATTGATCCCCGGGCTAGCTAGATTAAGCTAAAATGACCTTAAAAACGTAGAAATCATTAAAAACATGACTCAAAATCATACCATTCAAGAGAATAAAGCTTACCTAAAACCTCCTCTTCTTCAATGGCTAAAATCGGTTAGGTTTTGATGAAATGAAGGAGATGACACTTTTGTTTTATTTAATTTACTTAATTACCAAATTAACCTTTAAAAAGTTTAATAATTTCAACAAAACCATGTCCATAAACATCCACTATCAACTCATTTGGTCTATTTACCATCCAAGTCACTTAGATTAAAATGTAATAGGTATTTGACACCTTTAACTAATAGAACTCTACTTGTGTACTTTTTACGATTTAGTCCTTTTCAGTTAATTAATCATGCTAACATCAAAATTTCTTAATGAAATTTTAATATGACCTTACTAACATCCCATAGACATTAAAGAAATAATAAAATAATAATTTACTCATCAAATTTGTGGTCCAGAAACTACTGTTCTGATTTTACTAAAAATAGGTTGTTGTAGCTTCAATCCATAAATAAATCTTTGTAGCTTGCATATCTTTCTAGCATCTTTCAAATAAAAAAAACCTTCATGTTGTGTCATGTGCACATCCTCTTCTAGTTTCCCATTAAGAAAAGTTGTTTTGACTTCCATCTGCAAGATTTCATAGTCATGAAATGCAGCTATTGCGAGTAAGGTTTGGATGGATTTAAACATAGGAACAAGAGAAGAAATTCCATCATAGTCATCACCATGAACTTGGTGAAAACCTTTAGCGACCAATCCACCTTTGTATGCTTGTATATTACCATCCATGTCGGTTTTCTTTTTGAAAACCCACTTGCACCCTATGGGTTTAACCCCTTCAGGTGAGTCAACCAAGATCCATACTTGGTTTTCTGACATGGAATCCATCTCAGACCTGATGGCCTCTAACCATTTCTCAGAGTCTGGGCTCCCCACCACTTCTTGATAAGTCATAGGCTCATCTTGATCCATAAGAAGAATGTCACCATGTGTTGTAACGAGAAATCCATATCTCTTAGGTGCATGGTGTTCTCTTAAAGAACTACGCGGTGGTTATGTTTCTACAGCATTTACTTGTTTGTCAATTTCTTATGGAACCTGCTGTTGTTCTATCTTGGTTCAGTGGTATTTTGTAATTCTCAAATTTCTTCAAGTTCAATCTTTCTCTTACTTCCTTTTCTAGAGACAAATTCTCTTTTTAGAAAGAGACACCAGTCTGAGCAACAAACATTTTGTTCTCAGTAGGATTAAAGAAATAATATCATTTGATTTCTTTCAGATATCCCATAAATATACACTTTTCATATTTGGGTTCAAGCTTAGTAGACATCTGACATTTAACATAAGCTTCACAACCCTAAATATTCATAAAAAGTATACTGGGACGTTTTCCAATCCACATCTCATAAGGCATATTTTGAACCGATTTAGATGGAACACGATTCAATGTGAGAGCAACTGTCTCAAGTGCATGTCCCTAAAAGGAAGTCAGTAGATCAACATGACTCATCATTGATTGAACCAAGTCTAATAGAGTTCGATTTCTTCTCTTAGAAACTCCATTCCATTGAGAAGTACCAGGAGGAGTAAGTTGTGAGACTATCCCACATTCCTTCAAAAAGTCATCAAACACTAGGCTAAAAAATCCTTACCTCGATCAGATCGAGGTGTCTTGATAGTTTTTCTTAGTTGATTTTATACTTCATTTTTGAATTCTTTAAACTTTTCAAGGGCTTCAGACTTATGGCGCATGAGATAAACATACCCATATCTACTGATATCATCAGTGAAAGTAATGAAGTATTGAAATCCACCTCTGGCCTGTGTGTTCATTGGTCCACATACATCAGTACGTATTAGGCCCAATAAATCATTAGCTAGCTCAGTTTTACCAGTAAAATGAGCTTTAGTCATTTTTCCCAATAAGCAAGATTCATATACTTCAATTTGTTCGAAAATAAATGAATCAAAGAAACCATCTTTATGGAGTTTGGATATGCGTTTCTCACTTATGTGGCCCAAATGACAATGCCAAATATAAGTTTGATTTGAGTCATTTATTTTAGATCTTTTAGTCTTTATGTCATAAATGTGATTAACTTGATATAAAATATGGAGGCCATTTACTAATTGTGTCGAACCATAGAAAACATTATTGAGATAAAGGGAATAACAATTATTCTTAATTGTTATCTCAAAACCAATTTTGTCTAAAGAAGAAATTGAAATAATGTTCTTAGTCAAACTGGGCACAAAATAACAATCCTCTAAACATAAAACAAGTCCACTAGGCAAAGACAAATTATATGTTCCTACAGCTACTGCAGCAACTCTTGCTTCATTTCCAACTCGTAAGTCCACATCTCTTCTAGCTAGAGTCCTACTCCTTTGTAATCCCTATACAGAAGTACAAATATGAGAACCACAACTAGTATCTGATACCTAAGAAGTAGTAGTTGATAAATTAATATCAATAACATAAATACCTAAAGCAAACGCTCCGCTTGCTTTGGCCCTTTTGACTTCCTCAAGATAGACAGGGCAGTTCCTTTTCCAATGTTCAGTCATACCACAATGGAAGCAATTTCCTTCCTTAGCCACCCCTCCTTTGGGCTTCAGTGTAACCTTTCCATTTTAGGATTTGGGCCTGCCTTTGACCTTGGGCTTTGTCTTAGCTTTAGCTTTACCATTGCCTTTGTTATTATGGACTATCAGAATGGGCTTGGGTCCAATCTTTTTCATGTTACCTTTAGTAGTTCACAACATGCTGAGTAACTATGGCAGAGTCTTGTTGATACGAGTCACAAAGGCCCAACTCAAGCTCAAGAGCGTGATGGGCTCAAATTACCATAAGGCCCAATAACGAGGTCAAAGGCCAAGCAAATGCGTACGAAACTAAATGGAACCATTCAAGACTTCATTAGCAAGGCCTTAGATGCGTATACAAAGGAAAAAGAAAATCAAGATTCACTTTCTTGTTTTCAAGAAAATCAAGAAACTGAATCTTGGTCCAATTTGGTTGTTTTGAGCAATTTCAAGAATCAAGAAAATCAAGATTTCAAATCTTGAAAATCTTGGTCCAAGAAACTGAATCTTGCAGCTAAGGTGCATTGGATCTCAGTTACGAGCATCAACAAACCAATTTCGGGAGAGAACGGATTACAAGCCCAAGTTCTTGAAGATACGACCCAATAAGATGTTCCAAGCCTAACCCAGAAGTTTGAACTAGACTTAGTTGAAAATCAGACCAAATTGTCAAAGTGGCCCAATTTGTTAAGTTTTAATTCTTTAAATACTAAGCTTTTAATTTTTAGACTTTTTGAATAAATTTTTATGTAAACATTCAGTCCAAGAGGCCCATTTAAAGGCCTTGGCCGAATTTCCCTTTAAAAGTCAACAATTAGGTTTTTTTTAGTTTTCCTAGTAGTACTAGGAAAGTAGTTAGAAGACCTATATATATGGCTTGGCCGGCCACCCTTTGACACATTACATTGAATTACACATTGAAATTAGATTTTTGTTGAGTGAAAATTCTCTTTGAGTTTCTCCAAGAATTTTCTCTTGAGTTTTCTTTGGAAGTAGTTTTAACAATCTTTTTGATTGTGGGAGCCATCTTCAGTCTTCTTCTTGCCATTGTCCTACATTAGAGGGAAGATTAGAGCCATTTGAAGGGATTTGTGAAATCTTTCTCGATTTCAAGGCTTCTTAGGACTTTTCTTTATTTTCTTGTTGTTTATTCCTCTTTAATTTTTCTGCTTGTACCGATTCATTGATTAAATTGTTTTAATCTCTCTTGTTACGTTTCCAGCCCTTTCAATCTTCAAGAATTAGTTCGACACCAGTCTTGGGCATCAAGAACCGTTCTTGATTCATAATTCTTCTTTTTCTTGCTGCACAAAACCTAGTGCTACTTCAATTTAGGGTTTCGTGATCTGTTGAGTCTAATTTTTCTATTTTCTGTGTACTTGTCAGATTCGGTTGATTGGAGACTTTTCTTGAAGTTCAATTTCTTGTTCTTGGCTTACAAGAATCCCTATTAATAAGTGTTTCAATTCTTGGTTGATTCTTTATTGTTTTGGGTGTTTCGTTTTAGATCTGTTGATTCTAAGTTTAATTTTCTGTTTCGTTTCAGATCCAAGCGTCTAGCATTTTCATAGGAGTTTTTCGTGACTTGGAAACTCGATCTTGGTCCACGCGCGATCCTCTATCACTTGTCAATTTCATTCATATTGAAATTGAGGAAAAATTGGCTATAGCTATCAAGCAACGATTGTAGAATAACATCAGTGGCCAACTCTTGGCTTAGTGGCAATCCAAGTTTATATAGGCTTTCAATATAGCCTATCATCTTAAGAACATGAGGTCCTACTGGGCTTTCTTCTACTAGTTTACATTGGAAAAGGGCCTTAGAGGCATCGAACCTCTCTTGTCGTGCTTGCCCCTGATAAAGTTCTTTCAGGTGCTCGATCATATCATAAGCAACCATGTCCTCGTATTGCTTTTGAAGCTCAGGTTTCATAGTGGCAAGCATAAGACATCCAATGTCTACCATATCATCGAGATCCTTCTTGTAAACATCTCTATCAGCCCTCGAGGCAGTAAGAGGCGGTTCATTAGGAAGGCGTTGTTCAATGACATATAATTTCCGTTCTTGTTATGAAACCAGTCAAGGAAATTCAAACCTTTCAATTTGTTCTTCTTAAGGACCGATCGCAATGAAAGTGAATTTGTGTTTGCATCCATAATATATCTACAATAATGAAATATGCGAGTGAGTAAATTTACCAAGTTTATATTAATCATTAAAAGGACTTTATTAAATGATGCTCCCACTATTTTATTCAAAATTAATAACCCTCATATTTTAATTCCAGAAAGAATTTAGAGAAAATTTTTCTAGTGGGTAAGGATCTATATTTTACCTCATCTTAAGTCAGTTTTGGCTTTACTCTCAAGATTATGCTTATTTAGGTAAGCAACAGTTGCTAATTACATCACATGTAACTTCTAAATATTAGGTGAGAAAATCTTGTTGTAATTATCTTATGATATATCCAAATCACTTGCCCCTAGTTTTCTAATCCTATTAGAGTAACCTAGTTAAGTCACTAACCAATGTTTTAGCCAGTGAATATCACTTGCTTATTCTTCGCGTTTAACCAAGATAGATACTAGTACTTCGCTTTAGCAGAACCTATATAGTATCGATCGAGGCTTTAACGAGGGCAATGATTGGAATGCAATGTTGACTTAATATTTTGATTGAGGGAATTTTACTAAGGTTGCATCTCACCAATTATGGTCTGCTTTAGTCCATTTAGTCCTTTAATTGATCTCATCAATTAATCTTGTTTATAGTTATCAAATTTTAACTTAAAACTTGGCATGTTTTAGACATCCATAGCATCTCATATATGAATAAATAAAGCAGTAAATAAATGCAATAGTTATAGCCCATAAACTAAGGTGGTTCCTCTTAAGCCAATGGGAGAACCAAAAGGAAACCTAAAGGTGTAAGCAGCTTCACAAGCTTCTTGTCTACTTTAGTTGGCCCATTTTTCTTCTTGCCTGGCCCACAACAACTCATGCGATTTACAATTTTGAAAAACTCATTTTACATATGAGGGAGTGAGATGAGAAGAGAAATACAAGATAAAAATAGTAAGGCATGACACACATGTCGTATTTATGAGATTTACAACCTTTTTAAATAATAAAATAAATAGGTTGTCGGGCTATAACCATGTATATCCAAACAGTGTGCAAATCAACCAAAACATACAACATGCAATATACTTGTAAAATAAAATATGTTATGTTTTATTCTTTAGTCGATTGTTAAAAATAGAACGGTGGTAAATTTGGGGATCTGTGAGGGTTGCGAAGGCCCTCGGCAGTAAAATTCCAATAAGTAAAATTTCGAACAGGAGTACTGGAACAACTATTGTTCCCTTTCAAAAATTCCAATAAGTTAACTGTTAACTTCAGTGAAAACCCCATTGCTCCTAAACATATTCTTTAACCCTTAACAAATAGTGTATTAATCAACCGCAATTTTTTGTTAAACATATTACATGCATCAAATATACATATTATAGATTGAACAAATCGAAATGAACAACATGCATATTATACTATTACATCAACCATTGAATTTAATCCCTGAATCTGTATCCTACAAATGGCTCTTATACCACTGTTGGGTCATTAGGACACCTCGTGGCACAACGGAAAAATTATTCCGGTGATCCAAACCAGGAATCCATGCACGAGGAACGAATCGGGAAGAAAAGGTGTCAAAAAAACCTTTCGTACTTTGAAAAATAGGAAAGAACCACTACTGTTTTAATCCCCTTCGAACGTTGCTGATCCAAAGCCACAACAAAATCGTCTTGGCCTCTACGTAGTCCACCCTGTTGCAAAAAAATGAACAAAAACTCTTACTGAATGTTTCAGAGAGTTTTTTCGAAAAGAAATGCAACTGATAGACCTAGGTTCTTTTCTTTTTATGGTAAATGTTGGTTAAACACTCTTTTGCACCCTAGGGTTTTATTTTATGATTCCTTTCCTTTTATTTAATATTCCCCAAATAATAAAATGAAATCCCCTTTTGGTGCCATAATATACATGAAAATAACACAGTGTAATATCCTTTCCAAAAGGATATTAATTTCCATATATATTTTATGTTTGACCGAAATTAATTATTATAATACTTTATTTTAATAATTTTGGCAAATAGATCATAATTAATATTTTTATATGAATCAAATTCATACATTTATTTTAATTATGTTCCCTATTATTGTACAACGAATTTGTACATATATTGTGTTTATTATTTGAGGGGCCCAAGTGCAAAATGAAGCCTAATCTCAGCTCGTTGAGCTCAATTCCGCTCGTTTCCAGCTCATTAAGCTCATTTGCTTGTTTGAGCTTACTTTGCGTTTTATAATTTTAGTTGTTGGAATAAAATAAATGCAAATTAGTTTATTTAGCTTAAATAATTAAATTGCCTTTTAATTCTGGACATTTTAATTAGAAGTGTCTAAATGTGTCTAAAGTTGAGACAAATTAATTTCATATTCTAATTAATTTGTCTTAGCTGCTGTTGAATTAAATTTGTGTCTTAGTTATTATTTGTGTTTAATGTGTCTTAGATTAGGAAAATTAATTACATGTTTTTAATATGTCTTAGTTAGAATATGACATGAATTTGTTCAGCTCATTACATCAATTTAATGTGTCTTAGTCCAGCTAAATTAATGAGCAGGTTTAATGTGTCTTGCTGCTGTCAATTTAAATGTGTCCTAATATGAATTAAGTTGCTAAATTAAATTGCCTTCAGGTACATGCATGGATTGGCCACGAAGAGAGTTGATGATTCCTTTTCCCCATGTGACTATTCGTGAAGCTCAATGGACCATGAGTTGAATTAAAAATCCAACAGTAGTTTTTAGCTTCTCCAAGTGGCTGTTTGTGAAGAGCAATGGACAAAGAGCTGTTCACACAAGACCATTCATCTCACAAAACGTTTTCACACCATGAGAGCTATTCATTTTTTTATCCACACTTGGAGGCTGTTGGAAATCAAGTGTTCACACACTTGGGCTGTTTGTGTGCTTAAACTACCATTAATTTGGCTACTACTGAATTTGGCTGCCCAAGGAGGAATTAAAGGCTGATCATAATGTCTTCGGCTGACCAAACATTGAACAAAATCATTTCAGCTCATTAGTGCAATTATTAGCTGAATTGGAAGACTAAACAACCTACCTATTGGTGTCACCTATGCATAGAAGCTTCCAAATGACTTTTTGGTTATTTCAACAGCCATTTGAGTTCAATTAAATGTAATTAAGCTGACTGCTTTGAGTCCATTCGGCTGGAACATATTCAGCCTATAAATTGTTTTTTTTGTAATCATTTGAAGGTTACGAATTTTAGACTTTGATCAATTATGAACTTCTGTTTATTAGTGAGTATTTCAACTCCTTTTGTTCTCTCTTGACTCCATTGACTTATCAAGACATTCTTGTGGTGTCAATCCTGTCAATTTTGAACTTATCACTTTACTAAAGTGTGGCGTTCAATCTTATATTGTTGGTTCTTATCTCTCATAGATATTGGGTCACGATTAATAATTTTTGTCATTTCAAGCTAACGCAAGATTTGGGTTGATATTGCATATAATATCGGTTCTTTGGGTTGATATTGCATATAATATCTGTTCTTTCTTCAGCCTTGAAACTGAACCTACCCTATCCATCTTTTAAACAATTAAGTATTTTCTTGTTTCTAGCCAATTTGTTCTTTTTCAACTCGACTTGAAAACATCAACTCATACTTCTTAATTTTATGATCGGGCAATCTAAACGACTCAAATTAACATTGAGGTGAGTTCGTATCATTTGGTATTAGAGCCAAATGAATCGGAGTAAGAATCCACGTCTCTGCATTACGATATTGTAAAAAAAATTTCAAAAAAATAAAAAAAAATTCAAAAAAATAAAAAAATTAAAAAAATCATAGAAATTCATAGTGTTTATTGAATATAGTGCTTGTATTCATTTAAAAAAATTTAGAATTAAAAAAAAGAAAAAAAAGGAGATCAAGTTCTTGTTGCCAAATTGTTAAAATTTTGCTTGCTGGCCAAAATTAGCTTATTACTTCTTTTACTATTCAGCCACACCTAACACTAGCATCTATTGTTTCTAGCCTACCTATTTGAACCAACATCAAACTACCCAACACCATCAACTCTTTTGCAAGCCAACCCACTCTAGATTACTGTTAAGTCCAAATAGTCCACTTAAAGAACTTAGAGAGGTGGATTGAGAGGTAAAAGGCACGAGTGAGTGAGAGCATTGGAGAGATTAAAAGCCAATATAAGAGTGAAAACACGAGTAGGGTGTCCATCACTTTATTCTTTCTTTGCGAGAGATTGGTGAGGATTTTGAATTGTGAGGTTTATTCACTATTTTTTTAATCTTTTGTTTTCTAACATTTTCTTGAATCATGTCCCAAGAACTTTCGGATTTGGAATTTCAAAAGTGGGAGGAAGAAATGAAACGGATTGTGCAGTCTGAATTTTAGCAAATACAAGAAATCGAACTCCATGTATCCTCTGACAAAGATAAAGTAGATTTGCCACATGCTATCATTGACATCAAAATGTGTTCAATCCTTCAAAATTTGGAGAATGGACTGCAACGTGAAAATCTCTTTCACGCCCGTTGCCTTGTCCATGATAAAGTCTGTTGCCTCATTATTGATGGTGAAAGTAGCTCGAACGTGGCCAGTATTCGAATGGTGGAAAAACTTGGCTTGACCACTACTAAGCATCCATTACCTTATCAACTGCAAGGGCTTGGCGTCGAAGGAAAATTTAAGGTCACTCAACAAGTGCGCATCGCCTTTTCTATCGGTAAGTATCAAGACAAAGTTATTTGCGATGCGGTGCCTATTCATACATGCCATTTGTTGCTAGGAGAACCATGGCAATTGGATCGAAAGGTCACTCACAATGGTCGTACCAATAGGTATTCTTTCAAGCGTCAAGGAAGGAAAGTCACCTTAGTGCCGCTCACTTCGGAATAAGTCCATGAGGACCAAATCAAATTGAAAAATTCAGTTGTAAAAATATGTGAGATAAAAGAAAGACGAGAAGAGAAAAATGAAAGTGAAAAAGAAATTGAAAAAGAAAAAAAAGAAAAAGAAGAAAAAAAGAAAGAAATTGAAAAAGAGAGTGAGACTGAAGAAAGAAAAGAAAGTGTGCAAGAAACGAGTGTTGTTAAAAAAGAAACGAGAGTAGTTGAGTTTTCTATGGAAAAAGAAAGAGAGCTTGAAGAAACGAGAGAGAAAGATGTAAGTGGACAAAATAAAGCAAGGAGTGTTTTTGCTAGCCCATATACAAGTTGCCCTCGTATTACTTCTTCTTCTCAGGTTTCTGAAGGCCCCATTGACAAATTTCAGCTTCAATACCTTCCCAATGAGAGACGATTTCAATTGATCTAGAAAGGTAAGGTTGAAGGTGAAATTATGCATCCATTGCTTAAAGATAAACAAGGTAAGGGTTCTTTGTTATGCGAGTCAGCAATCCCACTTGAATGATATTGATGAAATTTCTGAAAACTTAGTTTTTGAAAAAACTCCTCACCATGTTTTGGCTGATTGCCATATTTTGAATGATGATGATTTTATTTTACATAGTGATACGAAATGTTTTTCTGCTAAGGAGCATGATATTGGAAAGATTGTTCATAAAGTAGGATTAGATCAGCCCAAACAAAATTTGGTCTTTTGTGATAAAAAGTTGACATGTGAAACACCTAGTCTGCTTGTGTGTGGTGATAATTTGAATTTTCTGATTTGTTGCTTAAATTTCCCATGTTTGAGCAAGTCTGTTCGAATGAGATTTATGATGTATGATTGTTTGAATACGTGCATGCTCAAATTCTCTTTTTTTTCACTTGTGTGAATTGTTGGTGATTAAGAAATTCGCGCTGCATTTTCGAACGAGTGAACAATATCGTGTGTTCAACCCTGGAGTTTGTTATTCTGGTTCACTGTTGAGAGAAAGAAAGCATCGTAAATTTTGTTTGAATGAACATGTAAACAATATTTGCTTGTATGATGCTTTGTCATTAAGTCTAAAATGAGACATGTGAATCTTGTTGGCTTATCAAGACAAAATCAAATCTTTGATTCCGAAGGATGTTGTATATTGTTGTTTAACCGATTCGAGACATATGAATGTTTGAAGGCATGCTTGTTTAATTTTCTTTTGATCCAAATGTGTGACAAGACGATGGCATGTAAAATGGTTAGTGCATTTGAATTTGAAGATGGTGCCTCAAATCTGCCTTGTTATACAAATTCTGTATGTTTTAGTAAGATTGGTCGAGTGAAACTTAGATTACATGATCATTTGGAGGACTCCTTGATACATTTTGATTATAATTTTGATTTGATTCTTATGCATTCTCTATTACCGAGTATGGAGAACCATTTTGAAAAGGTAAGATCCACTTCTACTTTTGATGCCGGCATTGGATTAAGTGTTCAATTTCTAAATCATTATGAAAAGGTAATGCCAACTCAAGTTTTTGATCCCAGCATTGGATTATGCATTCTAATTTTGAATAAGACTCCAAAAGGATCAATTGCATTTATAAATTTTAGTGTTACTAATTCGTTCCATTCTCGTGTAGGTGACACTTTGGAATGGTTTCCTCCTAAAGAGGGAGGGCATGGAAATAACTCGTTTTCTTTTCAAACCATTTGTGGTTCCTGGAGTTTTAGAAATGATACTGTTCGGATCATGAACAAAAGGGCTTGTGATCTCGAAAAATTTTTCTCAAGCAAGTGGCCCGATTTGAGGACAAATCACTTTAAAGAGGGAGGGAATGATACGATCACGCCCCAGAAACGCCCTTGGTCCAACTATCTAAGCGTTGTTTGCAATCCTTTGAACGTTGAATTAGTTTGATTCCAGCTCGTTGAGCTCAATTCAGCTCGTTTCCAGCTTAATGAGCCTGTTTGCTCATTTTGAGTTTATTCTAATCTCATGCATTTTAGTTGCTGGAATAGAACTTAGCTGCTTAAATAAATTTTAGTTAATTTAGTTTAAGTATTTAATTAATTTAGTTAAGTGTTAAATGAGTTTTTAAACTACTTAATTTGTATAAGTAGTTCGACATTAATAGGTCTAAGTCATTTAATTTGTCTAAATTACTACAACAATTTAAGTTGTCTTTAGCTCATTTAATTTGCTTTATTCTTAACAGCTATTTAAAGTGTCCTAAGCTAAGAGAACTTAATTAAGCTCATTAAAGGTATCTTGACAGAATTTTAATGGCTGTTTTTAGGTGTCTATTCAGCTGGAATCAGCTTGGTGCATAGAAGGCATTAAAGGAAGCATAATACACCAATTAATTTGGCAGCTCATTCCTCTTCCCTAAGGGCCTGTTCGTGCATTGCAATGGAAAAGGGAGTGCTCACACATGGCTATTCAACTCACATATTCTTTTCACATTTGATGGCTGTTGAAAACTGACTTTTCACACCTTGTGACCGATTGTCTCCACCAGTTCACACTTAGGAGCTGTTTGTGTGCCTAAGATGCCACTAAATGTTGTTGCTATTCATTAGGCTTCTCAAGGCTGATTTAATGAAGAGAATTGAAGTCATTGGCTATTCAAAACGTTGAACTCTTCCAGCCTAAGAAATCAGCTCATTTATTCAGCTGAATTGGGACTTTAAGCTGCTGCCCATTACCGTTCCCAAGGCCTAGAACATTTCAAAAGGATTGAGCTTAGTTATTAAGATATTTCAGCTTATTAATTAGCTCATTTAAACTGGTTATTAGTGACCATTCAGCTAGGCTTATCTGTTACTATAAATATGTTGTAATCAGCATGTTGGGGGGACTTTTGCCAATTTTATGTTAAGACTTAAACTTGTGAGATTATCCAATTCTCCTTGTTCTTTCTCGGGACTGAATTGACTTATCAAGCTATCTTGTGGCGTCAATTCTTTCCTTTGTTAACCGAACTTATCACCTTTGATAGAGGAACACACGCGGACCAAGATCGAGTCGTCAAGTCACGGGAAACTCCTACGAAAGCTCTAAACGAACAGATCTGAAAATTAAAACAAAAAACAAGATTAAAAGCAAATCTGAATTGAATTGAAATTCCCCAAATTCAATTAAATGAGTAGCAAGAAGCAAGGAAATAGAATAAGCGAATCAAACGGAATTGAAAGTATGGAAAGGATGCGAATCTGCCAAGGGATTGATTCGGCCAAGAATGCCTAATTTCCAGCAATCAATTGATCCCCAAATTGAAAGAGATCCAATCGGCCAAACCCTAGGAATTGGGGATTTTTGGGTCAAATGGGTGCTGCCAATAGGAGAACAACTTAAACGATGAGATCTTGAGTTTAATCAATGCTGGAAAACAAACAAGAACAGCAAAATATTAGATGAGAAATCGGCACAAGTATAAGCAAAGAAAAGTAAAGAAGGAAATCGAAAACAGCAAGAATTAAAGGATAAGTCCTAAAGATCCTTGAAATCCCGAAAGATTTCACAAATCTCTTCAAACGGCTCTAATCTCCCCTCCAAAGAATATCGATGGCAAGAAGAAGGTTGAAGATGGCTCCCACAATCAAAAGATTGTTAAAACAACTTCTAAAGAAAGCTCAAGAGAGAATTCTTGGAGAAAACCCCAAAGAAAATTCTGCACTCAACAAATCAAAAATTTGATAGAAATAATAATAATAAGATGTTTACAAAGGGTGGCTGGCCAATGCTTATATAGGCCTCCAACAAATCCTAATCTAATTAGAAAACCTAAAAAATTTAAACTTAATTAAAAAAAAAACAAAGGAAAATTCGGCCATGCATCCTATTGGGCTGTTTTGGGCCGAATTTAACATGTGATATTCCTAAAACTTAAAAATTAACTTAAACAACTAAAATGTTTACAAATTGGGCCCTTTGACATTTTGGCCTAATTTTCAACTAAATATGTATGGATTTCTTGATTGGGCTAGGAATTTGCTTATTGGGCCTTGCCTTTAAGAATTTGGGCTTGTGATCCATCTCCTACCGAAATTGGGTCGTTGACGCTCGTAATGGAGATCCAACGCACTTTGGCTACAAGATTCGGTTTCTTGGACCAAGATTTCCAAGATTTGAAATCTTGATTTTCTTGATTCTTGAAATTGCTCCGAACAGCAAAATTGGGCCAAGATTCGATTTCTTGATTTTCTTGAAAACAAGAAAGTGAATCTTGATTTTCTTGATTTGAGCCCATCACCTTCTTAAGCTTGGGTTGGGCCTTTGTGACTCGTATCAACCTTGCTAGTGTGGCATTCATATACCTCTGGTTCCTATCATCTTTGATAGCGGGTCAAGGTTTAACTATCAACTTCCAAACCAAAATCATCTAAGCACCTTGTTAAGATTCGGGTCAACAATTTCCTTTATTGTTGGTTCTTTCTTTGGCCTTAGCCGAGTTTAACTATCCATTTCCTCACCTATTGCACACCCTTCATTTAAAGCCTATCTCATTAGTTACAACAGCCTATTTTACTACAATTTTAAACCAAATTCAGAACAAGCAAACTCTTACTCGAATTCACGATCGGGCATCACATATGACTCGAGTCATCCATAATTGAGCTCGTATCATTGAAAATCGCCTTGTGAATTCTATGAGTGAAAAAGAGAGAGAGCTTCAACAAGGAATGAGTGAAGAAGCAGAGAGTTCTCAAACACAAGGGAGGGATATTTTTGCTAACCCCCATTCGAAATCACCATGTGATTTCTCTTCGTTTCAGGTTTGCAAGATTCCACCCATAGACAGGTTCTAGCTTCATTACCTTTCTACCGAGAGGCGTTTTCAATTATTGAACAAGGTAAAACTGATCCTCATTTTCCTACCTCTAATTGTAAGCAAGGGGAAGTTTCTCTATTCTCTAAACAACTTCATTCAACTCGTTTTGATGACTTTGCTCATGAATTGAATTTTGAAAAGGTACTGTATGTTCTTGTCGATAATTTCCATTCTTTGATTGATGACTATAAATTTGCTCTGAATGATGGCAAGAAGACTCTCATTTTTAGAAAACATAATGTTGATGAATTTGTTGGTGAATCAATAGGCAATCGTCCATTGTAAGGTTTAATTGTGCAAGAACGTGAATCAAATAGATTTTCTCTTTTACTTGATCGTACTGAAAATGTGTGTTCGTTGAATTGTCGTGAAAAATTAATTTGCTTGAACAATGATGTGTGGATGAGATTTGAGATGTATGAATGTTTGAAAACATTTATGTCTACTTCACCTTTGATATGATTGTGCTAAATAATGACGACATGTAACATGGTTAATTCCTTTGATCGTAATGTTGGCATATCGAGACGGTTTGATAATTTGAGGTATGCAGGTTTTGATCGAATAGGACTAAGGGGTCATAACCGATTGAATAAATTTTCCATGTCATATGAATGCAACTTGAGCTTGATTCCTTTGTACTTCCTACTACCGAATATGGGGAATCAATTTGAAAAGGTAAGACCCATTTATTCTCTTGAACTCGGTAATGGTTTATTTGCTCAAGTTTGGAATGCGAATTCAGAAAGCCTTTGTAAGTTTACAATTCATCGTGTCCTTAATCCTTTTCTTTATCATGAAGATGACACATTTAATTGTCATATCCCTATAGAAGGAGGGCCTACAAACAACTTGACTTGTGTTCAAGTTATGTGTGGATTTCAGGATCTCTGGAGCAACGTTGCCAGTACCGTCAACCAAGGGGGTTGTGACGGTGAAAAATTTTTCTCGAGCAAGTGGCCCGATTTGAGGGCAAATCGTCTTCAAGAGGGTGGGAATGATACGAACCTGGTCGCATCATGTCTTAACATAACTCGATGTCATCGAGAGTGGCCTAAGCTTGAGGGGCCCAAGTGCAAAATGAAGCTTAATATCAGCTCGTTGAGCTCAACTCCACTCGTTTCCAGCTCATTGAGCTCATTTTCTTGTTTGAGCTTACTTTGCATTTTATAATTTTAGTTGTTGGAATAAAATAAATGCAAATTAGTTTATTCAGCTTAAATAATTAAATTTCCTTTTAATTCTGGACATTTTAATTAGAAGTGTTTAAATTGTGTCTAAAGTTGAGACAAATTAATTTCATATTCTAATTAATTTGTCTTAGCTACTGTTGAATTAAATTTGTGTCTTAGTTATTATTTGTGTTTAATGTGTCTTAGATTAGGCAAATTAATTACATGTTTTTAATATGTCTTAGTTAGAACATGACATGAATTTGTTCAGCTCATTACATCAATTTAATGTGTCTTAGTCCAGCTAAATTAATGAGCAGGTTTAATGTGTTTTGCTGCTGTCAATTTAAATGTGTCCTAATATGAATTAAGTTGCTGAATTAAATTTCCTTCAGGTACATGCATGGATTGGTGATGCAATCGAGACTCATCAGCTATCAAGTGCTAACGACACTTCTCTCCAGCTGCCCAAAGGACCCATTACTCGAGCTAGGGCTAAGAAGTTCAAGGATGCAATTTCAACCTTGGTGGATCGGGTTTGGGGTGAATCCGTGGCTGGTCTACTTGAAAGCTCCTGGACTAGCAATATGAGCAAACCGTGCACTCTACTTCAAGCTCATTCAGCTCAACCATAGCCCATTGAGCTCATCCTTAGCTTATTCAGCTCGTTCTTAGTTTTTCTCTTAGCTCAATTTAATCTCATTTGCGTTTATATTTATTTTGCTGGAATAATTATTTAAGTTGCCATTAGTTAAATTAGTTAAGCCAATTAATTAAGTTTAATTCTGGTCAAATAATTATTGAGTGATATTAAATATGTCTTACTTAGTTTAGTGTCTTAAATATGTCTTAAACTCATACAAATATTTAAATAGTTCACCGAATTTCATGAGCAGATTTTTACATTCATTTGCTGCCAAATTTAATGTGTTTGATGCATGATTAATTTGCTGATTTAATTTGGTGCAGGAATTTTCTTTGGACGGCATGGGTGCATGCACCTTAGGTTCAATGCATTTGGGCGATACATGCATGGCACCCCAAATGAATGTTCAGTCGAATTTGCCATCTTTAAACATCTACATTCAGCTCATTTTAAGCATTCACATTAAGGACTATTCAGCTGATGATGTTCACACCCAATTGACTCTCCAAAACCGACCTTTCACACTTGTGTGGCTGTTCAAAGACCTTCTTCAATGTTCCTATCTTTTCAGCCAACAAGTGCCAATTTAAGGAGTCATTTAAAGGCCTGGCCAAATCTAGACATGGCCATTTGACTACTGGTGCATTCATCTCTACAAGGTTCATTTGCTTAATACCTAAGCTACCCATTGGAGCTCCCATTCAGCCGAATCTTTCTAGGAAGTTAATTCTGGATCTTTCTTGATTTTTCTTAGTTATTAAGCATGACTATTCGGCTAGCTTATGCAACACTATAAATATTTGCTTGTTAATTTGTAAAAGAACTTTTTGCCAATTTTATAATATACTGAATATTTTATGAGATTTCTTCTCTCAATTTCGTCCAAAGACTCCGTTGGCTCATCTACTAGTTAGTGGCGTCAACCCTGCTCTTTGCAAACTGAACTTATCACTTTCAACCAAAGTGTGGCGTTCAACTATACCGAGGTTCCTATCTTTGATAGATAGTGGGTCGAGGTTCTTTTACGACATTCATCTTCCATATTAAGAACATATAAGAATCGGGTCAACACTCACCCTTTGTGTTGGTTCTTTCTTGTTTTTAAGCCAATTCATCCATTTTCCAT
The DNA here is from genome assembly GCF_007990345.1 of Gossypium hirsutum. Classification (NCBI taxonomy): domain Eukaryota; kingdom Viridiplantae; phylum Streptophyta; class Magnoliopsida; order Malvales; family Malvaceae; genus Gossypium; species Gossypium hirsutum. The sequence goes on along the minus strand of NC_053449.1, from coordinate 21,643,977 downwards.
TAAATCGAAATTCCTTATCTTTTCAACGTAATACTTACTTCCTTAGCCGAAATACATTACACACCGTTTCCTTTAAACCTTAATTGAACCATAAACATCATCATTGAACGAGTATAATTCTTTTGACTCAAGACGAATGAAACTTCTTCGTTAGACGATTGGGCAACAAAAGTGACTCAACTCAATCAACCGAGGCTGGTTCTCATCATTTGGTATCAGAGCTACTGAAAACGAGGAGTTCGGACATTCGGAACAAGTTTAGAGTAGGTTTATTGTAAAAAAATAAAAAATTTGAAATTTCAAAAAAAAAAGAGTATTGTATAGAATTTAGTTTGTGTATTTTGTTTATATTGTAAAAATATATATATACAAAAAAAATCTACCAAAACTGTTCTTGGTTGATTTTCCGATCAGTAAAATCCAATTTACGTCTTATTCATCCTTATAGGCCACATCTAAAATCATTTTTTTTCCTTATTCTTTCAAGCCTACCCATTTCCCTTACATTTACCTTCCTTTGAAAATTCTTTGAAACCGACCCATCTAAACTAAGGATTTAGCCTTACCGAGTCTTATACGAAATTACAAGAGAAGAAATGGGAGGAAAAAGGCACGTGTGTGTGAGCACATTTGAGAGGAGGTAAAAGCCAAAAAGAGTGTAAACACGAGTGTGAGTGTCGTTCTTTCTTTCCTTTCTGAGTGAACGTGAGAATTAGTGGTGAGGAAATTTTACTATGTCTCAAAATCCCGAGCAAAACATGGCGGAAAGACCTGAAAGGCAACCGGTAAGAAATATTGCACTTGGTGGAGGAGGCGTTCCCGATTTAGGCCATCAAGCCCTCTTAAGGGAATTCCAACGAATGCTTCAAAATGAACTTGAATCCATTAATGAGAGGCTAGATCGAGTGGAAGGAGGGGCAACACGAGAAGGAACCCCTCAAGGACCGAGACGGGAGCGAGGGCAAGCAAGACTTTTTGAGGATGATCTCTACGAGCCAAGCGAGGTGGAAAGTGACCAAGCGTCGAATCAAAGCGAGAGGCGACGGGGTCAAAGGAATAGGGTTCCTAGAGAACGAGGCCAAGTTGATGATGATTTAAAAAGTATTAAGTTATCCATTCCTCCCTTTCAAGGGAAATCTGATCCGGAAGCTTACCTAGAATGGGAGAGGAAAATCGAGATGGTCTTCGAGTGTCACAACTACTCGAGAGCAAAAAGGTGAAATTGGTAGCAATTGAGTTCTCCGATTATGCAATGATATGGTGGGATCAACTTACCACGAGTCGAAGAAGGAACGGGGAGCGGCCAATCTCAACTTGGGCCGAAATGAAAGCCGTAATGCGTAAGCGATTTATACCCTCTTATTACTATCATGAACTTTATCAAAAATTGGAGAATCTTACGCAAGAAAATCGAAGTGTGGAGGACTATTTTAAAGAAATGGAGATTGCCATGATTCGTGCGAACGTGGATGAAGATCGTGAAGCAACCATGGCCCAATTTTTAGCCTGTCTTAATCGTGACATAGCTAATGTGGTGGAGCTTCAACATTATGTCAAAGTTGTTGATATGGTGCATGTTGCCATCAAAGTTGAAAAGCAATTAAAGAGAAAAAGTTCTAGTCGAACCTTTCCTAGCGCCAACAACTCTAAAGGTGGAACCAAGGCACGGGTAAGAAAGACTTTTCTTATCGCACTAAGGACCATCCTTTGTCTTCTAAGATGAATAAGCCCGTTGGCGAAACCAGCAAAGGCAAAGAAGTTTCCATGCTGAATCAATCGAGAGAAATAAAGTGCTTCAAGTGTTTAGGGAGGGGCCACATTGCGAGCCAATGCTCTAACCGAAGTAACATGATCGTGCGGGCTAATGGAGAAATCGAATCGGAAGAAGAAGATGACGAAGAACCCGTTGAAACCGCCGAAGAGGAGGATGAACTTGAATACGCTGTTGATGGTGAAATCCTCGTTATTAAACGAAGCCTTAGTCTTCAAAGTGTTGAAAACGAACAACAAAGGGAGAACATTTTTCATACACGTTGCCATGTACAAGGCAAGTTGTGTAGTTTGATCGTGGATGGCGGGAGTTGTACAAATGTGGCTAACACCTTAATGGTTGAAAACCTCGGCTTGCTAACAACTAAGCACCCTCAACCTTACAAGCTTCAATGGCTTAATGACGGAGGGGAGCTGAAGGTAACTAAGCAAGTTTTGGTGCCGTTCACTATCGAAAAATATTTCGACGAGGTTCTATGCGACGTGGTACCCATGCACGCTGGTCATATGTTATTGGGTTGCCCGTGGCAATTCGACTGAAAAGTTATTCATGATGGTTTCACGAACCGCTACACTTTCAAATACGATGGGAAAAATGTAACCTTAGTTCCAATGATGCCGAGGCAAGTTTATGAAGATCAATTGAAACTAAGAGAGTCTGTAGAGAAATTTCGAGAGAATGTACAAAAAGAAAAGAATGAAAAAGAGAGTGAAAAACATATTGAGAAGAAAAAAGAAAAACAAATGAAAAACGTGAGAGAAAAAAATAAGTCGAATGAACAGAAAAAGAGAGAAGAAAAAGAGCAAAAAAAGATGAGTGTATATGCGAAAGGGAGTGATTTTAGGAAATCTTTCTTGATGAAGCAATCGGTTCTTGTACTTATGTACAAGGAAACTCTTTTAAACACTAACGAATTGGATCAAAATTTGCCCTCTTCGATTGTTTCCTTTTTGCAGGAATTCGAGGAGTATTTCCGGAAGACATTCTTAGTGGGTTGCCACCCATTAGAGGAATAGAACATCAAATCGACTTAATTCCCGGAGCGTCTATTCCAAATCATCCAGCTTATCATACAAATCCCGAAGAGACCAAAGAATTGCAAAAGCAAGTTAATGAACTTATGGAGAAGGGATATATACGGGAAAGCCTTAGTCCATGTGCTGTACCGGTATTATTGGTGCCAAAGAAGGATGGAACATGGCGTATGTGCATAGATTGTCGCGCAGTGAATAAGATCACTATTAAGTATCGACATCCAATACCGCGACTAGATGACATGTTAGATGAATTGAGTGGCGCTCAATTGTTTTCCAAAATTGATCTAAAGAGCGGATACCACCAAATTCGAATGCGTGGAGGGGACGAGTGGAAAATCGCTTTTAAGACGAAGCATGGAGTATACGAGTGGCTGGTCATGCCATTCGGGCTTACCAATGCGCCCAGCACCTTCATGCGATTGATGAACCATGTCCTTCGTTCTTTTATTGGAAAATTTTACGTTGTCTATTTTGATGACATACTCATCTATAGCAAGTCTTTAGATGAACATTTGCTGCATTTAAAATCTGTTTTGGATGTGCTTAGAAAAGAATCCTTGTACGCTAATCTTAAGAAATGTACTGAATATTTTTTGTGGGAGGAGTGTCTACCGCATGTGGAATTCGCTTACAATAGAACCGTCCATTCTGCTACTAAACATTCACCATTTGAGGTTGTGTATGGGTTCAATCCTCTAACTCCGTTAGATTTGCTTCCATTGCCCAATGATCAACTTGTTCATCCTGATGCTAAGAGAAAAGCCGATTATGTGAAGCAACTTCATCAAAAGGTGAAGGCCAACATTGAAGCTCGAACCGAACAATATATGCAAGCTGCAGATAAAGGAAGAAAACAGATAATATTCGAACCTGGAGATTGGGTTTGGGTGCACATGAAAAAGGAATGTTTTCCGGCCCAACGAAGATCAAAGCTGCTACCAAGAGGAGATGGTCCCTTTAAAGTTTTGGAACGAATTAATGAAAACTCTTACAAACTTGATCTTCCAGGTGATTATAATATTAGCGCAAGCTTTAATGTTGCTGATTTATCTCCGTTTTATGCAGGTAGCGATTTGGGGGCAAATCACCTCGAAGAGGGAGGGAATGATGCAATCGAGACTCATCAGCTATCAAGTGCTAATGATAAAGGGTTGCGCACGGACCAAGATCGAGTTGCCAAGTCACGAGAAGCTCCTACGAAAACCCTAAACAATCAGATCCTAAAGGAGGTTGTGATTCTGGCCAATTGAACACCAAGATAGTTTTTCCCAAATTTTGGCAATCTAATTTCACCCAAAAAGAGTATGGATGAGTCGGCAAGAACCCTAGAAATTGGGGATTTTTGGCTGATTCTTGAGATAGAAAAAAGGTTGGAAAAACAATAAGAACAACAAATAAATTAGATAAAGATTCGGCACAAGCAAAAATAAAGAAAGAATTGACAGCAAGAAAATTAAAAGATAAGTCCTAAGAAGCCTTGAAATCCCGAAAGATTTCACAACTCCCTTCAAACGGCTCTAATCTCCCCTCCAAAGAATAACGATGGCAAGAAGAAGGTTGAAGATGGCTCCCACAATCAAAAGATTGTTAAAATAACTTCTAAAGAAAGCTCAAGAGAGAATTCTTGGAGAAAAACCTCAAAGAAAATTCTGTACTTTAACAAAACTGAAATTTCAATGTATATGAGAAGTAGTTTACAAGGTGGCCAGCCATGCCTTTAAATAGGCCTTATAACTAGTCCTAATCTAATTAGAAAACTAAAATAAAAAAAAACTCCTAATTATTTTAATATGGAAATTCGGCCAAGGGTTTTTATTTGAGACTCTTGGACTGAATATTTACATAAAAATTAAACTAAGTAAAAATAAATAAATAAAAACAAAACTTTACAACTTGGGCCACTTTGACAATTTGGCCTGATTTTCAACTAAGTATGGGTGGATTTCTTGATTGGGCTTGGAATCTTCTTATTGGGCCTTGCCTTTGTGACTCGTATCATTCCCCCCTTCCTCAAAAAGATTCGTCCTCGAATCTGAAAAATAAAATGGAGATAAGTAAACCACATTGAAAGTAGAACTTGTAGTCCAAACATAAGCATAACAAAATAAGTATAACGCATGCGAATGGACAGATTCGGATTACCATGTAAACAAGCTAATTTACTCGCCAATGCCTCGTCAAATATTTGAAACAAAGATGGACATGTTTTAAGGCATTCAATCATCTCAAATTGTTTCCACAAACTATGAATAAATCGCGAGTAATAAATCAAATGGTAAACGTAATCATCACAAGTAGGTATTTGAAAAGGTTCACACGGTTCACAGAGTTGCACAATCATACCATGCATTAATCGAGGTCTATAGATTCACTCATACATGCATTATCAAAAACAAGAATCTTTTTATCAACCATCAAAACAGATAGATCATCAATAAATAAAACAGGACAGTCAAGCACATTTCGATCTAAGTGTTTTACAAAAATTAAATCATCAACACGATCTTTGTCACTATCCGAGGAGTATAGAAGTGTTTCAAAAGTTTCAAGCATCTTACCTTTATTAGCAGAAGAATAAGGGTCGATTTTACCTTTTCCATTTAATACAAACCTTCGTTCATCGGGGGCATAGTGTAGTCGAAGCTCCATTGTTGAGTTAACCTTTGTCAAATGGAACTCAAACTTCATGTACAACCACATAAACTGTTTAAGGCACGAATATAAATTGAAAAAAAATTTGACAAATTTCGTTACCTTATTCACCAAAATAGATTTGCACCAATTCGAGAATTTTACACAAGGCAAATCAAGAGAATAACAACTCATGCTTCCTTTCATAATGATCTTATCAACCATAATCGAAGAGTAACAATTATTCAGAACAAAATGAAGGGATCTTTTAAGAACTAAGTCACCAAAAGTTTTATCAATAATTTTCAAATTTGCACGGGACTCGGTTGATAAAATTTCCTTACCTCGCTTACCTTCAGGCTCATTTAGTGTGATTTCATCTTTGCCTATGTTGATCGTATGAAAGCGTCTTTCATCGAAAAGGTATTGAAGTTGGAAGTTATCTTTTATATGTGGTCAATGGAAGTGTTCTATCCCACGCAAAGGTGATAAACCTTTAGGGACCTCACTAAAAAAATCCTCATAATCCTGCGAAAAATATTGAAACACATTAGGCAAATTTTCATTAATGTTAGATAGAGATAAATTATTTTGCCTAAACCTCACAAGGATACAAGGTTGTTCATTAAATAGGTCTCTCCGCACATCTTTTTTTGTTGCAATTAAATTTTTCACTCTATTTTTACCACTTGCGGATTCACTCACCTTTGGGCCATTTAAATTTTGACTTTTTTCACTACTAGCCTCTTTTCTCTCTGCCTTTTTATTTGTCCTTTCTCTCTCACCCCCTCACAAAATTTCATCATTTTTAATTGATATTTATATACATCACTGGGATTTAAAGGAGCAAGAGTGAATTTTTCAGCCTTTAAACACATTTGGTATCAGATTTTGGGCATTTTGGGTGTTCTTGGTTGATTTCTAAACTGATCTCAATTTTTTAAAGCAAAAACAGCAGTTTTACCCAAAAAAATTGTTCGAAAAAAATTCATTTAAGTGGGTAAACGTTGTCCAATTGATCTGAAATTTTACATACATATTTGTGGCACTGTGATTGAATATAAAAAAATTAATCCCGCAAAAAAAATCAGTCAAAAAAATAAAAAAAGACGAAATTCAATAAAAATTTAAAAAAAGATTCAGCGGGTTGAATTTGGTGCCCAAACTTTCCAGATCAAAAATTAAATATTTAAGGACATTCCAGATTTAATTTCATGATTTTTTGAGATCGGGAACACCTCGAACGAAGTTGTCAAGTTACTCCGTAGTTTTTCGGGTTTTCTGTTTTCAGCAATTTTTATTGATTCTTAGCTGTAGGTTTTCATTTGTTTGCCTTTATTCTTCCTTTATGTTATCTAACACCTTATTGTTTCTTGTGTTAGTAGGATTTAAACGTGTGCACAACTTATTCCTCGGTGCAACACGAATCAATTGGTGTCTTGTCAGTTTTTGGCATCCTAGTGCAAATTAGGATTCTTTAGCAGATCGGTTCATCCACTCTCTAATTGGTTGATATAAACTCTCCTAAAGGACTCACAAGACTGAATTCTAGCTCATTGAGAATTTAAAATTTTCTTTTTGAGTGATTAACGGTGAGGTTTGATAACTTTTATTTTTGAGTGTTGAGTGTTTATTTTTGCAGGTTTTTTGGAAAATGTCTAAAGATGACCATAATGATACACTTATGGAAGTCCAACAACAGTTAGACGGACACGCTGCTGCAATCACACAAATAAATGCTACACTTCAAGCATTGAATACTACTTTGAATGAGGTACGAATGAATCAAGAACTTCAATATCGAGATCCAATAAGGGAAGATAGGGATAACTAGCCCCATAGGCGCGGCCCTCGACGTGACCCTAGAATGGATGATGATTTTCATGATCGTGGACAACCTTTTTTGGCAAAACCAAAGAGCGAGCAGCAACGAGAACATCTCTTTCATACTCGCTGCCATGTACAAGGTAAGCTTTGTAGAGTTATTATTGATGGTGAAAGTTGCTCGAATGCAGCCAGCACGACGATGGTGGAAAATCTTTGCTTAACCACTACCAAGCATCCACAACCTTATCAACTACAAGGGCTTAGCAACGAAGGCCAATTTAAGGTCACTCAACAAGTGCGTATTGCCTTTTCTATCGGTAAGTATCAAGACAAAGTTATGTGCGACGTAGTGCCTATGCAAGCCTGCCATTTGTTGCTAGGAGAACCATGGCAACTGGATCGAAAGGTCACTCACGATGGTCGTACAAATAGGTATTCTTTCAGCATCAAGGAAAGAAAATCACCTTAGTGCCGCTCACTCCGGAACAAGTCCATGAGGACCAAATCAAACTAAAAAATTCTGTTGTTAAAACAAGTGAGGAAAAAGAAAAAGAGAATGAAAAAGAGAAAAAAGAGATTGAGAGTGAAAAGGAATGTGAAACAGACAAGAAAATTGAAAAAGAAGTTGAAGAAAGAAGAGAAAATGAGTTAGAAAAAGAAACAAAAGAAAAAGACGAGGAAATGGTAGTGAGGAATGTTTCCATTAACCAAGATATGAATTTTTCTTGTGTTGCTACTTTTCAGGTTCCCGAAAGACCGAAAGATAACTTTCAACTTCAATACCTCTCAAATGAAAGACGCTTTCAAACGATCAACATAGGCAAAGATAAAATCACACTACATGAGCCCGAAGATCTTCGACTACACTATGCCCCCGATGAGCGAAGGTTTGTATTAAATGGAAAAGGTAAATCGACCCTTATTATTCTGCTTATAAAGTGGACTCAATTGCCATTAGTCCCGTTCGATCGAGGAAAGTCGAGTCCATTTGATTTTTCAGATTCGAGGACGAATCTTTTTGAGGAAGGGGGAATGATACGAGTCATAAAGGCCCAACCCAAGTTCAAGAAAGTGATGGGCTCAAATTGCCACAAGGCCCAATAACGAGATCAAAGGCCTGACAAATGCGGTCCAAATTAAATGGGACCATTCAAGAGTTTGTTAGCAAGGCCTTAGATGCATACACGAGAGAACAAGAAAATCAAGATTCACTTTCTTGTTTTCAAGAAAATCAAGAAACCGAATCTTGGCCCAATTATGTTGTTCGAAGAGATTTCAAGAATCAAGAAAATCAAGATTTCAAATCTTGGAAATCTTGGTCCAAGAAACCAAATCTTGCAGCCAACACGCATTGGATCTTCGTTACGAGCATCAACGACCCAATTTCGGAAGGAGATGGATCACGAGCCCAAATTCTTGAAGGCGAGACCCAATAACCAAATTCCAGCCCAATCAAGAAATTCCTTCATACTTAGTTGAAAATCAGGCCAAAATGTTAAAGGGCCCAATTTATAAACATTTTAATTGTTTAATTTAATTTTTTAAGCTTTAGGGACATACATGTAAAATTCGGCCCAAAAACAGCCCATATATATGCTTGGCCAAATTTTCCTTTATTTATTATATTAATTAGGTTTAATTTTATTAGTTACTTGTTAGATTAGGATTACTTGAGGCCTATTTAAAGGCATGGCCGACTACCCCTTGTACAATAACACTTAGATTCATTCTTAAATTTCAGATTTGAGAGAGCAGAATTTTCTTTGAGTTTTCTCCAAGATTTCTCTCTTGAGTTTTCTTTAGAAGTTGTTTTAACAATCTTTGGATTGTGGGAGCCATCTTCAACCTTCTTCTTGCCATCGATATTCTTTGGTAGGGAGATTAAAGCCGTTTGAAGGAATTTGCGAATTCTTTCGGGAATTCAAGGGTTCTTAGGACTTTTCTTTATTTCTTGCTGTTTCGTTTTAATTCTTTATTCCTACTTGTGCCGATTCTTTATCTCATTTGTTGCTGTTCTTCTTGTGTTTTTCCAGCCATATTCAACTCAAAGAATCGAATTAAATCATCATTCATTGGCAGCAAAGAGTCGTTCTCAAAATCCCCAAATCTTAGGGTTTGGGCCGATTGGGTCTCAATCTGTTTGGAGTTCTTTTGGTTGCCGAAATTTGGGCAATTCATCTTGGGTGTTCAATTGGACCGAATCGGATTTTAAATTTACTTCTTGAATCGTTCAATTTCATCAATTTCTTTCTTTTCTTTTTGCCGCCCCAAATCTCTAATCTTCCATTAAAAATCTGTTTACTTACTGTTTTGGTGTTCTTGGGCAATTTCGGCTTGAGGGATTTCACTATTGGAGTTCGATTTCATCTTCTTCAACTTCGAAGACATCTATTCATCCGTTTTTTGTTCCTTGCTGCTCATTTAATTGAATTTGGGAATTTAATTTCAGATCTGATTAGTTTAATCTTGTTCTTTATTTTAATTTTCAGATCTATTCGTTTAGAGCTTTTGTAGGAGTTTCCCGTGACTTGGCAACTTGATCTTGGTCCGCGCGCAACCCTGTATCAAGAGAGTATCTATTAAGCTTGCCTTGGTGTGTAACATCACGATCAAATTGCCAAGGCCGTCCAAGGAGCAAGTGTGCCGCATGCATTTGGACCACATCACACCATACCTCATCCTCATAATTCCCAAGCTTAAAAGTGATCAAGGACTGTTTTGTAACTTTAACTTCTGAGCATTCATTAAGCCACTGAAGGTGATACGACTTAGGGTGCTCGATACATGGCAACTTTAAGGAATCCACCAAATTGCTGCTAACTACATTCGAACAACTCCCACTATCAATAATAAGTGAACATAAGTTACCTTTTATAAAACACCTAGAATGGAAAATATTGGTCCTTTGGTTATCACAATCGTCTCCCATTTGGATGTTAAGGGTGCGGCAGACTACCATCTTATTTTTTTTCTCTTTTTTTTGAAATACCCGTAAAACAAATACTCAACACTCAAAAGAAAAATTAGCAAACATCACCGTTAGTCACTCAAAAAGAAAAATCAAATTCTCAATGAGGTAGAATTCAGTCTTGTGAGTTCTTTAGTAGAGTCTATATCAACCAATTAGAAAGTGTATGAACCGAAACTACCAAAGAGTCCTAATTTGCACTAAGATGCCAAAAACTGACGAGACACCAATTGATTCGTGTTGCACCGAAGAAGAATTGTGCACACGTTTAAATCCTACTAACACAAGAAACAAGAAGGTGTTAGATATTGTAAAAGGAGAATAAAAAGCAAACAAATGAAAACCTACAGCTAAGACTTAATAAAAATTGCTGAAACCAGAAAACCCGAAAAAAATTGCGGAGTAACTTGACAACTTCGTTCGAGGTGTTCTCGATCTCCAAAAATCACGAAATTAAATTTGGAATGTCCTCAAATATTGAATTTTTGATCTGGAAAGTTTGGGCACCAAATTCAACCCGCTGAATATTTTTTAAAATTTTTATTGGATTTCATATTTTTTTGATTTTTTTTGACTTTTTCGACTGCTTTTTTTTGCGGTATTAATTTTTTAATATTCAATCACAGTGCCAAAAATATGTATGTAAAATTTCAGATCAATCGGACAACGTTTACCCACTCAAATGAATTTTTTTCAAAAAATTTTTCCGGGTAAAACTGCTGTTTATAATTTAAAAAATAGAGATCAGTTTAGAAATCAACCAAGAACACCCAAAACGTCGAAAATCTGATACCAAATGATAGAGGGTTGCACGGGCCAAGATCGAGTTGCCAAGTCATGAGAAGCTCCTACAAAAACCCTAAACAATCAGATCCTAAAGGAGGTTGCGATTCTGGCCAATTGAACACCAAGATAGTTTTCCCCAAATTTCGGCAATCTAATTTCGCCCAAAAAGAGTATGGATGAGTCGGCAAGAACCCTAGAAATTGGGGATTTTTGGCTGATTCTTGAGATAGAAAAAAGGCTGGAAACACAATAAGAACAACAAATAAATTAGATAAAGATTCGGCACAAGCAGAAATAAAGAAAGAATTGACAGCAAGAAAATTAAAAGATAAGTCCTAAGAAGCCTTGAAATCCCGAAGATTTCACAACTCCCTTCAAACGGCTCTAATCTCCCCTCCAAAGAATAACGATGGCAAGAAGAAGGTTGAAGATGGCTCCCACAATCAAAAGATTGTTAAAACAACTTCTAAAGAAAGCTCAAGAGAGAATTCTTGGAGAAAAACCTCAAAGAAAATTCTGCACTTTAACAAAACTGAAATTTCAATGTATATGAGAAGTAGTTTACAAGGTGGCCAGCCATGCCTTTAAATAGGCCTTATAACTAGTCCTAATCTAATTAGAAAACTAAATTAAAAAAAACTCCTTATTATTTTAATATGGAAATTCAGCCAAGGGTCTTTATTTGAGACTTTTGGACTGAATATTTACATAAAAATTAAACTAAGTAAAAATAAATAAATAAAAATAAAACTTTACAACTTGGGCCACTTTGACAATTTGGCCTGATTTTCAACTAAGTATGGGTGGATTTCTTGATTGGGCTTGGAATCTTCTTATTGGGCCTTGCCTTTGTGACTCGTATCAGCTAACGACACTTCTCTCGAGCTGCCCAAAGGATCCATTACTCGAGCTAGGGCTAAGAAGTTCAAGGATGCAATTTCAACCTTGGTGGATCGGGTTTGGGGTGAATCCGTGGCTGGTCTACTTGAAAGCTCCTAGACTAGCAATATAAGCAAACCGTGCACTCTACTTCAAGCTCATTCAGCTCAACCATAGCTCATTGAGCTCATCCTTAGCTCATTCAGCTCGTTCTTAGTTTTTTTCTCAACTCAATTTAAGCTCATTTGCGTTTATATTTATTTTGCTGGAATAATTATTTAAGTTGTCATTAGTTAAATTAGTTAAGCTAATTAATTAAGTTTAATTCTGGTCAAATAATTATTGAGTGATATTAAATGTCTTACTTAGTTTAGTGTCTTAAATATGTCTTAAACTTATACAAATATTTAAATAGTTCACCGAATTTCATGAGCAGATTTTTACATTCATTTGCTGCCAAATTTAATGTGTTTGATGCATGATTAATTTCCTGATTTAATTTGGTGCAGGAATTTTCTTTGGAGGGCATGGGTGCATGCACCTTAGGTTCAATGCATTTGGGCGATACATGCATGGCACCCCAAATGAATGTTCAGCCGAATTTGTGATCTTTAAACATCTACATTCAGCTCATTTTATGCATTCACATTAAGGACTATTCAGCTGATGATGTTCACACCCAATTGACTCTCCAAAACTGACCTTTCACACTTGTGTGGCTGTTCAAAGACCTTCTTCAATGTTCCTATCTTTTCAGCCAACAAGTGCCAATTTAAGGAGTCATTTAAAGGCTTGGCCAAATCTAGACATGGCCATTTGACTACTGGTGCATTCATCTCTACAAGGTTCATTTGCTTAATGCCTAAGCTACCCATTGGAGCTCCCATTCAGCCGAATCTTTCTAAGGACTTAATTCTGGATCTTTCTTGATTTTTCTTAGCTATTTAAGCATGACTATTCGGCTACCTTATGCAACACTATAAATATTTGCTTGTTAATTTGTAAAAGAACTTTTTTCCAATTTTATAATATACTGAATATTTTGTGAGATTTCTTCTCTCAATTTCGTCCAAAGACTTCGTTGGCTCATCTACTAGTTAGTGGCGTCAACCCTGCTCTTTGCAAACCGAACTTATCACTTTCAACCAAAGTGTGGCGTTCAACTATACCGAGGTTCCTATCTTTGATAGATAGTGGGTCGAGGTTCTTTTACGACATTCATCTTCCATCTTAAGAACATATAAGAATCGGGTCAACACTCACCCTTTGTGTTGGTTCTTTCTTGTTTTTAAGCCAATTCATCCATTTTCCATTAAACCGAAATTCCTTATCTTTTCAACATAGTACTTTCTTCCTTAGCCGAAATACATTACACACCATTTCCTTTAATCCTTAATTGAACCATAAACATCATCATTGAACGAGTATAATTCTTTTGACTCAAGACGAACGAAACTTCTTCGTTAGACGACTGGGCAACAAAAACGACTCAACTCAATCAACCGAGGCTGGTTCTCATCAATTGGCCATGAAGAGAGTTGATGATTTCTTTTCCCCATGTGACTATTCGGGAAGCTCAATGGACCATGAGCTAAATTAAAAATCCAACAGTAGTTTTTAGCTTCTCCAAGTGGCTGTTTGTGAAGAGCAATGGACAAAGAGCTGTTCACACAAGACCATTCATCTCACAAAATGTTTTCACACCATGAGAGCTATTCATTTTTGTTCTTCCACACTTGGAGGCTATTGGAAATCAAGTGTTCACACACTTGGGCTGTTTGTGTGCTTAAACTACCATTAATTTGGCTGCTGCTTAATTTTGCTGCCCAAGGAGGAATTAAAGGTTGCTCATAATGTCTTCAGCTGATCAAACATTGAACAAAATCATTTCAGATCATTAGTGCAGTTATTAGCTGAATTGGAAGACTAAACAACATGCCCATTGGTATCACCTATGTATAGAAGCTTCCAAATGACTTTTTGGTTATTTCAAAAGCCATTTGAGTTCAATTAAGTGTAATTAAGCTAATTGCTTTGAGTCCATTCGGCTAGAACATATTCAGCCTATAAATTGTTGTTTTTGTAATCATTTGAAGGTTACGAATTTTAGACTTTGAACAATTATGAACTTCTATTCATTGGTGAGTATTTCAACTCCCTTTGTTCTCTCTTGACTCCATTAAGTTATCAAGACATTCTTGTGGCGTCAATCCTGTCAATTTCAAACTTATCGCTTTACTAAAGTGTGGCAGTCAATCTTATATCGTTGTTTTTTTATCTCTCATAGATATTGGGCCACGATTAACCATTTTTGTCATTTCAAGCTAACACAAGATTTGGGTCGATATTGCATATAATATCGGTTCTTTCTTCAGCCTTGAAACTGAACCTACCCTATCCATATTTTAAACACTTAAATATTTTCTTGTTTCTAGCCAATTTGTTCTTTTTCAACCAGACTTGAAAACCTCAACTCATACTTCTTAATTTTACGATCGGGCAATCTAAACGACTCAAATCAACATCGAGGCGAGTTCGTATCAAAGGGTCAGATTGATAACATCGCAACATAAATACATAGAAAACATCGTGAGTGTGATCCAAATCTGAAGGTAATTCCAACTAATATTCTATTGGTCTCACTCTCTTAATGATGCAGTAGGGTCCAATGAACCTCGGACTTAACTTTCCCTTGCGGCCAAATCTTAACACTTTCTTCCAAGGTGAAACCTTAAGAAAGACTTGGTTGCCTACACTGAACTCAATATCCCTTCTCTTCAAGTTGAAATAAGATTCTATCGATCTGATGCGACTTTCAACTGGTCTTGGATAATATTCAAATTATTCTTAGTCTCACTAAATCTGGTCTTAACACTTTTTTCCCCGAAATCTGTCCAACACAAAGGTGTCCTACACTTGCGCTCATAAAGTGCCTCATACAGAGCTATCTGAATGCTTGACTAAAAATTGTTATTATATGAAAACTCTGTAAGTGGTAGATGTTCCTCCCAATTACCTCAAAAATCGATCACACAACATCGCAACATGTGTTCAAGAATTTGGATAACCCTCTTAGATTGTCCATTAGAGTGTGGATGGTAAACTGTACTAAAATTTAATCTTGTACCAAGTGCCTCATGCAGACTATTCAAAAAACATGGCGTGAAATAAGGATCTCGATCAAAAATGGTAGACACTAATTCCCCATAAAGTCTCACAATCTAGCCAATCTCTGGAAGGAATAATTGGTGTGTACTGGTAGAAAATGAGTGGACTTAGTCGATAGATCAACTATTACCTATATAGAGTTTTTCTTAGATGGTGTCAAAGGTAGCGCACTAACAAAATCTATGGCGGTGCACTCCCATTTCTAATGAGGAACTTGAATAGGTTGAAGCAAACCAAAAGAAAATTGGTGCTCAGCCTTGACTTGTTGGCATGTTAGGCATCTTGCCACAAAGTCTGTCACACCACGCTTAAGTCATGGCCACCAATACTACTCTTGAAGATCCCGATACATCTTACTACCTCCAGGATGCATATCATAGGGGTTGTTATGCACTTCTCAAAGAATGGACTTCCTCAACTTAGAATCGGATGGTACAGAGAATCTCTCACAATAGCACAAAACTCCCTTGTAATTAAAGACAAAATCTAAAGTCTTACCCTCTTCGATAAGTTTCACATGAGGTGCAAAATATGTATCAAATAGCTGTTTTAACTTAATCTCCTCCAACAGCATAGGTCGCACTTGTAATTCCACGAGTAAGCCTCTATCCTTAAAAAAACTCAGTCTAGCAAAAAAAAAAACTCAGTCTAGCAAAAAATGTTCTTAACTCACCCATTGCTTTCCTACTCAATGCGTCGGCCACTACATTAGCCTTACCCGAATGGTACTCGATAGTACAATCATAGTCTTTTAAAGTTTGATCCAACGTCTCTGTCTCAAGTTCAACTCCTTTTGAGTGAGGAGATACTTAAGACTCTTATGATCTGTATAGATGACACATTTCTTCCCATAAAGGTAGTGCCTCCATATATTAAGAGTGAATACTACAGCAGGCAACTCCAGATCATGTGTCAGATAATTGCACTAATGTGGCTTGAGTTGTCTCAAAGCATAGGCCACAACCTACCCGTCTTGCATCAACACACAACCAAGACCGAAATGAGAAGCATCACTATTGACAACATAATCTTTCCTAGACTCAGGTTGGATCAACAAGGGTGCCTAATTCAGAACTATCTTAAGCTTCTCAAAACTAGCTTACTGCTCATCAGTCTACTTAAACGGTGTAGTTTTTCCCAATAACTTAATCATTGGAGCTGCAATCAATGAGAATCCCTCCACAATCCTCGATTTTCTTTGAGTCCACACGAATTCCCTCAGTAGATACCACATGTCTTAAAAACATTACCTCTCAGAGCTTTCCCTTGCGTCGAAATCTCAATACTTTCTTTTACAGTGAAACTTTTAGGAAGACTTTATCCCTAACACTAAACTCAATATCCCTTTGCTTCAGGTTGGTGTAAGACTTCTATCGATTAGATGCTGCTCTCAATTGATCCTAAATTAGCTTCACCACATTCTCAGTTTCTTGCACCAAATCTGGACCCAACACCTTATTTTCCCCCAACTCACTCAAATAAAGAGGTGTACGACATTTGAGACCATATAATGCTTCATAATGAGACATCTGAATGCTTGATTGAAAACTGTTGTTGTACACAAACTCAGCTAATGACAAGTTTTCCTCGCAACTTCCATTGAAGTCTATCACACAACCCCTCAAAATTTCCTCTAAAATCTATATAACTCACTCAAATTGCCCATCAGATTGTGGGTGAGAAGTTGTGCTAAAATTCAATCGTGTCCCTAAAGCCTCATGTAACTTTTTCCAAAATCAGGATATGAACTGAGGGTCCCGATCGGATATAATAGACAATGGTACACCATGAAGCCTCACAATCTCCGATATGTACAATGTTAAATAGGCAAAAAATGTGTTGACTTGGTCAATTAATCCACTATAACCCAAACTGAATCTTTCTTAGTAGGCATCAAAGGCAACCCACTAACAAAGTCCATGGTCACGTGCTCCCATTTCGACTGAGGGATCTATATAGGCTGTAACAAACCTAAAAAAATTGGTGCTTAGCCTTAACCTGTTGGCACGTCAAACACTTACTCACAAATTCATTCACATCCTACTTAAGCCCTAGACACCAATATGACTCTCTCAACTCGGTATATCTTATTCCCTCCAGAATGCATAGCGTATGGGCTACTATGCTCTTCTCAAAGCATAGACTACCTTAACTCTCGATCATTAGGCATATAGTACCTTCCATAGAAACACAGAACTCCCACAAAATTAAGGCTAAATTTGATAGTCTTACCTTCCTCAACCTATCTAAGACAAGTTGCGAAAGACTCATCAGCAAATTGCTTCAATCAAATCCAATCCATTATGGTAGGCCTTACTTGCAATTTCGTGAGCAAACGCCCATCATTAGTCAGACTCAACTTTACGAACATCGCCCTCAAATTGGTCATTGACTTCCTACTCAATGCATTGGCAACCATATTCCTAGGATGGTACTTAATGGTACAATTGTAGTATCTCAGCAGCTCAATCTCATTATCATGTTTTGTGTTATATGGCATATGTGATATTCGTATGAAAATAAAATGTGAAAATTTGGTACCTTGAGAGCGTACGTGATTTGTATGTTAAACATGCCTATATGATTTCGAGTGTTTTGACCATATCACATGCATGGGGTGGGATATGTGAAAGGTGGTAGTATATGGCAGTTTACCTACGTTAATGTGACACTGTTCATGATTATAACTATATGATAGTTTATTTACAACTCTGGTGGGTTGTCCACGAACTTGATTATATGGCAGTTTATCTGCGTTTGTGACACTATTCACAATTTGGTGTGCTGGTTGGATGAGTTTTGGGAAAACTCGATTATGGCGTGTAATGGAGATGGGTAGGATCATTTTCCAAAATCTACATCATTTTTACGAAATATGTATTGGCACGATCACACATGATATATTTACGAAAATTAAGTTATATGATTTTATGATTATCTATCGTATATGTTTATAAAGTATCTGATTGAGTTTGTGTTAATCTGACACTGGGCTAAAAAGCTCACCCAATTAGTGTTTCAACCTTCAGGTAACACTCAAACATAAGACTTGGATCAGCACTTGAAGAGCCTCTCGGAAAACTTTACATTTATTGATATTTATTGGATTTTTAACTATTTGGATTTTGGGTATGTTTCTGTGGACTTTTGGACTTTGGACTTTACCCTTATTTTGGTTGTGATTTATATTTTAATGACTTTATAATTAATTTGCATGCATGAAAAATTATGGGTTCGTTGATAAACTATTTTTTTTCTAAATTAATAATGTTTTTCATAAATTGTAAACAAAATAATAATTCATAATTTCCTAAATAGTTTTATGAAAATCTGCTGCAAGTTTTCTTTATAAAAATCATTTTTATAATTATAATATAAAATTCCTAATATTTAAATGTTTTAAAAAAATTACAAATAAATGACGCTTTTATTTAAAAATAAATATATTTTACGAAATATTTTCGAAGAGATAAAATTAGTCAATCTTATAAATTTTTACGTTTTCAAACTCAAAACCTCTATTTTCAAATGAAAAAAATTTCACATGTCGTTAATGTAATTTTTGAGATTTGACCAAAACGTTTAGGCCGAGTTTGGGGTGTTACATTTAGTGGTATCAAAGCTCGATTCAAAAGTCAGACTGTGTATTTTAATGGGTCTGCATGCATATTTTAAAAGAATTTTTGGAAAACCTCTTTATAATGAATTTAATTATTTTTAAACTCCAAAAAATTCGAGACCCTTGAAGATGATCCAAGATAAGTACTCCTTACTTTAGATTATGAAATTTTAGATATTATGCTTTTAAATAGTAAAGACTCTAATCGATAATTTTCAAGTGATAACGTTTACTTCTATAATTGTTAGATAATATATAAAACTTAAGCACTATGAATAATCAAGGGGTTAGAACTCGTGGTGCACATTATCGTGCGGCCCAAGAAGATTCATCTACTGCTTGATTACCTACACCGAACCTCGGTGTCAATGAAACTGATCTCGTTATGGACAACATGAGCAATGCGCCTGTGTTTGTTAATGAGGAGGAAAATTCTGAACCCGTTGATGGTGTGATATCTCAAGCATTGTTGAGGGTTTCACAGCGAGTTGCTAGAGGCAATCTGGAACTAGAGGTCGTTAGTCTATTGTTGAGAAGTTTCGGTCGAGTGGAGTTGAAGTGTCTAGGGGAGTTGCTGGGATGAGTATTGGATGGCATCTACAAGGAGGATCCTGGATGATCTAGATTGTACCCCAGGGTAGAAACTTAAGGGTATAGTGTCTCTTTTGAGAGATAAGGCATATTGCTGGTGAAAATCTATCATGGAGGGTACCCAACCAGAGAGAATAACTTGGGAATACTTCCAAACTTCCTTCCGTAAGAAATATGTGGGCTTGAGGTATGTTGAAGCCCGAAGACTTGAGTTTATTTAATTGAAGTAAGAGGACCGAATCGTATCTGAGTATGAGGCTTAGTTATTAAGGCTGAGTCGGTACGTACAAGGAATGGTAGCTTTAGAGTAGGACAAGTGTGTTAGATTTAAGAATGAGATGAGGTATGATCTCAAAGTCCAAGTTGCTATGTTACATGAGCGAGCCATCAAGACTTTAGTAGAGAAGGTGAAGATCCTTGAAGAGGTGAATGCAATCCAAATCTGGAATTGCCTTTCGGGGAATTCAATCTTATCTGTTCCAAGTTGCTATTTGATGAAGCTACCTTTCGAGGAATTTGATCTTATCTTAGGCATGGATTGGATAAAGGAGCATTGAATTAGCTTAGATTGTGATATGAAGCGGATTACTCTGAGGACTCTGGTAGAAAAAGAGATAGTTATGATTGGTGAGTGTCAAGATTACTTTTCCAATGTGATCTCTACTTTGGTGGCTAAGAAATTGGTTTGTAAAGGGTGCGATATTTATTTGGCATATATTCCAAATACGAAAGCTGATGAGTTAGTTTAGAGAGCATCTATATAGTAAATGAGTTTTTGGACGTCTTTCTGGAAGAATTGCCCGGTTTACCTCCAGAATGCAAGGTTAATTTTTAGATCGAGTTGTTGCTTGAGACAGATCTGGTGTCCATTCCTCCCTATCACATGGAACCTAATGAGCTAAAGGAGCTTAAAGCGCATTTGCAAGAGTTGTTAGATCATGGTTTTATCAAGCTAAATGTGTCACCTTGGGGAGCTGCAATTCTGTTTGTAAAGAAGAAGGATGGATCGATGAGACTTTATATTGACTACTGCCAACTAAATAAGTTAACAGTGAAGAAAAAATATCCTTTGCCAAGGATCGATAACCTTTTCGGTCAATTTTGGGGTGCCACAGTTTTTTCCAAGATTAATTTGAGGTCGAGTTATTATCAGATTAAGGTGAGAGAAGGTGACATACCTAAGACTGCTTTCAAAACTCGGTATGGTCACTATGAGTTCCTAGTATGCCCTTCAAATTTTTGAATGTTTTTGCCACTTTCATGGATCTCATGAATAGGGTTTTTCAATCTTATCTTGATCAGTTTGTAGTGGTCTTTATTAATGACATTTTGATCTACTCCAAGTCTGAGTTGGAACACGAGGAACAGTCGAGGATAGTTTTGCAAACTCTTAGTGAGAAAAAGTTTATGCAAAACTGAGTAAGTGTGAGTTTTTGCTTCATGAGGTGATGTTTTTAGGACATGTGGTATCGATTGAAGGTATTCGTGTTGACCTAAAGAAAATCGAGGCAATTCTAGAATGAAAGCAACCTAGAAATGTTAGTGAGAGACAAAGTTTCATTGGACTTGCAAGATACTATTGAAAGTTTATTGAGTGGTATTCTTTGATTGGGCACCTTGGATGAAACTGTTGAGAATGAGCATGCCGTTTAAGTGGACTAAGTAACAGCAAGCTAGCTTCGAGAAGCTTGAATTTGTGCTGACCTAAGCGCCTATTTTGATTCAGCTCAAATCTGGGAAAGAATATGTAGTTTATAGTGATGCATCTCACACTGGTCTTAGTTGTGTGTTGATGCAAGATGGGAAAGTAGTGGCTTATGCTTCGAGACAGCTCAAACTGCACCAGTATAATTACCCAATGCATGACCTCGAGTTGGCCACAGTTGTGTTTGCCCTTAAGATTTGGAGGCATTATTTGAATGGTGAGAAGTGTATTATTTACACTGATCACAAGAGCCTTAAGTACCTGGTCACCCAGAAGGAGTTAATGATGTGATTCGGCCCGGGTTAATCGAGTCGTTTCACAAAGTTTGCCCGATCGTCGACGAGGAGAAATTCTAGCAGGCAAAAAGGTGTAAATTTGTTTTAAAATTTGCGGAAGCTTACAAAGGGAATTTTGTAATGATAGAAGGTCTAGAAAGATGTAGGTTCGGTTTAATAAAGGAATCAAAGGATAGTTAATTTGGGATAATTTGGGGAATGGAAAAATAGACTTAACTCCAGAAACGATTCAACACTAAAAAGTGTTACCCCGGTTTCTATTTGGTTAAGGTGGATTTGCGGAATTATAGAAGGGTTGAACGCCACACCAACGCAAGGTGATAAGTTCAAAAGAGAACGATAGACGCACTAGCACGCTAGATAAGTCAGATCGAAACTCATATGAATTTAGAGAGGAGAAAACTCACTCTTTGAACAAGGTTCATTCAAATGATCAAAAGTCAAAAAGCCTTTTTACATGTTTGAACTCGAAATTTATAGCCAAATAAGGGCTAGCCGAATGGACAAAATACTTGGCTGAAATTCAATCTCTAAATTCACTTAATTAAGCTAAAAAAATTCTAAGTTGCTTCCTGATGCATTTGGGAGGTCAAATTCAGCTTCTAGATGCCTTGAAATTCGGCTGGAGTAAATTGGAGGCCGTGGTTGCTGAATGGTGCATGTAAAGTCGGCCTAGGGAGTGAAGCTTAGACTTAATTGCAGCTCCTTGATCAGCTAAACAATTTGGACTTCTTAAAATTCAGCTTGCGTTCTCCAACCGTTTCTATGTGTGAACTAAAGGAAATGATCAGGCCTTGTGTGTGAACACACGAAATTGAAAGGCCTTAGTGTGTGAAGGGAACATTTCGGCTAATGGAGCATTAAAGATGCCTCGGTGAGCTGAACAATCAGCTTGGAATGGTGCAACTCTAGCATCCTCTTTTAATGCCGCCCAAGTCCCATGCAAACATTGACTCGGCAGCTTGGAAAGGTGCAACAGCAGCCACTCTTTTTAATGCCGTCCATGTACAATTAAATTCAGCTGGACACCATTTAAGACATCACTAAATTCGGTAGCTCCTTTATTGCGCCCACACATGATCTTCTTTAATGTTCTACCTTGCCATTAAGTAAGCTGAATTTAATGACCTACAGAGAACAATTAAATTCGGTCAATGCATATTAATAACCTGCTCATTAAATTTGTTCTTTAAATTTCGGCTGGGCTAAGACATATTTAATATTCTGCAGCAGTTTAGGACGCATTAAACAACAACAGCAAAAACACATTAAGTAGCAGCATTAAATTCGTCCAGACATATTTATAACATGTAGTAGCGCATTAACTACGAAAAAACACATTAATTTAACATATAGACACGCAATTAATTCAGCCAGACACATTAAATAGGCTTAAGACAAATTAAAGCATGCATTAAAACATATTTAACATGGAAATTAATATGTCCAGATTTTTAAACAAATTTATTAACTTTAAACTAATTTAACTAACAACAAATTATTTATTCCAGCAAAATAAAATGCAAACTTAATTAAATAAATTGCATTCTAGCTCAATGAGCTAGAATCCACCCGAAGCCTCGCTTGTGGGCTGAGCCAAGGATGTTTCTAGGGCGGGGTCGTATCATTCCCCCTTCTTTAGAACGACTTGTCCTCAAGTCGAGCCGTTGGTTCATCGATCATAACTCCGCTTACTCATCTTTCCTCGATCAAATGGAACGAAAGGCAATTGAAGCAACTGAAAAGAATATCCATGAGTTAGCAAAAAGCAATGCAAACAAATTTGCAATTCGAGTATAACAAGACAAATGTAATGCAGGCGATTGGAAAGATTCAGATTACCATGCAAGCGAACTAGTTTACTCGACAAGGCCATGAAAAATGTTCGAAACAAAATCAAATAGATTTCTGAGCATGCATACATCTTAAATTGATTACGCAAGCTATAATTGGATCCCGAGTAATGAGTCAAAATATGTACATAGGCATCACAAACAGGTAATGAAAAATATTTACATGATTCTTGAAGTTGCACAATCATACCGTGCATTAGACTATTGACTATCGATTCTATTACAATTACATCAACACAATTATCAAAAACAAGAATCTTTTTGTCACCATTAAAAATAGATAGATCGTGTTCAATTGAGGCAAAACAATTAACCATATCACAATCAAAGTATCTTTCAAAAAACCAATTCACGAACAAGATTGTTATTACCATCCGAGGAAAACAAAAATATTTGAGAAATTTCAGGAGGCTTACCTTTTGGAGCAGGAAAATAAAGTTCATTTTTACCTTGCTCGCTTAACAAAAACCTTCGCTCCTCGGCGACGTAGAGTAGTCGAAATTCCTTGCTTGAATTAACCTTTTCAAAATGGATCTCCATACTCGACAATAGAGCATGCATCAGAATCAAATTGGAAATATAATCAAAATACATCGAGAACTCATCCAAATGATCATGTAATCTAAATTTTAGTCGGTCAATTTTGCTCAAAAATGTAGAATTTGGATAACAAAGCAGATTTGAGACTCCATCTTCAACTTTAAGTGCACTAACCATTTTACATGTCATCGTCATATCAAACAAACAAATCAAAGACATGCATGTTTTCAAGCATTCATACGTCTCAAATCTCATACGCACATTCTTGTTTATACAAAGTAGTTTCTCACAAAAGATCAATGAGTGCATATTTTTACCCAAATCAAGCTTATGGAATGGCTTATATGTCTACTTATCTTGCAAATGCCTAATAATTATTATTTCACTAACAAACTCATCAGCATCACAATTTCCAAAAGCGTTATTCTTCTTGCCATCATTCCACGCAAATGTATTATCATCAATCAAAGGATGGCAAGTAACCACATCAAAGTTCAGATCACTTCTAAAGGACAATTCATCAACAAGGTTTCCATCAACAATCGAATAAGGTAGAGGTGCTTTAAGAATTTCAAAACTCATACCTTGCTCCTCTTTTGGCATAGGCGAACTAAGATAGTTGAGAACGTTACCTTTTTCAACCAAGGTGAACCTTCTCTCCTTGGAAAGGTATTGGAGTTGAAAATTATCGTCACTCAGCCTTTTGGATACCTGATAAGCAGAAACAGAACAAGAACAAGTTTCATATGGATTAGTTGAAATGCTCCTCACTTTTTCTGGTTCATTTGTCTCTTTTTCTCTCGTTTCTTTTTTAATCTCAACTTCTTTTTTTCTCTTTTCATTTCCTCTCTCCTTTTCAATTTTATTTTCGACCTCACTCTCTTTTTTGATTTCTTTTTCTTTTTCAATCTCTTTTTCTTTTCTTTCGGTTTCTCTTTCTCGCTTGCACTCTTGTTCAACCTCAATTTCTTTTTTGAATTCTTTCTCTTCATTTTCTTTTTCTCTCACTTTTTCAGTTTCTTGTTCCTTTTCTTTCATTTCTTTCATTTCTTTTTTTCGTCTCTCGATTTCATTCCATATATGCTCATTTTCTCTCATCAACATTTCTTGTCTTTCTCTTCTTCTTATTTCTTTTTCTTTTTGCCTCGCTCTTTCATTATAGGATGGAGATGTTGCAAATGAATCAGCACAAAATGCCTCTCGTTGGGTATAATTAGAACGACTTTCATACAAAAAATGATCACCTCTTCGAGATTGATTCTTGGCGGACGAATACCTTGGTGCATATGAAGGACTACTTGTGATTCCTCGTTCGTCACCTTGAAAAGCTTCAAACTCAAAACTTGCTTTGCTTCGTCTTGAGTTCCTCGTTGAATATAAATCCCGATAAGAATCTCTTAGCGAGTAGTCTTTGGACGCGTATTACCGTGATGATCTCGACTACGTTTCTCGACTTGGTGGATTTTGTTTCCGTCGGGCCTTTTCCTCCACTCGTTCCAAATGTCTTTTTAAAGGCCTTAGTTTTTCCTCCAACATTCAGCCTATCTCGTTCCCAAGTATTGAAATTCATCGGTATATAATTCTTCTCGAGACATGATTTAATTGCACAAAAAAATCTCACGTTTCACTCGTAAAGAAAATTGGATAGCACACCACTCGTGTTTACGCTCATTTAATGGCTTTTGCTCGCTCTAATATACTCACCATTTGATATGAGTCACAAAGGCCCAACCCAAGCTTAAGAAGGTGATGGGCTCAAATCAAGAAAATCAAGAAATCGAATCTTGGCCCAATTTTGCTGTTCGGAGCGATTTCAAGAATCAAGAAAATCAAGATTTCAAATCTTGGAAATCTTGGTCCAAGAAACCGAATCTTGCAGCCAAAGCGCGTTGGATCTCCATTACGAGCGTCAACGACCCAATTTCGGTAGGAGATGGATCACAAGCCCAAATTCTTAAAGGCGAGGCCCAATAAGCAAATTCCCAGCCCAATCAAGAAATCCATACATATTTAGTTGAAAATCAGGCCAAAATGTCAAAGGGCCCAATTTGTAAACATTTTAGTTGTTTAAGTTAATTTTTTAAGTTTTAGGAATATCACATGTTAAATTCGGCCCAAAACAGCCCAATAGGATGCATGGCCGAATTTTCCTTTGTTTTTTTTAATTAAGTTTAATTTTTTAAGTTTTCTAATTAGATTAGGATTTGTTGGAGGCCTATATAAGCATTGGCCAGCCACCCTTTGTAAACATCTTATTATTATTATTTTTTTTATCAAATTTTAGATTTGTTGAGTGCAGAATTTTCTTTGGGGTTTTCTCCAAGAATTCTCTCTTGAGTTTTCTTTAGAAGTTGTTTTAACAATCTTTTGATTGTGGGAGCCATCTTCAACCTTCTTCTTGCCATCGATATTCTTTGGAGGGGAGATTAGAGCCGTTTGAAGGGAGTTGTGATATCTTTCGGGATTTCAAGGCTTCTTAGGACTTATCTTTTAATTTCTTACTGTCAATTCTTTCTTAATTTCTACTTGTGCTGAATCTTTATCTAATTTATTTTCTGTTTTTATTGTGTTTTCAGCATTTTTACTATCTTAAGGAATCAACCCAAAAATCCCCAATTTCTAGGGTTCTTCCATACTCTTTTTGGGTGAAATTAGATTGTCGAAATTTGGGGAAAACTATCTTGGTGTTCAATTGGGCAGAATCACAATCTCCTCTAGGGTTTCAAGAACCCTTATTAACACTTATTTCTATTCTCAATTTGATTCTTTGCTGATTTGGGGATTTTATTTCAGATCTGGAAATTCAAAGTTCTAATCTTTTAATTTTCTGTTTCGTTTCAGATCTGATTGTTTAGGGTTTTCGTAGGAGTTTCCTGTGACTTGGCAACTCGATCTTGGTCCGCATTACAATTGTAAGATAACTAAAGAATTAATTATTTAAACGCATTGAAATTGTAATTAATGGACACAGTACTTAACCAGTGCATGTTTAATTCTTCTAAGGTAGCTGAAGATTAGATTAGCATTGTATTTGGTGATACATATGTCTTGCATAACTTGCAAGATTATTGATTAAACTGTTTCAAGGTAAGGATACTTTGTTACATCACATAGCCTTTTATATGCTTATTAGGTTGAATTAATCGTTTGAATCAACATAGGAATATGCGAGAGATTGTTTAATCTAATAAGTATGTATGTGCAATAACATGTTTATCTTTATAAATCTATTTTATCGGTCGAATTGACATAGGAATATGTACAAGAGATGAATGAATTTTTTATTTGTAAATATGTTCATAAGTTAGAAAATTACCGAGTTGTCGTTATTTATTAGTAATAAGTATAAGCATAAGTTTAATGATTCTAAGGTAAGGAATTGTAATTAATCCAACACAATTATATCATCTTGTTTAAAATTAGCTTTGAAATCGTGCATTAGAACTTTATTTTATTTTATTTTATTCTACTTTTTTTAGTTTTTAATTATTTCCCAAATCCAAATATTTTTCTTTCACCAAAGTGTTTAAACTTACTTTCATAAATAATTCTTTTATAGTCTCTGTGGGTACGATAGCTCGACATTTACTTGTCACTTTATTACTTGTTGCGATTATGTACACTTGCACATTTTCGCCGTTCCACTTGATTGCGTTACAGTCGGTATAGTGAGGGAGAAATTATAGTGAGTAAAAGAGAAAGATGAAGAGGCATCTTGTATTATGGAGAGACATTGTAACACCCCTTACCCGAGACCATCGTTGGAATCGAGCACGAGATGTCATCTAACTTAACTTACTAGTTCGGAGCATAAAAACTTACTTTTCAAATTAATCTCACTGCTCACAACAAAATTGTCCACCTGCGCGACTGTCACTAATTTAATTATAACTCGAGTTACGAAACTCGAAATTTAAATCCATAAATTTTCCCTAAAACTAGACTCATTTCCATAAAATTTTCAGAATTTTTGACTTAGCCAATTAGTACAGTTTATTCATTAAAGTCTCCCATGTTTCATAGCTTGATAGTTTTGACCTCTTGGCACTAAAAATCAATTATTTCATTGTACAGAATTCATATAATGTTATTGTTTGTTTCTATCAAAAATAGACTCACTAAGGAATCTGGAAATATAAATTATGACCCATAAATCTTTCTGTACAATTTATAATGATTTTCTAAAGTCAGAATAGGGAACTTTAAAAACCATTCTGACCCTGTCTCACTAAAATTAAAATATCTCAAAATATAAAATTTCTTTTCCTACACCGTTTCTTTTATGTAAAACTAGACTTGATAATCTTTAATTCTATATCTCATTCACTCTCTAATTCCATTTCTACTATTTTGGGTAGTTTTTCAAATTCAGGTCACTGCTGCTGTCCAAAAACTGCTTCTTTGTATTAGTTACCATTTAAACATACATAACACCAAAACATATTCTTTACTAACCATTTCAATAGCTAATCTTAGCAATATCATTTGAACATACTCAAAATGATTAAGACTCTATACATGCCATAACTTTAAAAATTTTGAAAACACATAATATCGAGATGGTTGTGGTAGTGTGATACGAACTCCGACGATCCCCAATTTGAGCAAGCTCAAAACACTATAAAACAAAGGAAAGGAAGAAATGTGTAAGCTACTAATAGCTTTGTAAGTTACATGTAAACTATAAATACTCATTTAACAATTAACATTTCTCTCATATAACTAATCAAACATTTCTTAGCAATTTCAATCACTTACACATACATAATCTTACCAATTCACTTGCACATGCATTTATACACTTAACTTTAATCACATATGCTCATTCTTTCAATTGTAACTGCACATACACTTCATTTCATGTTCACTTTAACTCATTATTAATCCTGTTGAACACTCATAATATACACGGATACGTAGAGAATTAGCACATAAGTGCCACACTGATATGTAGCCAAAGCTACCACTGATATGTAGCCGAAGCTACCACTGTAATGTAGCCGTAGCTACCACTGAAATGTAGCCGAAGCTACCACTGATCAATAACACTGGAAATGTCCACGGGCCTGCTCACACAAGCTGTCAGGTGTCTGCAACACATGCTAGATCACCTGGGACTCACTATAACACTGTTACACTGGTCTCTAGTGACATGTCACTTGTATCCACTTCTATTCCTAAGTTCAACCGGGAATTTACACTTAACCCTTGATTTTAAACACTTTATCACTTGAATAATTCATGAACAATTTTCCTTCCACATTCAATATTAATTCACATATTGAATATAATTTACAATTTATATAAAAATATTGTTATTATTTACACATAACTTACCTCGGATGCCAAACGACTATTCTTGTAAATTAGTCCATAACCTTCTCTTTTCCCCGATCACTTCCACTATTTCTTTTTTCTTGATCTATATTAACACAATTTAATGTATTTTATCAACATTCCATTCCAATACAATTCATACACAATATTTTGACAAACTTACATTTTTCCCCTAACTTTTCAAAAATTCCACTTTTGTCCCAAAGCTCGTAAAAATAAAATTCACTAAATTCTTCAATTTCAAACCTCGCTAAATCATATTTCATGCTCATAACAGCCCTCAATTTCACAAAATCACAATTTTATGCACACTTTACTATCTTTCACAATTTAATCCTTTTTCAACATTTTCATCAAAATTCATCTAGTAAAACTTGTAATTTGCACTTCAAACATTTATTATCTAACATCACTCATCAAATTACAACTATATCATGAATGGGTCAATTTTTAAAATAAATGGTAAAAACATGAAATTCAAGCTTCAATAAGCATAAAAAACGAAAATAATTAAAAACGGGGCAAGAAATCACTTACAATTGAGCTTAGAAAAATCAAGAATCCTAGCTTATAGAACATGAAAGTTTCGGCAACAACTCTTTAATTTTGAAGAAGATGGACACTTGTTTTCACTTTATTCTGTCTTTTGTTCACCTTTGACAAATATACCCTTTTGTGTCCATAACACTAATTTATGGTCTATTTGCCACATAAACACTTCCAATTTCATGCAATAATTCAATTAAGTCATTTAATCACTAATTAGACACACTTTGCATTTTTCTCAATTTAGTCCTAAAAATTCAATGAGGTACTAAATCATTAAAATTTCCTATTCATATTTTCACACAATATTTCAATCAATAAGTAATTAATAAAAATTTATAAAGTTAAACTATTTCACTTTAGATTTGTGGTTGCAGAACCACTATTTTGATTAGGCCCTATTTCGGGCTATCACAGACATAAGGTTGACGGGAAGAGTTGTGTCCAATAGAAATTGCGCCTGCTCAGAAGGATCAAATGGCTGAGTGAGTTTTGATCCAACGGTGGAAACAAAATTTCTCTAAATTTTGAAGAGCTATAAATGATAGTGCAGACGTATGGAATGCGCTGACAACAAGATTTCAATGTGTGGACAATGGTACCTAATTATTCTTCAAAAAAGAAGGAAAACAAATTTTAAAAATAACATAAAATAAAATAAAATCACAGAGTACTAATTAAAAATTAAAACTTTTCGACCAATTTAATGGTCTCTGCCTGCTTTTGATCATTGTTCCCAAAATAGTGTTTCAGCCTCTGTCCATTTACTTTGAATTGGTGTCCGTAAATCTCAAATTGTGACTCCACCATTTGGAAATACGGTGAAAACTTCAAAAAGTCCAGACCAACGTTAATGCAATTTTCTTGGGTGCAATTTAAGTCAAGAATTGAATAATAAAAATTTTTAACCCACGACAAATTTTCGCTGTAAAATAATCTTGCCATGCCATCGTTTGGTCTTTTGCTTGTAAATTACAACATTTTCATAAGCATTTCTCCTGATCTCCTCTAGTTCAGTGATATCTAATAGTGTTTTCTTTCTAGTCGCTTCATAGTCCATGTTCACTTATTTAATTGCCTACATTGTTTTGCATTCCAGGTCGATTGGCAAGTGACATTCTTTCCCAAAAACCAATTGATATGGCGACATCCCTAATGGAGTTTTGTATGCTATACGCAATGCCCATAAAGAGTCATCCAATCGGAAAGACCAATCTTTCCTTGAAGGGTTTACAACTTTCTCAAGAATGTCCTAAATTTGTAGATTCGATACTTCGGCTTGTCCATTGGTTTGCGGATGATAAGTAGTAGCCATTCTATGATTAACTCCATATCTATTCAATGCAGTCGCCACTTGGTTGCAATGAAAGTGTGTACCCTGATCACTAGTCAATGCCTTTGGTGTGCCAAAGTGAGTGATTATATGCTTGTGAAAAAAATTTTACCACTGTCTTTGCATCATCCTTTGGGACTGCAACAGCTTCCACCCACTTCGATACGTAGCCAACAGCTACTAATATATACAGATTTCCAAATGAACTTGAAACCGTTCCCATAAAATCCATACCCCAAACATCGAATAATTCAACCTCTATAATTTGCTGTTGAAACATTTCATTACATTGGGATTTAGAAACAGTGCACTAACACATATCGCATTGCTTCACAAAATTGTAGGTGTCTTTGAATAATCTCGACTAGTAGAATCCTGATTGGAGAAATTCCTACGATCTTTTATCTGGATGTCAAATTCTTGCAACAGTAATATCCAACGTATCAGTCTTGGTTTGGAATCTTTTTTCGTATAGAGATATCTCAACATCGAGTGATTAGTGAATATGGTAACCTTTCCTCCGACAACATAGGAACGAAACTTGTCGAAAGCAAAGACTACAACCAACAATACATTCTCGGTGGTGGTATAATTGAGTTGAGCCTCTGTAAGAGTTTTGCTAGCATAATAGATGGCGTGAAATATTTTTCCCTTTCATTGTCCTAGAACTGCACCCACAGCAAAGTTGGTTGCATCACACATAACTTCAAAGGGTTAAGACCAATCTAGTGCAATGACAATGGGTGCATTCACTAGCTTCTTTTTATAACTAAAAAAAGGCATCCAGACATGCATCGTCAAAGAAGAATTTTTTATTATGTTCTAACAATGAGCACTATGCTTTGCAATTTCTGAATAATCTCTAATAAACCGTCGGTAAAACCCCACATGTCCAAGAAAACTGTGAATACCTTTCATGTTTGTTCGTAGAGGTAATTTCTCAATGATTTCCACCTTAGCTTTGTCTACTTGAATGAATTGACTAGAAATTTGATGTCCTAACACAATGCCTTCAGTTGCTATGAAATGATATTTTCCTAATTCAGGACGAGATGTGTGTCTTCACATTGCTACAATACTTTATCCAAATTGTCAGTGCAATGATCAAAATCATTTTCCTAGACTGAGAAATCATCCATAAATACCTTTAAAGAGTCTTCGATCATATCTGAGAATATTGTCATCATTCACTTTTGAAATATGGTTGGTGCATTGCAAAGACCGAAAGGCATACAACGCAAAGCAAATGTGCCAAAAAGGCATGTGAAGGTTGTTTTTACCTGATCCTCCGGTGCAATAGCAATTTGATTGTACCCAGAATAGTTTTCTAAAATGCAATAATAGGCCTTTCCAATAAGTCGATCCAGTATTTGGTCGATTAATGGAAGTGGGAAGTGATCTTTCTTTGTGGCTGCATTAAATTTGCGATAATCCGTACAAACTCGCTATCCCGTGGGAATGCGTGCAGGAATTAATTCGTCCTTATCATTTCAAACCACAGTGATGCCACTCTTTTTAGGCATGCATTGCACTGGACTAACCCAACTTCTATTAGAATTTGGGTAAATAATTTCAGCATCAAGCCATTTTATGATTTCTTTCTTGACAACTTCCTTTATCTTTTCATTTAATCTTCTTTTTTGTTCAATCAATTGCTCGCCTTCATCTTCCAACTTGATCTGGTGCATACAAAAAGACAGACTAATACCTTTAATATCGGTAATACTCTAGGAAATAGCTCGTTTATGTTGCTTGAGAATATGGACCAATTTCTTTTCTTGAGTTGCGTCCAGTGTTTTGAAGACAATAATTGGGAGAGTATTGTGATCACCTAGGAAGACATATTTAAGAGGAGAAGGTAATGGTTTCAATTCCAGAGTAGGAGCTTCTTCAATAGATGGTTTAAAAATTGGGGTTGTTCTGTTGGCTAGGTCTAAGGATTCAATTTTCCATCCATGCTTAAGTGCAAGATTTTTAAGGGTATGTCACGACATCCACAGTCTGTGTCACGATATCAAAGGAAAACTTGAGTTTTCTTCCATTATGTTCCCTATATGGTGACAAAGAGTCATCTGTGTTATGAAATAGTGACCAGTATTCATTCGGTACGTCTTCTAATGATCTCCTGCACACTCACAAAGTGCGTTAGCTCGCCCTTGGGCCTCATTCGACCCCTAAGGTCAACAAAATACTCAATTCGCACATTTTATTGAAATGTACATAAAACTAAGTAAACTTTACTAAAACATAATGAAAATGTTTGTATTCAAGCTCTTTAAATGCGAAAACTAGTTTAATCTGTTACACCAAATTACGACAAATCAATTTCTTTGCGGAGAAATCAAAAACTCCCTTGCTAAACTTGGGGAGCTTTCGGCCAAGTCTTTTGGTGTGCATGGTATGCATTTTCTCACCCATTTTTAATGATTTTTATGTTTTTGAGATAGTTGCAACTAGGTCCAGCAAAGTCGTATCTTTGTTTTCAAAACTGTTAAAGTTAGTTAAAATTACAACTGATGAATTTTTGATGTTCTCGATGTTAAATGGAAGATTTTGAAGCTTGGAAATGTTTTAGGACTATTTTGGCAAGTGATTTTGTATAGTTTTTAAGTTTAAAGACTAAATTGATAGTAAGTAAATTTTGGTAGGGTGTTTGTAAAACCCGTAAACCATATCCGTTGCCGAAATAAGGTTACGGAGCATTACCGTGAAAACAAAACATCAAACATTCATTTTTAACATTTCATTCTGCATATCAAAGTCCATTCAATCACATGTATATCGTCCCTTATTTGAGCCTTCGAGGCCTCAAATACACTTTAGAAATGATTCAGGACTAAATCGAAAAGATTTAAAAACTTAATGGAAAAATATAGAAAAACTCACACTGCAGGGGTCACACGGTCGTGTTGCTGGGCCGTGTGACTCACAATGCTGAGACACATGCTCGTGTCTCAGACTGTATGGACATTCGAAGTAGGGACACACGATCGTGCCCCGGCCCGTGTCTATACCCGTGTAACTCTCTAACTTGGGTCACACGACCAAGTCACACGCCCATGTGCCAGGCCGTGTAACTCTTGAAATGCAACCTTTAAAAACTACAGGGGACACACAGCCGTGTTGCATGACCGTGTGTCACACACGGCCGAGACACGCTCATTCGTGTCTTAGACCGTGTCGATAAGACATATGCCAATTTCAAGCCATTCTTTTCGCCCATTTCAAGCTCACACCTACAAGACATTTGCACATACAAACAAGCTTTCAAACATACCTAAAATATGCATATTAAGACCAATTCAATAGGTCATTTATCCATACATCCAATATGTCATAAGGAACCTCAATCACATACATCAAACATACCTAATATGTGCATATTTCACTATTAAAAAACTAACTTGTATCCATACCAAAACATATCAAAATTGACACACATCAACCATACTATATTAGATTTATGCCATATCAAAATAACCTTACCATTTAGAGCACTTCACACATGCATCATAACCATCTAAATGACATCAAACAAGCCATTTCCAAATGGTTCCAATAACCAACATATATATATAAAGCAAAATTATGTCCAAATGGTCGTAATTCAACCAAACATACTTGACTAAATTTCATATCAAAACATGCCCTAAATGATCACTTTGTAAAGATGCCAACATTTACCACTTTAGCCATAAAACAATGCATCAATTTGATCTTATAAACACCAACCATTAAGCATCAGAGTGCCATAAGCAAACCAATCCATCAAGGCATCATAATAACATAAGTTTCGCGTATTCAAAGCAATGTTACATGCCAATATCATGAACTAAACATTAGACATAAGTCCACCTATACATGTCATTATAACCATGACCAAAGCATCAAAATATACCGATAAAATCGATGGATAGTGTGATGGATCTTCGACTAGCTTCTAACCCGATCGAGCTTTTGATAATCTGTAAAGTAAGAGAAACATAACCACATAAGCAATGAATGCTTAGTAAGCTTGTATAAACTTTAAACATAGCATTCCATTTCAATAATGAACTTTATAGATTAAATATAAAGCTATACCAATGCCTCAAGATTTATCAAACCTAATCATCAACTCACAATGGAATAAGTCTAATAACACCACATATACTTATCATTCCTAGGATAGTATGATTTCATAAGACTTTGAACACTTCCATTTACCTACTTTCCATTTCATTTACTTACTTTAGCTTAAATAACAACATCAATTCATTAAATAGCATATTTGTTCATGAGCTAGGTTTATTCATCCATAACATATGTAAATTTCTCAAGTACAAGTACAGCTTTCAACAAATCATTCCCTTTTATTTCGTCATATTTTATTTCAACTAAAAACTTACCTTTTCACACCCATTTCATATGCATAACACACATGATATAAGTATAACATCAACCGTGACTACGAGCTAGTGCATTTAACATAGCTCTTTTAAAATCAACTACATGATAAACCATTTCATAAGAACTTACATACTTTAATTTATACCACCTTTTCATGTACATAAGCATATTACCAATTGAACACTTATGGTTTCAATGTATTTCATTAAGACTAAGCACGATATAATCCAATCATAAGCTTGCCACAAGCCTAAGCATCATCCACAACTCATGTTAGAGCATCAACTCATAAATTGCAGGAAATAACATAAGGTAAGTCATATACATGAATAACATCATTTGAAAACTTCAAATTCATGAGCGTAAACATAATTTCATTGAACATTACCTTTTCATTCCTTTTTATAATTCATGACATAAGTCATTTGAATGCTTACTGTACCTTCCCTTTTTATGCCTGTTGAACCACTTAGAATAATATCAAATACACGGTAAAGCTCACACAAAGTGTGGTAAACATATAGTCATAGCTTATACGAGCTGTAAAATGGGCCTGCTCACATAAGCTGACGGTCAGAATGGAAGCTACACAATGTTGCTCACACAAAGTGTGGTAAACATATAGTCGTAGCTCATATGAGCAGTAAAATGGGCCTGCTAACAAAAGCTGACAGTCAGAATGGAGGCTACACAATGCTGCTCATACAAGTTGTCGAGTATCCACAACTAATGTCAGACCTCAGCCATCAGTAAGACATTCAAGACCAACACCCAAAATAAGATAACCTGCGTCTGCTCACACAAGCTGTTGGTCAGAACGCAGCTACACGATGCTGCTCACACAAGCTATCGAGTATCCACAACTAATACCAAACTCAGCCACGGGTAGGACATTGAGGACCAACACCCGAAACATGGTAACCCTAATACCAAACCTTTAATATTTGTTCAATAAACTAAAATTTATCAAGTCAAAATTCAATATACAACCTTAGTTGACTCATATGAATTAAATAGTAATTATTACGGATTCTTTAGTTAGATTCGTGGTTCAGAAACCACGATTTTCGATACCATTGAAAAATAGATTGTTACAACACAAGCTAGAGGATATTTTCAATACTTCATTACTTTCATTGATAACTTCAACAGATATGGGTAAATTTATCTTATGCACCATAAATCTGAAGCCCTTGAAAAGTTAAAGAAATTTCAAAATGAAGTACAAAACCAACTAGGTAAAAGTATTAAGGCACTTAGATCAGATCGAGGAGGATAATACTTAAGCATAGAGTTTGATGAGTTTTTGAAGGAATGTGGGATTGTCTTACAACTTACACCTCCTAGTACTCCATAATGGAATGAGTTATATGCTTAAAAATGTGGTATTTTTTTGGTCTGAAGTACATGTATCGATAATTAGGTTTTAATATCGATACCTCCATGTTTTTGAAATGTACAGTAAGTTAGAATCCTAAATTGGTATCGATACCCTATCATGAGTATCAATACTCGGGGTAATTTTATCGATACTTTTACAAATTTACCGATAATTTCTAAGACTTTGGTTTTATTTGCAAGAAATAGAATGTTGATTTGGTACCAATTTTTCCAAGCGATATCGATACCACTTAAAGGAAATATCAATACACATATTCTAGTATCGATACCTACGTAATCAGTTTTGAGATTTTGCTAAATAGACCTTATGCATGTTTAAGTATTATTATAAGACTATTTGATGTATGTTTAGCTTATAATGATGATAATTAAATAGTACGATTAACTTAAAACCTATACGAATGTTAATATGAAAGATGTTTCTTCTAGAATGAGCCTTTTATTTGTTGTGTATGGCATGAGATGGTGGTGTGACATCTTGATATTCGAGCTTGGCGACCGAGCCAAGTATAGGATGTTACTTCATTTTTCTATTAATATTAGTACATATTAATACTGATTTATTTCATTATACTATTTCAGATTTGTTGAGATTTTTTAGAAAAATATTTAATATATAATACTTGCAAATATGAAATGAATGAGATTAAATAAAATTCAATACTCATCAATTATATAAAATTTCCATTAATAAATTTTATAAGTACAATCCATTATTCAACCAATCCAGAATAAGAAAAAAATCATCCAAAATAATTAAAAAAATCAAAGCACTTATATTTTTATAAAAAATAATGTACAAATTGTAAATTTTCAATTATAGCTAACGAGTTTTGGCTTGAGAGTATACCATTAACACTATATTTGGTAGGAGTATTAGTTTTTACACATGTATAAGTTATCAATAAACTAACTTAATTAGTAATATTTAGTCACTCTCATGACTTTTTTTTTAACAAATAGAAAGAAAAGAGTTTGCTTATTTTGAAGAGGTCTTAATTTTTACTATAGCTTTTACTCATTTTTCTAATTTCATGTTTAAATTTACACTAACAATTTTTTATTTTATACCTAACTATTGAAATACATATATAATAAATAACAACATGTTTGTTTCACATGAATGGCATAGCCATTCCAATCTTATTCAACACAACAAAACCATTCAATTGTTTGGTTGGCTTAAAACCTATTCCATTGAATAGCCATTACAACCTAATTCCTCAAAAACAATGAATAGCAATTCAGTGCCATCTCTAATGAATGACTATTCAATGGTTCCAAGAATATACAAAATTATTTTTCTTCCTGTTTTACCCATCTCACATCCTCTTGAAGCTCCCATCTGAGATTTTTGATTATCAACTTTGAGTATGAAATTTCTTTGTTCTATTTAAACTTCATCTCTTGTTACTTTCTCTTTACCATCACCATTCTCCTTAAGTTAAAACCTAAAACAATATACCTGTGTAGAATCATTTGGAGTGAGCAAGAGGAAGAGGGTTTTGAAAGAAGAAAAACACTTTAATTGTCGTCTTGAGAGAGAAACACAAGAATCAAGGAAATAATATCAAAACCATGAATACCAACAACAACAACAACAAAAACAACAACCATGTTGAAAAAGATCATCGTAATAAAGAAAGCCTTGATTTTAGGTTCAATCAAACCCTCAAGAATGTCCAAGGGTACCTCTTTCTAATCATTCCAATTTCCCATTACTTTTCTTCCTCTATTTTCCTTTTGGTTTCTTAATGTTGATTATAGATTGTTCTTTTTTCATTTGATTTAGAGAAACACCTTCTGATCTTTCAAATTTCAAATTTGATTTTGAATTCCCATGGAAGAATTTTTCCTCTTTAGGGGGAAACTTTGATTTCGAAATTTTTTTTAATTAGGTCTATTGGGTTTAATTTGTTGCAGTTTGCACTCAGATTGAAAGCCCTTTTTGGGAATTAAAGTCAGATCTCACAAGTTCTACTTAATGGCATAATCTGATTTTTCTTTCTTTTGAAAGATGATCCTTTGATCATTGTACTTAGATCATAGTGTTTATCTATTCTCCCTAAAAACGTCTGATATTTTGATGTATGTTGTAATTTGATCATGGCATTGTTGTTGGGGAATCATAGGCATTATAGGGGTTCAAAAAGGGTTACTCATTGTCTTTTAGCCTTGTTTTACTGATAATAAAAGGGACAGTTACTAAACGTGGGGAGTTCATAAAGGTTATGGAACAACAATGTTACAATTTGTTTGTTTATGCTTATGAATGATAATATTGTTGAGCTTGGATTTCTTATCATAAATTAGTTGAAATTCTAACACGGATTGTGGAGTTTTTTTTCTTAATGTAACATGGCTGAAGATCATTGCTAACATGGGTTGCAATGTTGTTTTTCTTTATGCAAATCTCTCTCTCATTGTCAAGAAGTCAAATTGAAAAAATTTCCTCTGCAGTAAAGTTCCTTTGTTGTGTTATATAACCTTTATTACCTTGCCTATGTGGAATGTTTCATATAAAAAAATTCTCTTACAATTCACTAGATTATGCTTTTAAAGTTTTATAACATTTTAATTGTTGCATTCCTAGTGTAATGAGTTGCTTCTGTTTCATGATGCCAAGGTACTAGGCTTTGATCTAAGTATCAATGTATCTTTTTAGGAGGCGTTTAGTATCAGGTTTTAGTTTGTTCCAAATTCCTTATCTTAATGGTGTTATGTTTCTTTGTTGTATGATCTTTGTGGCTTTCTTTTCCAATTAACAGAATCAATGAAGCAACAATTTTGAGCGAATGAATCTGCATGTCTCATATTTGATATCCACGATTAACCAATTTGTCATCAGATGGATAGGTTGTATTTAATAAATAAATTTTGGTTTCTTGCTTGAAATTTTGCAATCGATTAATTAGTTATATTATTTTCATTTTCAGATGGATGAGGTGCTTGCTTCTGTCGCTAAAACAGTAAAGAACATTGTTGTGATTTATCTTATAGACATAACCGAAGTACTTGATATTAACATGATGTATGAGCTTTACGATCCATCGGTAGTGATATTTTTTTTTAGAAACAAGCACATTATGATTGATCTTGGCACTGATAATAACAACAAGATTAACTAAGCTCTCAATGACAAACAAGAGTTCATAGACATCATTGAAATTGTATACTGTGGGGAAACGAAAAGTCGTGGTTTGGTAATTGCTCCAAAAGATTACTCGACAAAGTACTGCTACTGAGTATTCTTGCAACCTGTAGTTGATCAGAAAGATTTAATGGTCATGTTTCGTGAATTCAATACAGACTATTTTCATTATGAACTGTGTACATAGATGTGTGTGTCGTTTGCAATGGTTGCATGAACGTGGAGGATAATCCAATTTGAGATGAAACTTTGAAATATATATATTTTATGTGTTCTTCTGATGCTTGTTTACAGTATAACACCTTGGCTTGGACTGACTTTCCTTACAGTTGTTTGATAAGGAACAAGTATTTTTATTTGACTATATAAAAATATAAATGATATGTTTATAAAGATAATAATCTTTTATTCAGCCATGGTTGTAGATGAATCTTTCAATTAGCTCAATTGAAGATTATGTAAACTTGATTTTTATTATATAAAAGATAAAAGAAATTTATTAAAGGAAGAAAAGAGTGCAAGGAAATAATGAAAGGATAATGTAATATTTAGCACATTAAATATGTGTTTAAAAATAATAAAGTAGGTTATATATTATTTTTATAATATTATATATTATGATTTTTATTAATTCATATTTTAATAATAATATTAAGAATATTATTAAATTATATATTATTTTATTAAATTGTATTTAATAATAATTATGTTAAAATATGATTAATTTTTTTATTATTTTTATTAAATTATATTTAATAATAATCTTATTAAAATTTAATAACAATAATGATTTAACTAAAAAAATTCTACTAAGGGTACTTTGGTCATTTAAGTCTTTTTTCTTATACTATTACAACATCTATTACATTCAACTAAACACAATAATACTATTACAACTTCATTCCATTCCATTGCATTCAACTAAATATCTGAATACTAATTACAACTCTATTCCATTATAACTCTATTACTGTTAAGGATCGTCCCGATTAAGCAACAAACAAGTAAAATAGCAGAAGAAATTGAGAAGATGAACTCACAAATTTAACGTGGAAAAACCCCTCCAAAGAGGATAAAAAACCACGGGTAAAGATAATTTTACTATAATGGCAAAAGAATGAAGAGTACAAAAGATGGAGATAAAACTAAACCCCGAAAACCCGAAAAACAAAGAACCTTCAAAACGTAAACACAAAATTCTCTGAATGTGTTATGAGTTCTAATC
This sequence comes from Gossypium hirsutum, assembly GCF_007990345.1. NCBI lineage: Eukaryota > Viridiplantae > Streptophyta > Magnoliopsida > Malvales > Malvaceae > Gossypium > Gossypium hirsutum. The sequence continues at coordinate 21,602,924 of NC_053449.1, read as the reverse complement.
TAATGGGTGTATTTTCTAAGGTTGTACAACAGCCTATTTATAGGCTAAATTCATATGTCAAATAATAATAAAATAATCTAAACTAATCGGTGTTTGACTGAAATAAATAAACAGAGTTTAACTAAAAGATTATTTCTCAAATTTGACTGAAAATAAGAGTCATACTTAACAATTACATTATAGCTCTATTCCATTCTCTAACCAAATGTAATGTAAGGGTTTTCTTGGTGTTATATCATGTAATGAAGCGAGGATACAACTAATTAATATTTGTAATATATATATAGTTTTTATTACTGTAGGTCAAACGGTAATAAAAGATTTGAAAGTAGACAACTTTTAGCTCAAAACATGTTTCGGACGGTAGAATTGATTTCCCATTATACAATAGAAATCAACCGGTACAAAGCTAAAACGAAAAGCACAACATGAGGTTTCGTTTTACTTATTGGTACCGTATTTACTACTATGATTCCAAAACTTCAATCATATTTCAAACGGATTTCTTTAAATGAACATAAAGTCTAGGAATACAAGCATAATCAACCTTGAATTTCTGAAATTTATAAGAATCACAACAACTGCACCGCAGAGATTGGTGGAAAGGTTTTTAACCATTGAAATATTGTAGTTGAGCGTATTGTCATAAAAATCTTGCAGATATAAGGGCTTGCAATGGATGTTTCATCTGTACCGAGAACTCGCGCTATTCTTCCATATTGATATCACCCCCAGCTTTCCATTCAAAATTCCACACCAAATTCGCCACAAAATACTCTAGATGAAGTAGGACAAATCCTTCTTCGAGCACCAAACGGCATCATCTTAATCTCTTTGCTCCCTGTTATATCAAATCCCTCTCCATCTTCTGCACTCATGACAAACCTTTCTGGTTTAAACGACATTGGATCTTCCCACACTTTTGGGTCCATTCCCATATCTCCTATCATGAAATTCATAGTTCCATTTCTTGGCATGAAATACCCATCCAGAACCACATCCTCTGTTACTGCATGATGCAGCAAAAACCGAAGGGGCGGATGTCGCCTTAACCCTTCTAATATCACTGCTTTTAAGTATGGCTCTCATGCAAATCATCTTCTTTCACCATTTTCTCCTCATTTCCGATGACCCCTTTAATCTCCATGAACAGCTTCTGCTGGATATGTGGGTTTTTCACCAAGTTCGCCATAATCCATTGCAGCAGTGCGGATGTATTATCCGTTCCTCCATTGAGAAATTCTGAGCATAAACCCAGAATTTCTTCAACATCAAGGCTTCTATTCTCTTCTGGTAGCTTCACATCTAACAAGGTATCAACGTAGAATGAGATGCCATGTTTATTGTCGTCTTGATTTTCACCTTCATTTGACTTTTCTTGCTTTAACTTCTTTCGATCTAGTATCAAAGGTACGATTAGGCGTCTCAATTTTTCTTGTAGCTGGAAGATCTTTTTCCATTGTTTATAAAAGATGATCATTGTTACTCTCGGCAAAACCGAAACCATACTCACTTCACCAAAAGTCCGCATCATCCCTCTCAACCTCGGCTATTTCTTTGATTTTCTGTTCTTCAAGTTCTTTTCCGAAGCACATGAAGGCGAGCAAGCTAAACATGGAGTTCCGGAACTGATCCGTCACTTCGACCCAACGATCAGCAGAATCAGACTGATCCTTGAGGAGTTTCAAGAGTCTCTCCAAAACCACCTTGCGTGCATAAGAATAAGATTTCACACGAGAAGAATGAAGCATTTCAGCCGTAAGGTTACGGCCTAGCACACGCCATGTGGGGCCATAGACGGCGGTGGTGATAACAACTTGCTCTCTACCATCTAAAGGTGGAGGACGGTCGGCAAAAATGGCACCATTTTGAACCAATGCTTGGTGGGAAAGAAAGCGATCGGCGATGAAAATAGCCGGGCGAGAACCAAAGTGGAGGGTGATTATAGGACCCAATTTGGCATGGAGGGACTGAAGTATATGATGAAGGTCATTAAAGGATTTACGGAACAAGAACAAGTTACCAACGATGGGGAGAGGATATGGGCCTCGTGGGAAGTTTTGAGAGGTTTTTCTGGTTTGAGTCAGAGAGTTGAAGAATAGTTTGAGGATAAGAGCGATGAACATGTAGATTAAGATGAAGAACCAGGGTTACGGTATGCCACAGCTTTCAATGTGCCTACGTACATGTAGGCCAATACTTTATAGTTTATATGCAATGTAAACTGAAGTTTACTAAGTACGTGGGTTCTTGTTAACATCAGCACGTAACAAACTTTTTATTTTGTTCATTAGTTAGATCATCTTTAAAGTTGATTCTCTTTTGTCATTTCTCAAAAGTCTATCTGCATGCCAGTCACATCTCATGGCATCACCCTATGCATCCATTTTTCTTTATTCTATAAACCAGGGTTTTTTAAATTAATATAAAAAATTAATTCAAATTATTTAAACAGTAAATGTCGATGTGAACACCGTTTATAAAAAATAATATTTTTATTTAGAAATAATTTTTATTTTTTTGTCATGTATATTTTCTATAATCATACAATAGTATTGCTAAATTTATAAATTTAAAAAATAAAAAAATTAAATTATGATAAATTAAAATAAATAGAATAACTTTTAAGTTAAATTACTCATATATACCTTTTTTTAATTGACCAAATAGGTCGATTCTTTCAAAATTAGAAAAATAAATCGATTTTGAAGAGAATGTGTGAAAACGCGTCTAGCTGGGCGTGCTTTCCTACAATGACCATTTCCCAACGGTCGGAATTTCAACGAGACAACGGTAAATTTTTTAAGGGGCAATGGCTTTTTTCTATAAATACCAGACTATTTTTCAGTCTTTTCACTCAAATTTAACTCTATCTATTCTCTCTAAACTCTAAATTCTCTTATCTTAACTCTTTTAAATCTCTCAATTTTCTCAAGTTTTGTTCGAAATTTGCCAATACATTTGTTTAAAAACATTATAGTTTTATTTTATTATTTCGTATATTATTCATTTCAATTAAATTTTCATCAATGGCAAGTTAACTTATTTGTTTTGACAACAAGCACATTTTCGCTACTCAATCGGTTATGGTAAGGAAAAATTTTAATTTTTTTATTTTCAATTAAGTTAATTTTAATATTTTTAATATTTAAAATATTTCAAAATATTTATATATATAAATAGGTGGATGATCGTGTTTTCGAGGGGTTCATACATAATTTTTTAAATAGCCCAGACACTAAAATTCATGGTTACTTCCAAGATGTGGGATTCTTACATACGTCTCGTATGCTCGAAGGCTACAAATTGGATCCTACACTTATCAGTGCATTGGTGGAAAGATGGAAACTCGAGACACACAAATTTCATCTTCCATGTGGTGAGTGTACAATCACTCTCGAGGATGTAGCTTTACAACTCGGTTTACTGGTGGATGGGCCAGTGATCATTCCCAGTAAAGAGGACCTTTGCGAGGCATTTTTAGGACGGTGCCGAAGAAGTTTCAAGGTGGCCAGATAGATATGAAATGGTTGGAAGATAATTTCAAAGACCTTCTTTCGGACGCAACTGACGTCATCAAAGAACAATACACCTGATCATTCATCTTGAGGTTAATCAAGGGCATTCTAATGCATGATAAACCTCAAAATTTGGTACACATAAGGTGGCTACTACACCTAGTTGACTTCAAAGAATGCAGACGACTGAGTTGGGGATCAACCGTGTCGGCCACATTGTACAGGAAGTTGTGTCTGGTGACAGAATCGGATAAGATGTCAATTAGTGGTTGCCTACTCCTATTGCAGTTATGGGCGTGGTGGTGGGTACCATTTTTAAGTCCTCGAGTAAACGACCCTTATACATTCCCATTGGTGACAATGTAAAATTAATTTGATAATAATATATAGTTACCATAGAAAATGTTGTTTATTTATTATATGTTTGAATTTAACATATTGTTTGAGTAGGTGGAACCATGGGCCGAGTTATGTGGGACTACCAGAGCAACTCAAGATATCCTATTGTTGTTAGATCAACGCTCAGAAGTCGAGATTAGTTACTGATTTTTTTCTAACCTATAATAATTAAGCAATGATTTGGAAATTAAAATTTTGTAGATAACAAAATTTATAATTGTGCATTACAGTTTGAATGGATGTCAAACGTCGTTCTGGATATCATAAAATGTGTCATGCCCGGATTTTTGGCCATTCGAAAAATATGGGACGTGAAGGTACCATTGATAGTTTACACGATGATGGTGATGCACAAATCAGATCGAGTGAAGCAGCAGTTCGAGTGAAGGATAAAATTTCGCCGCCACCGCAATACATCAAAGCACTACACAACCTTGATTTACAAGGGAAAACCAACGAAAATTGGTGAGATTTCCACAAGAACTATATCGAAATTGGGGATCATAGGATGGATTTCGTACCCATTTCCGAACTTTTTTCACATCGTACACGGTGACCTGTTTGGAGTACATGCCTTGGTTTAGACTTGTCAGCAAGCCATATATACTGTGAGTAGAGGCGAGGAGTAGGCAACTATCGCCAAAGAGGCCATGACAATTGCCCTAGCATCGTTGATCCAAAGTAAGTGTCACGACGGGTTCTGTTACACACCAAACTCGTCTGGGACAGGCTGGCCTGAATTCGAAGCATTACATTAGCCACCTAAGCGACTCTTTGGCTAACGACCACCCAAGACACACCCCAAGCTTATAACACCTCAATCATATCTGAATTTTAGTTATTTATTAACGCGGAAGTAAATTATGAGCTAATTTTAAATTTTTCCTAGGTAATTTCACCTAAGGGCACTCTCATCATTTTACCACCTATAGTAAAACTAACCCGATTTTAGATCTAAATGTTTACTGATCTTCTTTTAATCAGAATTATGTAAGCCTATAAGTTGAAGCTTAAACTAAGTTCGTTTGCTATGTCTAATTCAAGTTTTACTATTAGGGACTAAATTGTAACTAATACAAACTACCAGGACATATTTCAAATTAAAAATTAAGTGTGTTTCTATCGAATTTTACCAATTATGAGACTAATCATAAAATTTTACCAAGTTACCTTATCATCTAGGGCTCTAATTAGACTAATCAAATTTCAATACCAAATTATAACATAACCAAATTAGAATACCAATTTAAAAAGACAAAAAATTTTAGGTAGATCGTGTCCCTAAGACCATGTGTCATTAAATGCCTGTGTTTGTGTCATGAAAAACTTTTAGGCAGATCGCACATGCCCGTGTATGATAGCTCTAGTTTCCACACGCCCGTGTACAACCCCTCACACGCCTGTGTGGACAGGCACATGCCAATGTGAAAACCACTCACCTATTTTTGCAAAAAACTCGTTTAAAATCCTGATTTTGCAGATTATAGTGACCAATTAAACCCAATTTAACTACAATTAATTAACATATATATACATACACATTCAATTTAATTTATGGACATCAATTAAGCCTTAATTAAAATGAATTAGGCAATCAATTTCATACATAACAAACACCAAATAAATCAAACAAGTGGCGTACCTTAGTCGCTAGTAAACAACTCCATGGAAGCTTCATTTAAACAATCGTTAGTATAAATTTCATGCTTCACACACCGTGTTATCAATCATCGTGTTATCAAGCAACAATACACTGCAAATCATTCAATAATTAAACTCAAACATGCCTCAAAATGATTAAAACCATCCAATATAATTGTCCAATGTCCAAAGTCCAATTACAACCAAAATCAAACTAATTCACGGGAGTTTCACAATGCCCGACTACAATCTCTAAAATGTGTAATTAAGTCTCTACCAAGCCTAAATCTCTTGGAACTCTGTTGCTGGGTTCCTCAGCTCCTTAATCTCGACAATGATCTGCACGAATGTGAGGATATGAGGTTTAAAAAGCTTAGTGAATGTTAATAAAAACAATAAATAATTTAACATACAATTCATGCTTAATTCACAACCAAACATGCACCAATTGTCAACCAAAATTAATTAAACATGCCAATCTAATTTCCACAAACATTTCCAATACCAAAATCAATTATTCATGGCTTACAATTATCAAATGATATAACAACAATCACACATAAATATCATGACATTCATTTCACATGGCTTAATCGGGTGATCATATATCAGATAAACAGATCTCTAAACTCCTATAAATAACAAATACAGTCCACCGAATTGAGCGGGTCGAAATACGCGCTTCTTTATAGCGCCTTAAATATCCCATTGAATGGAAACTCATGCTCAAAACTCCCTTATCTACTCCAACAAATCAGTCCACCTAGCCATATGCTCACAATGTCACATATAAAGGTGAGTACCCACAAATCCAATGACATGCCAACTATATCCAATGAATCCACCATGCATGTTTCCAATATATTCAGTCAAACATAACATACAAACCAGTCAATATAGTGCTCAATTTAATGTGACAAAATGATTATGTATAACTTGTAACATAACCATTTAGCAACCAATTAAATCAAACAATTCATTCATCAATTTCCCATATTTAGTTACCAATTATAACATCAACATATCATGATTAAAAATTTTAATCCACATGCTTTAAATCAACCTTAAAATTAATCTACTGAAATAACACAACACCACCCAAAAACTCACTTACCATTTTTTTAATACAAATTGAATTTTTACACATTTAATACCAATCTTGCAAAATCAATCATTTATCCATAATTAATTAATTTTAATCATTAATTAAGGTACTAATTAAACATAATTGAGGGTCAAATTACCAAATCACCTTTAGAAACACTCACCAACAATTTTATTCTATCACGACAAGTGATCAACTAGGCAATTTCGAGCTACAATTCCAGTTATCTCGGTTCTCTTCAAGATTGGGAGTTTTAATAGAGGTAAACTAGACATTACCACCTTTCCAATGTTATAATAAACACAATTTTTAATCAACTATACTAATCAAAATTCTCTCACAAAGATACCTTATCGGATTTTTAACATCACGTTGAAAACTTGATTCCTCACAAAATCAATCTCTCCAGCCCTCCTAATCACTTCCAAACATCAATACTAGACGAATTGCACATAAACTAAGCATCAACTTCACAAAAATCTGAAAAATCAATTCATGAAGATAATGAAATTCATATTTATTCAAATTACCTCACAAATCATGTTTAATCTTGACAAATAACAGAAAAAACCTTTTAATAGATCCATTTTGAGTTGGAACATCCATTGATTTGTGGATTTCCTCTCAAAAATCAAGATCCACCATTAAAGCACCTTAAGCTTTTGAAGAAGATGACATTGATAAAAAAAATCATGCAATTGACTCTCAAATCATGAAAAAACATTTCTAATCATCATAAAAATAAGTTTTGGATTGAAGATTACCTTTGATTCACTCTAAATTCGTTGATTGAAAATCTTGATATAAGAAGCTTGAAAATTTTTAGAATATTTTTGGCTATTTTTAAGAATAGTTTCGGGTAAATTGAGAGAGTATTTTGAGAAGAAAAATGGTTGCATCTATTCTTTGATGATAGATCTTTAAAACCATGCAAAGGAAAAAAATTATAGCTCCCTAATATGATGTAAATGGTGTGTAAAGTAGACGAGATGCATTGTTTTTAAAACTGAAACAACCCACCAGAATTTAAAAATTGGAGAATTCGCCTAATGGCCACTCCCACATTTCCTTTGTTTTACCATTTAATCCTTTCCCTCCAAAATTTCGAATTTTAAGGTTTATTTGTCAAATAAGTACTCCAAAATTTTCCTTATTTTACAATTAAATCTAATTTACTTAATATTTAAATTTAACTCAAATTAACCCCCACTAAAAATTATTTTAAAATTCTTTTTCGACCCAAATTAATTATTTTTCACTCATAATTATTTAATTACATTAAATTTAATTTTCCAAAAATATTTTTATTTTTTTGGATTATTTTTTAATCGATTTTAGATGAAATTAACCTCCTGAATTAAATTAAAAATTACTAGAAACCTCATAAATTCCTAGTTTCACACTTGGAACCTAAAAAATATTCTCGAAACTACTAGACCTGGTTTAGGGATAATACAACTCTCCCCCTCTAAAAAGAAATTTCATCCTCGAAATTTACCAGAATCAAACAGATATGGATACTAACGTTTAATCACATCTTCCGACTCCTAGGTGGCATCCTCAGTTTTGTGGCTGAGCCACAAAACTTTCACCAATGGAACTGTCTTATTGTGTAGCACCTTGACCTCATGATCTAGGATCGTAACCGATTCCTCATCGTACAAAAGATTAGATCGAACCTCGATCTCCTCAATAGGAACAACATGAGAAGGATCAGATCTGTACTTTCGTAACATGGAGACATGGAAAACAACATGAATACACTCTAGCTCAGGTGACAAAAACAAACAATAAGCAACCAGTCCAATCCACTTGGCAACCTCACAAGGGCCAATGAACCTCGGACTGAGCTTACCTTTCCGCCCGAACCTTAGAACTTTCTTCCATGGTGAAACCTTCAGAAATACCTTATCACCAACCTGATACTCGAAGTCTCGACATCTCAAGTCACTGTAGTAGTTCTGTCGTTCAGAAGCAGCCTTCAACCGCTCGCAAATAAGTCTCGCCTTATCTTCAATCTTCCGAACCAATGCTGGACCCAAATTCCTTTTCTCCTCCATATCGGACCAACAAAGAGGAGTCCTACACCTCTGACCATACAAAGTCTCGAACAGTGCCATCTAAATACTTTCCTGATATCTATTATTATGCGAAAACTCGACTAGTGGTAAATGACGATCCCATTTACCTCAGGAGTCAATATCACAAATACGAAGCATGTTCTCAAGAATCTGGATCACCTTCTATGATTGACGATCAGACTACGGATGATAAACTGAACTGAAATAAAGCTTTGATCCCAAAGCCTCATGCAACGCCTTTCAGAATCTCGAAGTAAACCGTGGATCTTGGTCTAATATGATTGAAACAAGAACTCCATGAAGACAAACAATCTTTCGGGTGTAGAGCTCAGCTAACTGATGCAGACTAAAAGTCGTATGAACTAGTAGAAAATGTTCAGACTTCGTAAATCTATCCATAATCACTCAAATTGAATCCTTACGTGTCGGAGTCAAAGGCAAACCCGAAACAAAATCCATCGTAATCCACTCCTATTTCCACTCCAGAATCTGAATAAGTTGAAGCAAACCCATTGATGTTCGACTTTCACCTTCTAACGAACCAAACATCTCGCAACAAATACGACAACATCCTTCTTCAATCCAGGCCACCAGTACAGAACCCGAAAATCTTGATACATCTTATTCCCACCAAGATGCATAGCAAAAGGACTACAATGAGCCTCAATAAGAATCAAGCGCCTCAGATCCTCGTCCTCTAGAACACACAAGCGATCTCGGAAACACAGAACACTATCATAGTTGAGATCAAAATCCCTCTAAACACCTGACTCAACCTAATGAATCTGACAAGCCAAACTCTCATCAAAAGGCTGATGCTCACGAATCTATTGTGAAAGATCCGACCTCACCTGAAGCTCAACCAATAGGCCCTCATCCTCAGAGATAGACAATATTGCAAACAAAGTTTTCAAATCAACCAGAGACTTGCGACTTAGAGCATCTGCAAGTACGACCGCCTTCCCCGAATGATACTCGATCACACAATCATAATCTTTCAGCAACTCGATCTAGCGCCTCTATCTCAAGTTCAACTCCTTCTGGGTTAGGAGATACTTAAAACTCTTGTAATTGGTGTATATCACACACCTCTCACCGTACAGATGAGACGCCAAATCTTTAGCGCAAACATGAGTTGAATAGTTACACTTATGCAACCTCAACTGCCGCGATGCATAAGCAACTACCCTACCCTCCTGTATCAGCACACAATCTAGTCTCGTATAAGAAACATCACTATAGACCACATACGCTTTACCGGATACCGACTGTGTCAACATAGGTGCTTTGGTCAAAACAGAACTTGAGCTTCTCAAAACACTTTTGCCTCTCATTAGTCCACTTAAAGGCAGTGTTCTTTTGAAGCAACTTCGTCAAAGAAGAAACAATGCTCGAAAACCCCTCGACAAAGCGACGATAATAACTAGCTAACCCTCAGAAACTTCTAACCTCAGAAACAATCCTTGAAGGCTTCCAATCCAAAATCGCCTCAACCTTCTTCGGATCAACCTGAATACCCTCAACTAAAACAACATGACCTAGGAAAACCACCTCACGAAGCCAAAACACACACTTGCTCAGCTTCTCATACAACTGCCTCTCCCACAAAACTTGTAGAACCACTCTCAAGTGCTTATCCTGCTCATACTCTAATCGAGAATACATCAATATATCATCTATGAAAACCACTACAAATCGATCCAGGTAGGAATGGAATACTCGGTTCATCATGTCCATAAATACGGCAGGTGCATTCATTAACCCATATGGCATGATAAGAAACTTGTAATGACCATACCGAGTCTTGAAAGCAATCTTCATCACATCCGAATCCTTAACCTTTAATTGATAATACCCAGACCTCATATCAATCTTTGAGAAAACTGAAGCTCCCCAAAACTGGTCAAACAAATCACCAATCCTTGGTAGCGGATATTTATTATTGATGGTCAACTTATTCAGTTGGTGATAATTGATGCACAACCTCAAAGTCCCATCATTCTTCTTCACAAACAATATTGGTGCTCCCCATAGAGGCACACTTGGATAGATGAACCCACGACCCAAAAACTCTTGCAATTGTAGTTTCAACTCTTTCAATTCCTTAGATACCATGTGATAGGGCGCAACAGACACCGAAGTAGTACTGGGATAGAGCTCAATAACGAACTCAACATCTTTATCCGGTGGTATACTATCCAACTTTTCAGGAAACACATCTGAAAAATCACAGACAACCCGAATCTCATCCAATGTCATCTCCCTACTATCGACAATCAGGATATAGGCTAGATAAGCTTTGCAACCTTTCTGGACCAACTTCTTAGCACAAAGAGAAGAAATCACATTCGACAACAGCTCAAACTTCCCACTAACAATAACTTCTGAAATGCCAGCACCACATAGAGTCACCAACTTCGCCTCGCAATCAACCTTATCCCGATGCTCGGACAACCAATATATACCTAGAATGATGTGGAAACCCCAAAATGGCAACTCAAGTAGAACAACTGGAAACACATGTCCCTGAACCATCAGAGGACAACGACGATATACCCGATCCACCACTACACTATCACTTAAAGGGCTCTTAATTGTAACAGTCAAACTAGAAGTCTCTACAACAATCCCTAACTCTTTAGCTACATCTCTCAAGATAAATAACCTCGTCACACCAGAATTAACTAAAGTTAGCAAAGGAAAATACTTTAGCGTGAAAATACCTACGATAACATTAGTGACCTCTCTAATACTGGGCTCCCTCACTGTATAAAATCTGGCTAGACCACCATCACAACCTTGAGCAACACCACACTGACCAACACCTCTACCAGCATCACGTCTGCCACGGCCTCTCCCACGAGCCAGAGCAGGTGCAGCAACAACAAGCTTATCACGTACAACAATGGCTCTCTTCGGGCAGTCACTCACACGGTGCTCCATCAAACCATTGGCAAGAGAAACACCCGTCATCCTCTAGCACTCACCATGATAACGTCGACTATAATGCTTACATATCGGCCATGCATCATTCCCCTGATCAGTAGAACCAGCCTCAACTCTCGCAGCCTATCTATCCTGACCATGACCACTAGAAACACATCGTTTAGATCTACCTAAATGACCTCTCTTACCCTTACGAATAGAACTAATAGTAGCCTCATTCGACCTCTTAACAATTCTAGAAGAAGCAGCTTTAGGCTCCTCTCCTAAAGTCTCGTCTAATTCACAAGTCTTCTCTACTAACTCATCGAAAACCTCGATATTCTAAGCAACTAGGTAGAGCTTAATCTCATGATTCAGCTCAAACCTGAACCTCTTACAATGGTTCACCTCAAAAAACACCAACTGAATAGCATATTGACTCAACCAAACAAACTCGTCTATCGACATAGTACCTTGAACAAGATCCATAAACTCTCGTCTCCTAACCTCGAGATACTGCTTGCCCATAAACCTCTTCCAAAATGATGTTAAGAAGAAGTCACAAGTCAGATGATCCAACGCAGTACCCCTCTCAACAGTCATCCACCATTTGTGAGCCTTACTCGATAGTAGTGATATGACACAACCTAACTTATCCTCGTTAGAGCAATCCATCTGACCTTGTAACCAATACTTTTCATGTGTCGAATCACCGCCCCTAACACCATGAAGCTCTTTACCACCCAGAGCTCATAAGCGCTCTAGTGGCAAACCCTGACGAGCCGAAGTAGCGTTGGCACCAATGATACGTTGTAGTGCTCCTACTATCTCAGACACGAGGTGCTCGATGCGGACCAAATGAGCATTGCCCCGCGGTGGTGTACTGTCATCCATACTACCCTGATCACGACAAGGAGGCATAACGACTATCGTATATTAAATATAAGAGTACAGAAAACGTACCAAGAGTGAGTAGTGGCAAGAGATCCGATAGTGGACTAAGTACAGTTCCTATAGGGCATTGTGTTCCCAATCCTACCCCAAGAACAACTTATATCACAAAGATCATGCATCGGTAAAAATACGAAATTTTTAATCATCACAAGCAAGCAAACATCATAATCCAAGATCATTAATATTCACGCATCCTAACTAGTCTAGGCTAGCTTACAATTTTAAAGCTAAGCTTTGATACCCCTAAATGTGATATCCCAAACCCGATCAAGACGGACTGGCCTGAATTCGAAGCGTTACATTAGCCATCTAAATGACTCTCCAGCTAACGACCACCCAAGACACACTCCGACCTTATAACACCTCAAACTTATCTAAATTTTAGTTATTTATTAACGCAAAAGCAAATTATGAGCTAATTTTAAATTTTTCCTAAGTAATTTAACCTAAAGGCGTTTTCATCATTTTACAACCTATGGTAAAACTAACCCAATTCTAGATCTAAATGTTTACCAACCTTCTTTTAATCAAAATTATGCAAGCCTAAAAATTTTAGCTTAAACTGAGTTCGTTTGCTATGTCTAATTCAAGTTTTACTATTAGGGACTAAATTGTAACAAATACAAACTATCAGGACCTATTTTGAATTACAAATTAAGTGTGTTTCTATCAAATTTTACTTATCACGAGACTAATCCTAAAATTTTACAAAGTTTTCTTATCATCTAGGGCTCTAACTAGACTAACCAATTTTCAAGACTAAATCGTAACTTCACCAAGTTAGAATACCAATTTAAGAAGACAAAACCATTTAGGCAAATCGTGTCCCCCAGACCGTGTGCCATTAAATACCTGTGTTCGTGTCATGAAAAACTTTTAGGCAGATCATACACACTCCTGTGGAAATCCACACGCCCGTGTGTGATAGCTCTAGTTTCCACACGCCCGTGTCACTTAACCACACACCCGTGTGTAACCCATCACACGCCTGTGTGGACAGGCACATGCTCGTGTGAAAACCACTGCACCTATTTTTGTGAAAAATTCGTTTAAAATTTTGATTTTGCATGTTTTAGTAACCAACTAAACCCGATTTAACTACGATTAATGAACATATATATACATACACCTTCAATTTAATTTATGGAAATCAATTAAGCCTTAATTAAAATGAATTAGGCAATAAATTTCATATATAACAAACACCAAATAAATCAAAAAAGTGGCGTACGTTAGTCGCTAGTAAATCAGTCCATGGAAGCTTCATTTAAACAATCATTAGTATAAATTTCATGCTTCACACACCGTGTTATCAACCACCATGTTATCAAGCAACAATACACCATAAACCATTCAATAATTAAACTCAAACAAGCCTCAAAATTATCAAAACCATCCAATATAAATGTCCAATGGCCAAAGTCCAATTACAAACAAAATCAAACTAATTCACGGGAGTTCAACAATGCCCGACTACAATCTCTAAAATGTGTAAATAAGTCTCTACCAAGCCTAGAAATCTTGGAACTCTCTTGCTCGACTCCTCAGCTTCTCAATCCCGATAATGATCTACACAAATGTGAGGGTGTGAGCTTTAAAAAGCTTACTGAATGTTAATAAAAACAAGTAAATTAACATCTAATTCATGCTTAATTCACAAGCAATCATTCACCAATTAACCAAAAATATTTATACATGCCAATTTAATTTCCATAAACATTTCCAATACCAAAATTAGTTATTCATGGCTTACAATTATCAAATGATATGACAATAATCACACATAAATATTATGGCATTCATTTCTCATGGCTTAATCGGGTGATCGTACATCGGATAAACGGATCTCTTAACTCCCACAAATATCAAATACAGTCCACCAAATTGAGTGGGCCGAAGCACGTGCTCCTTTATAGCGCCTCAAATATCCCATTGAGTGGAGACTCATGCTCAACACTCCCTTATCTACTCCAACAAATCAGTCTACTTAGATCCATATGCTCACAATGTCACAAATAAAGGTGAGTGCCCACAAATCCTATGGCATGCCAACTATATCCAATGGATCCACCATGCTTGTTGCCAATATATTCAGTCAAATATAGCTTACAAACCAGCCATTATTGTGCTCAATTTAATGTGACAAAATGATTATGTATAACTTGTAACATAACCATTTAGCAACCAATTAAATCAAGCAATTCATTCATCAATTTCCCATATTCAGTTACCAATTATAACACCAACTAATCATGATAAAAAATTTCAGTACACATGCTTTAAATCAACCTTAAAATTAATCTAATTAAATAGCACAACACCACCTAAAAACTCACTTACAATTTTTTTCAATACAAAATCAATTTTTGCACATTTAATACTAATCTTGCAAAATCAACCATTTATCCATAAATAATTAATTTTAATCATTAATTAAGGTACTAGCTAAACATAATTGAGGGTCAATTTATCAAATCGCCCTTAGAAACACTCACCACACAATTTTATTCTATCACAATAAGTGATCAACTAGGCAATTTCGAGCGTCAATTCCGGTTATCTCGGTCCTCTTCAAGATTGGGAGCTTCAACAAAAGTAAAGTAGACATTAACACCTTTCCAATGTTATAATAAACACATTTTTAATCAACTATACTAATCAAAATTCTCTCACAAAGAAACCTTACCGAGTTTGTAACATCAATTCGAAAACTCGATTTCTAAAAAAATCGATCTCTCCAGCCCTCCTAATCACTTCCAAACATCAATACTAGACCAATTACACATAAAATAAACATCAATTTCACATTTAAATCAATTTTTTAAAAAAATCCAGAAAATCAATTCATGAAGATGATGAAATTCGGATTTCTTCTAATTAGCTCACAAATCATGTTTAATGTTGATAAATAAAACAAAAATCTTTTAATAGATCCATTTTAAGTTGGAACATCCATTGATTTGTGGATTTCTTCTGAAAATTCAAGATCCACCATTAAAGCACCTTAAGCTTTTGAAGAAGATGACATTGAAATAAAATCATGTAATTAACTCTCAAGTCATGTAAAAATGTTTCTAAACATCATAAAAATAAGTTTAGGATTGAATACCTTTGATTCACTCTAAATTCGTTGATTGAAAATCTTGATTTAAGAAGCTTGAGAAATTGTAGAATATTTTTTTCTACTTTTTAGAATAAATTCGGGTGAATTGAGAGAGTATTTTGAGAAGGAAAATGGTTAGATCTATTCCCTGATGATAGATCTTTAAAACGATGCAAAGAAATTGAAATTTATAGCTTTCTAATATGATGTAAGTGTTGTATAAATTAGGATCGATACATTGTTTTTAAAATTGAAACAACGCACCAGAATTTAAAAATTGGGAAATTTGCCTAATGGCCACTCCCACATTTCCCTTGATTTACCATTTAATCCTTTCCCTCCAAAATTCTGAATTTTAAGGTTTATTTGCTAAATAAGTACTCCAAAATTTCCCTTATTTTACAATTAAATATAATTTAATTAATATTTACGTTTAATTTAAATTAACCCCAATAAAAATTATTTTAAAATTCTTTTTCGACCCAAATTAATTATTTTCACTCATAATTATTTAATTACTATAAAATTAATTTTCAAAAAATATTTTTATTTTTCAGATTATTGTTTAATCAATTTTAGAGGAAATTAACCTCCTAAATTAAATTAAAAATTACTATAATCCTTATAATTTGCTAGTTTCACACTAGAAACTCAAAACTCGAAAAATATACCCAAAACTACTAGACTTGGTTTAGGGATATTACAAGTTCATCATCAGCTCCAACCCAACAAAGGTCACCAATGTCTGCACCACATCCCGGTTAATTCCCTCCAAATAGTTCTGTTCCTTTCACTAACCCTTGTTTTATCACAAGCACCACATTATGCACTACATTGTGCACCACTGCAACATCATGCATAATACCTGCAAGGATGGGGTGAAATTTAGTAAATTTCATTCCTCGAAGCTACCAATTTTCAAGTTTGGTAAATCATCAAACTTGCGACGACTTTTTGGATGGGATCAAAGCATATCTTGGTTAAGATGTCTGCATGGGATTCGAAGCTCTATCTCTTTTCTTCAATATGCACATTGAATCACTCAATTTTGAGTTTGGGAGCTCAAGTTATGACTATTTTAGTGAAGACTATGCGAGCAGAATTTTTGGATGGGATTATGATGAGAATTACGAGTTTCGGGCTTTTAATTTAAGTTTAAATCATATTGGGTTCGGGTTTTAGTCTTAATTTTTATTATATATGAGTCCAATATTGTATTTATCAGCTTTTATTATTGTATTATTTTATTATTTCAAATTTTTAATAATTATTAAGTAGTTTAAATTATTTAGGAGTTTTATGTCAACAAGAAAGTTTAGTTTAAAACTACTTCTTGTTTATATTAATTACAGTTCTAGTATTGTAACACCCCTAACTCGTATCCTTCGCCAGAATAGGCTTACGGAGTATTACCGAAAACTTTTAACTTAAAACATTCGATTACAATCATTTATAAAATACATCATATCCCATTCAAACACATGCATATTGTCCCTTATATGTGCCCTTGAGGCCCTAAAAACACATTAGAAATGAATCGGAACTAAATCAGAAACATATAGAACTTTTAAGAAAAAGATGAATTTTTATCAAATTGTAGGGGTGACACGACCGTGAGACTCACATGGCTGAGACACACGCCCGTGTCTCAGGCCGTGTGGACATTCGAAGTAGGGACACATGGCTGTGTCCCAGCCTGTGTTCGTGCCCGTGTAACTCTCTGACTTGGGACACATGGCCAAGCCACACGCCTGTGTGCTAGGCCGTGTAACTGTCTAACTTGCAACCCTAAGTAAGCTATAAGGGACACACGGCTGTGTCGCCTGGTTGTGTGGATGAAAAATAGGTCATTTCCAAGCCATTTTTCTCACCCAATCATGCACACACCTACAAATAGTTTTCCACATGCAATCAAGCATTAAAAATGCATCAAATAATCATCAACAAGCTAAATCAAGAAGGTATATATTCACAAAACGAATATGCCCAATGGGCACCTCAAATCACAACAATCATACATATGTTCACACTTGCATAGTTTAGCCAAAACTCAACAAACTTATATTAAAGATCATACCAAAACTTACCACTAGGTTCACATATCAAAATCACACTTGACATTCCAAATTGACCATTTAACAACTAGCATCATTAACCATATATGTTAACTACATTACCTAAACCATAATGACCACATTCAACCATATCAAAGAACATTCCATCACATACATTTTGAATACCATTTCAACTTCCATCAATTAAGCTCAATAAATACTATAATATCAACTATCATAAGGCCACATACATATATCAACATAAGAACTATTCCATCCTAAAAAAGAGACCATAATTACAAGCCAATTCAAATGACTATATCATTAACCAAAACACCTATACATGTGCATATTTAACCAATTACCATTTAACTTGTTTTCATGCCCAAACATAACATAATTTATATATAACAACCATACCAATTTTGGTTATTTCAAAACATACACCAATTTAACCATATTAACCACAACCAACAAGCTATCATTAGTACCTTAAGTACCTCAAATCCAAGGCAACATTTCATGTCGATTAATCAACCAAAATGACATATACATACCAAACTCATCAATTAAACATTAGACATAGTCCACCTATACATGCCATTATAATCACGACCAAAGTATTAAAATCTATCGATAAAATCGATGATAGTGTAATGAATCTCTGACTAGCTTCCAACTCGATTGGGCTTCCGATAATCTATAAAGTTAATGGTACTAGAAAGAACATATGTTTTCTTCTTACTTATTTGTTATTTGATCCCATTTAGTTATCTTTAGCATATATTTTAGCATTTTCAGTTCAGTAATTTACATTTTATAACTTAGTGGATCTTAGCTTATTTATCCTTAATTTTGTCATGTTTTGGTACTGATGTCGCTGCATAAGTATCTTTAGATTGCGCCAAGAATTGTCACCGCACCTGATAGCTATCCAGATAGAAACAAAAATGCATGAGCTATCCAGTCTAGTTCAACTAACTTGTATGTACAGAGACAAACAACATAATTCTGATGAAAGGACACCTGGGCTATTTGGGGGGAAAAGTATAAAGATTCAAGTGGGAAAAAAGAAAAGAAGAGAGCTCTAGTATTATCATCTTCTTTAACCCAAAGATGTTAAGTCTCCTACAAGTGAACCAACGTGAAAGTGATGAAGACTACCTCTTGACGAGGAGACTTGAGTACGACATAAGAGGGAATAAAGAGATTCAAGTCGAGTTGTCTAGGAATAGTATTCTCCACTTGTTTCTTTTATTTTTATTTTCTAAACGCTGGTGATTACTTTCTATTTCATGTTGGTATGGAAGTACACATGATTTCTGGGTTAAATGTTATTTTATTCAATCTTGATTCTACTATTTAATCTTTGGGTTTGAATGTTTTTAGCACAAAAGTGTTATTGCGGTTATTGACACTGGAAGGTGTAACGACAGTTGAAGCTAACAAGCATGACAACGGAAGTTGCTTGAGGATTAGAGAAATTTAATCCACTTGTTCTTAATACTATTCCATTTTCATCATTGAAAGGTGTGGCTAATGTGTATGTTTAAGTCTTTAATTAAATATAGAAGTTAAGCTTGGTAAGATATTCATTGCACTTTAATGCATCGATAATCATCTATCCTCTTATACCTTGTGAGCACTTAGCATTCTGTTGAATATTCACGTTGGGGATTTGTTTATCATTATCATTTTTTATCTTATTGTTTTCAAGTTATTGCTCTAACAACAATTTATCTCATTTCTATTAATTTATTGCACTGGCATTGATAAACAAAAGACAACCATCATCGTGAGATCGATATCCGACAGACTCATATATGGCTACTATACTTGCATTGACAGTGTACACTTGTACATTATTGTTGTGAAGTTAAACAGACAATCAAGTTTTGGCGCCGTTGCTGGGGATAACATTTTTTTTTATGTTTATTTTTTTATTTCATAATATTAAGTTGCTACTAACTGGTTTTCCTTTTGTCATTATTTGAACATTTTATTTTAGGTGTTGTATGACCCGAAGCAATTCGGAGTTTATTGCTGATTTTGGTCCAGAAATTGAAAGAACCGTTTAGAGGAGACTTCGAGAACAAAGGAATATGGCTTTACAAAATAGAACTATACGAGATTTTTTAGTACCTATCTTGGATAACTTACAACCAGGAGTTGTTAGGCTAGCAATCCAAACTGGAAATTTTGAACTCAAACCCATAATGTTTCAAATGTTGAATTCTAATGGGCAATATGTTGGACTGCCGTATGAAAATGCACAAGAACATCTGAAATCATTTTTATTTATTTGTGTGTCCTTTAGTCAATAAGGTGTTCTTAATGACGATTTAAAGATGCAATTATTCCCTTAATCCTTGCAAGGAAGAGCTCGTACTTGGTTCTTTGGGTTACCTGTTGGATCAATTACTTCTTGAAATGCACTAGCAACACAGTTTGTTTTGTGATTTAACCCACCGACAATGAATTCTCATCTCCGAAATGATATTACAGCTTATTATCAGCTGGACGATAAGAATCTTCACACCACATGGGAACGTTATAAATCTCTGCTTCGATGTTGCCCCATGCATGGCATTCAATAGGAAACGCAAATTGAGATTTTTTATAATGGGTTGAATTCACACATAAGAAATGTTGTCAACACATCATCCAATGGAACTTTGCTGGATTCTACTTATAATCATGGCATTGAAATTCTTGAGAGAATTGCTCAAAATGATTACTAATATCCAATATCTAGAGCTACACAAGCAAAAGTTATTCCAAGAGTTATTGAATTGGATGTAATATCTATACTTAGCACTCAAGTTTCTTCTCTTGTAAATATGATAAAAAATATGCAAGGGACTAGTGATGTTGCACCCATACAAGTCGCTCAACAAGTTGATGTTCCTACCTTTTGTTGTTGGATTTGTAGTGACAACCACATCTATAAAGATTGTCCACAGAATGCAAAAAATGCCTTTTATGTCAGTAACACCCACAACAATTCTTTTGGCAACCCCTGTAATAATTCTGCACGTAATCAACAGTCTTGGGGAACTCAAAATGCAGGAAAAAATGCTATGGCATTCCGATATAGGAATATATCTACTCAAGGCAATTATAAGTCAAGACGAGGGAATTACAATCAACAACAATAGAATTACAATCAGCACACTCAGATCCATCCACACTAGAATCAGACATATTCACAACATTCTTCAATGCCAAATCAGCATGCTTCAGAATATCGACAACAATAGTACACGCAAGCTTCTCCTTCTGACTTGTTAGCTACTCTTGAAGCTTTAATGCAGGAACATATGACTCGCACAGAAGCTATTGTGCAGGGGAATTCATCTTCCATTCGAGTGTTGGAGGCACTATTCAGACAACTTGCTTCAAATCTGAATACTCAACCACTAGGCACAGTACCTAGCGGCATAGAAAATCTTAGTTTGAGGGGGAAAGAACACTGCAAGGTTATCATGCTTAGGAGTGATGAACAAACTGACGGGCCAACTACAGATTCTACTACCGCACCTCAGACTACAGTTAAAATGAATTCCAATGAGATAGTTGAATCAGATACACCTCTACATTTACCTTTTCCACAAAAGTTCAGGGAGAATAAATAGGATAAGTAGTACCAACAATTCCTGAACACACTGAAGCAACTTCAGATCAATATTCCTTTAGTAGGCGCTTTTTTGCAAATTCTGAATTATGGGAATTTTATGAATGAGCTCTTTCAAAAAAGAAAAAGCTCAGTGATATGGAAACTATTGCACTCACAGAGGGATGCAGGGCTATTTTGACAAATAAGTTTCCCCCAAAATGAAAGATCTTGGGAGCTTTACTATCCCATGTTCAATTGGAAACCATTATTTGGGCAAGGCTTTCTGTGACTTGGGGGTATTATCTTCTTCATCCTATCTTTTAAAGCTTTTTGGCTATGGCGACTTAAGTTTCCTACGGGTGAACTGACGTGAAAGGGACGCAGATCGACTCCTAACGAGGAGCCCTGAGTGCGACATAAGAGGGAATGGAGAGATTCAAGTCGAGATTATCCAGGATTAGTATTCTCCATTTGTTTCTTAAATATTTCTTTCCTAAACGATGGCGATTACTTTCTATTTCATGGTTGTACGGAAGTACACATGAATTATGGGTTAAATGTTATTTTATTCAATCTTGCTTCTACTATTTAATCTTTGGGTGTGAATGTTTTTAGCATGGAAGTATTATTGCGGTCACTAACACTGGAAAGTGCAGTGACAGTTCAAGCTAACAAGCAAGACAACAGAAGTTGCTTAAGGATTAGAGGAATTTAATCCACTTGTTCTTAATAGTATTCCATTGCCATCATCGGATGGTGTGGTTAATGTGCATGTTTAAGTCTTAGATAAAATATAGAAGTAAAGCTTGGTAAGATATTCATTGCAATTTAATGCATCGACAATCACCTATCCTTTTATACCTTGTGAGCACTTAGTATTCTGTTGAATATTCACGTTGGGGATCCCAATTTATCATTATCATATTTTATCTTATTATTTTCAAGTTATTGCTTCGACAACTACTCTCACAATTTATCTCATTTCAATCTATTTATTGCACTAACATTGATAGACAAAAGACAACCATCCTCGTGGGATCGATATCCGACAGACTCATATCTATCTACTATACTTGAATCGACAGTGTACACTTGCACATTACTGTTGTGATGTTAAAAAACCGATCAACATGGTCGAAACCATTTCTTTCCTTTTCCTTGACATAGATGCTCTTTCTTGAGTCATAAATGGGTCTGCTCATACAAGCTGTCGGTTGGAACGTAGCTTCAGGGTGCTGCTCACACAAGCTCTCAAGTAATCACAGCACATGCTGAAAACTCAGCCACCAGTAGGACGTTCAGGACCAGCACTCGAAACACGGTAACCCTAATGACATGTCATTTGTCTCCTATGTATTCCATCTTTTCTTTTTATGATAAATTGCATATTAATACATAACATATATATACTAATTCGTTTCATTAGAACACCACATTCAATATTTAGTTTAATTAACATTTAAGTGATTTTAGTTCATGCGAACTTACCTAGCTAAATTCCAAAAATATCAAAGTACATGGGCATTTTAGTAATTTTCTATTCTCCTCAATTTTCCACCCGATCTTGATCTAAATTAATAATTTCATTTAATTTATTAATTTAAATAGTAAAACAATGTATTTTATGCAATTGAGTTATTTTGACATTTTTAAAAAATTGCCCTAAATTTTTACTTTTATTCAATTTAGTCCCTAAGCCCAAAACACGCAAATTAACCATTTTTAATGTCAATTTATAACAACCGATTATTCATGGAACCCATACCAGCCCATATTTGCAAAAATTTCACATTAAATCCTTGCATTTTAACTATTTTAACAATTTAATCCCTAACCGATAAATTCATCAAAAGTCACTTAACAAAATTCTTTCACATAACAACTAATAAGTCAAATTCATCATTTAACATCGAAAATCACAAGGTTAATCAATGACAACATTCAAAATCTTTAACAGTTTCAAAATTGAAGGTACTGGCTAGCTAGACCTAGTTGTAGCGATCTAAAAAACATAGAAACTAAAATAAATTGATAGTTTAGGGGCTTACATGCAAGGAACCATTGTTAGCTGAAACTTTAAGCTTCTCAAATGGAGTTTCTTCATTCTCTTTTCGGTGAATAACAAGGTAAGATGATACTTTTCTTTTTCTTTTCTTTTATTATTTTAATACTTTAAACCTTAATTAATAAAATAATTCAAATAATAAATTAATAATCAACCACATTCCCGCCCACTATCACTAATTATGGTTAATTTACCATATTAAACCATCGATTTATATACATTATTCAATTAACACATTTAAACTAATAGTGATTGACTTTTTTAACTTTTATGATTTAGTTAATTAACTATAAAAACGTTAAAATTTTTCGACGAAACTTTAATATCAACTTAATAGCACTCCGTAAATATTTATAAAAATATTTACGGCTCGGTTTATAGAAATGAGGTTTCGAGACCTCATTTTTTAAAACCACTTGATCTTAGGGTCATACCACTTGAAGTTAATAAATTGCGTATATAACAAAAATCACTATATCAAAAATCTTTTTAAAACCATGTTTGACTCGTAAATATTAAATAATAATATTTACGAACTTACTTGTCAAATTTAGTGGCCCCAAAACCACTGTTTTTTACACCACTGAAAAATTGGTTATTACAAGTATACTTAAGAGTTTTATTTAGATTTATTTAGCTAGCCTATATATAGGTCAAAACTGACTTCAACTTCTCAAAACATTTGTTCCTCTCATCAGTCCACTCAAAGGTAGTGTTCTTCTGAATCAACTTCGTAAAAGGAGTAGCAATGCTCGAATACCCCTCGACAAAGCGACGAAAATAACTAGCTAACCCTAAGAAACTTCTGACCTCAGAAACAGTCCTCGGTGGCTTCTAATCTAAAATTACCTTAACCTTCTTTGAATCAACCCAAATACCTTCAGCTAAAACAACATGACCTAGAAAAGACACTTCACGAAGCCAAAACTCAAACTTGCTCAGCTTCGCATACAACTAGTTCTCCCGCAAAACATGCAGAACCACTTTCAACAGTTCATCGTGCTCATCCCCTGATCGAGAATACATCAATACAT
Source organism: Gossypium hirsutum (assembly GCF_007990345.1). Classification (NCBI taxonomy): domain Eukaryota; kingdom Viridiplantae; phylum Streptophyta; class Magnoliopsida; order Malvales; family Malvaceae; genus Gossypium; species Gossypium hirsutum. The sequence goes on along the minus strand of NC_053449.1, from coordinate 21,578,429 downwards.
CATCTACTAAAACAACAACGAGCCGATCTAGGTAGGAATGGAATACTCGGGTCATCATGTCCATAAATGCGGCAAGTACATTCGTCACCTCGAATGCCATGATAAGAAACTCATAGTGGATATTTATTCTTGATGGTCAACTTATTCAACTGGCAATAATCAATGCATAGCCTCAAAGTCCTATCCTTCTTCTTCACAAACAACACCAGTGCTCCCTACGGAGACACACTCAGATGAATGAATCCACGATCCAACAACTCTTGCAACTGTAGTTTCAACTCTTTCAATTCCTTAAGTTCCATGCAATAGGGCAGAATAAACACTGGAGCAGTATCGGGATAAAGCTCAATACTGAACTTAACTTCTTTATTTGGTGGTAAACTAGGCAACTCCTCAGGAAACACATTTTGAAAATCACAGACAGCCCTAATCTCATCTGACCTTATCTCCCTACTATCGGCATTCAAGACATAGACTAGATAAGCTTCGTAACCTTTTCGAACCAACTTCTCAGTTTGAAGCAAAGAAATCACATTCGACAACAACTCAAATTTTTCACCAATGACAACAACTTCTGAACCGCCAACACCACACAGAGTCACCAACTTTTCCTCGTAATGCATCTTAGTCCGATGTTCGGACAACCAATCCATACCCAAAATGATGTCAAAACCCTAACATGACAAATCAAATAGATCAACCAAAAACACATGTCCCTAAACCATCAGAGGACAACGACGATATACCGATCCACCACAATACTATCACCTAAAGGGCTCTTAACCGTAACACTCGTTCTATATGTTTCTACCACAATCATTAAGTCTCTAGCTACGTCTCTCAAGATAAACAACTTCATCGCACCAGAATCAACTAAAGCTAGTAGAGGAAAAGACTATTGGTAGAAAGTACTTGCGATAACATTACTCGCCTCTCTAGTCTGGGGCTTCCTCACTGCATAAACTCTGGCTGAACCACCATCACAACTTCAAGCAACACCACTCTAACCAGCACCTCTACCACCATCACCTCTAGCATGGCCATTCTCTCGAGTCGAAACAGGTGTAGTAGCAACAACAGCAACAGGTTGATCGTGTACAACAATGGCTCTCCTCCGGCAGTCACTCACATAATGCTCCATCGAACCACAGACAATACAAGCACCCGTCATCTTCTAGCATTCACCATGATGACATTGAATATAATGCTCACACATCAGCCATGTAGCAGCGCCCTGATCAGCAGGACCAACCTCAACTCTTGCAGCCTGTCTATCCTAAGCACAACCATTAGTAACACGTCATCCAAATCTACTGAAATGACCTCTCTTACCCTTTCAATCAGAACCACTAGTAGGCTCAGTCAACCTCTTAAAAGAACCAAACAAAGCAACTTTGGGCCCCTTCCCCAAAGTCTCCTCTAACGCACAAGCCTTCTCAACTAACTCGTCGAAGACTCCAGTACTCTGAGCAACTAAGTAGAGCTTAATCTCATGATTCACCCCAAACCTAAACCTGTTACAATGGTTCACCTCAAAAGATACCAACTCAGGAGCATACTGGCTCAACAGAACAAACTCAGGAGCATACTCTATCGACAGAGCACCCTGAACAAGATCCATAAACTCCTTTCTCCTAGCCTTGAGATACTGCTCGCCCATAAACTTCCTCCGAAACAATGCCAAGAAGAAGTTCCAAGTCAGGCTATCCGGCGCAGTACGCCTCTCAATAGTTATCCACAATTTGTGAGCCTCATCCAATAGTAGTGACACGGCATAACCCAACTTTTCCTCATCAGAGCAACCCACCTAACCGAGAATACAAATGACACCTTCCAACCAATAGTCTACATGTGTCAGATCACCGCCCCTAACACCATAAAACTCTTTACCACCTAGAGCTCGCAAGCGCTCCAGTGGAAAACCTTAACGAATCAGAGCAGCATTAGCACCAGCGATATGTTGTAGTGCTCCTACCATCTCAGACATGAAATACTCGATGCGGCCCATCTGAGCATCATCCCACGGTGGCACATCATCATCCATACTACCCCGATCAAAATATTGAGGCATAACAACTATCGTATACTAAAAAGAAAGAGTAATAAAATGTATCAGGAGTGAGTAGCGACAAAAGATCTGAGATTTAAGTAAGTACAGTTCCTGTAGGGCATTGTGTTCCCAATCCTACCCCAAGAACAACTTATAATACAAAGATCAAGCATAGGAAAAAAATACGAAATTATTAATCATCACAAACCAGCAACACATCATAATCAAAGATCATTAATATTCAAGCAACCTAGCCAGTCTAGACAACCTAGGCTAGCCTACGATTTTAAAGCTAGAGCTCTAATACCATAAAATGTGACACCCCTTTTGAAACTCTTTAGAGCCTCTAATTTCAAAACCCCTTTTTACTAAAAATCTAGGTTTTCAATCCTTCATCCCTAATTATAAAGACCATATTGGAGGAGGTCGTCATCAAAAGAATAAAGAGGAAGCATATACAAGTTCAAGGAGGTTGAGGTTAAGTATTCTCGATTCAATTTTATTGTTCCATTGATTACTATTCAGCTACATTTTTTGTTAGAAACTTTGATTAAATAATGCCTCCATGTAAGAGCAAAAGAACGATGGTCCAAGAAACATATGCTGTTTCGAACCCAAAATGATTCCATAGTCTAAACCTGGAGAAATATTATCTTGAATTTCTTGGGAGACTATTAATTCAAGAATGAGGGTTCAAACCCTCAATGGTCCATTGCAAAGAAATTTGGGCTTTGGTACGATGCCATCAGTGGGAGCAGTTTTTTGTCACTCCCATCGAAAATGCAGTCATACCCGTAGTGTAGGAATTTTATGCATCCCTCAATGATCAAATAATTAAAGGCAGGTATGGTGACGTTTTAAGGGAGGGCGAGGGGAGAAAGTTCCAATATCCCCTAGTGATATTTGCGAGTTTTATAACATTTCGTATTATGAAAAATATTTTATTGATAGCGTAGATTCGGAAAATTTTCAAAATATTGATATGGAGGATGTTATAAAATATTTGACTCAGGATACGGGTAGTTGGAACTATAGGCCAGATACTGGGCTACCAAAACATTTCAATTAGGCGATTATGTTCCTTGTCCCCAAAATGTGGATACAATTCATCGACACCAGAATTGTACCCACATTAAATGTTTCTAACATTAATGTTTTTCGAGTTGTTTTGCACTATGGTATTTTGCAACGCAAATAGATCTATGTAGGGCGTTGGATCTTCTGAAAAATGAAACGATGCATACAGAGCCAGAAAGTTGGACTTTCTTTCCTTATCTATGACTAGGGGTGTAAAGGAACAAAACGTTCGATGAACTATTCGTGACCTATTTGTTTATGTTCATTTATTCAGCTACATAAACGAGTATGAACAAAATTTTATGTTCGTTTAATAAACGAATAAAAACGGAAAAAGTTATGTTCGATTCGTTTATGTTCACGAACAAGCTCGTTTATAAGCTTGTTTATGATTTGTTTATCTATTAATGATATTTTCTTATAAAAATTCAATTAGCATATATTAATAAAATCATCTTAAAACTCGTTTATTATTCCATTAGTATATATTAATAAAAGTATCTTGGTTTGTATTTTTTTCATCTATAACATAATTGTTAATATTTATATTTGACTATTTTATATCTAAACAATATATGTGTGTGTTTGTATTTATTGTTTGTTTGTTTGTTGATTATTTATTAACATTGTTCATGAACATGTTCATTTAATGTTCGTGAACATGTTCGATTAAGTTAAATGAACATGTTCGTGAACATTAAATAAACAAACATGAACACACATACAAATATTTTTGCCAAATTTGCAACCCCATGTGCATTAGTAAGTGACAAAGGATCCCATTTTTTCATTAAACAATTTGAGGCTGCTTTGGCCAAATACAGTGTACAGCATTGAATGACAATAGCATATCACCCCTAGGCTAATGGTCAAACAGAGGTATCTAACTGAGAAATCAAACAAGTTTTTTAAAAAATAGTGAACCCAAATAGGAAATATTGGGCAATAAGATTGAACGATGCATTATGGGCTTACAAGACAGCTAATAATATGCCATTGGGTATGTCTCCCTACAAGTTCGTTTACAGAAAAAATTTTCATTTACCAATTGAACTAGAACAAAAAGCATATTGGGCAATAAAATAACTAAATTTAGATCCCAAATTAGCGAGGAAAGAAAGATAATTCCAATTACAAGAGTTGGAAAATTTTGTTTTATGGCTTAAGAGAACACCAAGATGTACAAGGAAATGAGCAGACTCCGGCATGATGCAAGAATATGAATACTAGAATTCTTGTTGGGGTAAAAAGTTCTATTGTTCAATTCAAGGTTAAAATTATTTCCTAGTAAAGTTAAATCAAAATGAACAGGCCCGTACACCATAAATCAGGTAACACCTCACGGAGTAATAGAACTTATCGAAAAAGAGGGACAATATTTCCTTGTAAATGGACAATGTGTAAAACACTATTTTGGATAAACAATGAATACAATCGTCGACACACAATTCCTACAATGAAAATCTATATAGAGTTCAGGGGGAACTGAATGGATAAATGAAAAGGATGACGATGAAGAAAGTGACGAAAGTGAGGACTTCGAGACATAAAAGGAACACATTAAGACCTGGCTTACATGTTGCGACACTAGAACCTTATGCCGTGACATCGAATAATCCTCAGAATAGGTAAATTGTCCTCCACGTCGTGACCATTTAAGGATGTTGCGACACCACTGTATAAACTCTGCTATCCAAGTTTAAACTAACCACTAACGTTTGTTTAGTTAACCACTAACGTTTGTTTATTTTAGTTCTATTAGGTTTTTAACTTTTTAACCCTCTACTGAGTAGGATTAAATTATAACTCTTTATTGTGTTATTATTTTCTTTAAGAATAAATATATTACTCAACATCTACAATCAGTTAAAAGCTCATTAGTTTTCAGAACAAAAGATTACAACAGAAGATTAGATTTGAAGAATGGCAAGTTTTTTTGCAAGCATTTCAAGCCCATCTATTGAATTCTAGGAGAAAAATAGAATAAATACTTACAACAGCTACAACCTTATACTTTTATTCAAGAACAAGGATTTGATCTATTAATGAGGAATTCTAAAGGCATATGGGAAATCACAACAAAAAGGGAGTGGACCAACTTTTCTTTGCCACCTGAAGAACCCATAATAATTCTTGTGGTGTAGGAATTCTATCTAGCATTATAAGAGAGAGAAGTGGAAAGACCATTCTATGAGATGCGGTCTTCTGTCAAGGTCAGAGGGGTTCATGTCCTTGTAACTGAAAGAAGTATTGTCAATTTTATGATGCACCGTATTATTATTGTGATTACTTGTATAAAATAGATCTCAAGGAGTTCAAAAACGTTGATACAGAGGAGATGCTAAGATTTTTAATGGAAAGAAAAGATATATGGACATATCAGAAGGGCACAGCAATACTCGAAACATTCAACCAAACGTTAATAATGCCAAAAGTGGTGTGTCTGACATCAATCCAATCCATGCTATTATAACATATGGAATATTGAAAAAGAAGCAATTATGTATTGGAACATGGATATATAGGAATACGGTTGAATGTGCAAGAAATTTGGAAATAGGAATATTCTTTCCCCATCTGATAATAGACTTGTACAAAAGAATAGGAGTACCTATGGAGCGAATGGATAAAACATTGAATACTCCAAAGAAACTGCTTGAAGATGATGTTTATAAACAGTTTTTCATCTTGTAGAAAAGGCAAAAGGAAAAAATGAGGAGAAGAGGACTTTAAGAAGATGATGAATAGATCAAACTAATGTGTTAGTTTTTTTAGGAGTAGATAACATTAGGAAAATTAAATCAATTCTCTTTTGTTATTAGTATTTTATTTACTTTTAATAATTTAGGGTATCATAATTCGTTATAATTAATAAATTTAAATTATTTATAAAATATTCCCACATGGAGAAGGCACAAGAGTTAGAGCTTTCAACGAGCAATAGAGGAAGCACCCACCAATAGCCTATGGAACTATCATGATCAATCGGGTAATTCTTTTCCTTATCTTCTTAGGGGCACACATTGAGGACAATGTGTTATCTAAAGTGTGCGAGTGACATAGAAAATTTGTTTTCAATTTTTATGCTTTTCTTTGATTTTTCTTGTCATTTGTTTGCTTGAGCTTGTAAGAAATACAAGTGATTGGTTAGGAGCATGTACATGGTTGATTGTACTTATAATGAATTTGGCATGAGGATAGGTGATTTAAAATTTTTTTTTGACTATTAGACTATTAAGTTCTATATATTACACTGTAATAGACATTAAAGTAATTGAATGTACCAAATGATATAGAGAATACAAGGAAATGAGTATGCTAGTAGGAATGATAAATTATTGAATTTTGTTTGTTTGGTTGATTAGAGTTGTGAATATTAAGATACCTGGGGATGATTTAAGGTATTGTTTGGAATACACCTAGAGCCAAAAGGCTAACCCTGTTATTTATCTTTACTACCTTTTTTGAGCCAGAAAACACTTCTTGATGAACCTTTATACAAAAATCGAGCCAAAATATGAATTTGTACTTATCTTTTTCGTTGGTCCTAAACTGCATGACTATAGACGTTTGGCCATTATGCGTGATAATGCAATAAAAGGAAATGAAAGAAAGAAAAAGAGTTGCCTTTGGAAAATAATCTAAAACTAAAGATGAAGAATACAAAAAGATTAAGTAGATTAAAGGTTAGCATTTTGATTGATTTTGCGAATGTGATTTAAGAAGTGTTTGTGTATCTATTTTATAGAAACAAACTTGTACAAGAAGTTTATTTGATGGAAATTATTTAGGTTCTCCAATATAATCAGGACATTTGTCAAAATAGGTAAGTGTGTAATGTTTAAATTTGCACAGGTAATTGCCAAATCCTGAATTCGCCCAACTCATGGTATGCACCTGGCGTGATTAGGTAGTTATCTGAATTTCAATGATGAAATTTTTGTTAAGGGAAGGAGAGTTGTAACACCCCAGTTATGGCGAATCTAAGGTTTTGGGAGTATAGCAGTAAACAGTCTGTCTGACGTGGTGTTATCCACCCAAATGATTATTTTGGCGTATAAGCGTTGACGTATAGCAGTAAACAGTCTATTTGGTGTGGTGTTATCCTCCAAAATTATTATTTTGGCGTATACGTGTAGGTGTATAGTAACCGCTACTTGAGTTAGTATTACTATTTTAAATTTTAAATTCTGAAAGAGTAAATCTATAAGAGGTGCATGAACAGTAAGATGTAAGTATAAGGCTTTGCATGGAGTTGTTAGTGTTCGAATTGACGGTAAATTATATATAAATGAGTCTTAATTATGTTCTTATGTTTTGAAAGCAGTGATTCTTTTTGGTTCGAGACAGATATCCAGTTCTGGAGTTTTGAACTATCATTTGTATGAATCAGGTGAGTCTCTACTTTGACTCTTACATGTATACTGTTCATACTCAAGTACATCTATATGAAAGTGAGCAATTTGGAATCGAAATCATGGATAGTATAGTATGAATATGATACTTATAGAGCTATATGAATAAAATTATTATTAGATTAAGAAATAAGTCAGTCTGTTTGAAAATAAAATTTATGGGATGTATGAAGAGTGTTATGAACTTATGAAATCTTGGGTCTAGGATTTTCCTATTCATATAGTTGGTAAAGTGAGTCAAGTCACCGCGGTGGTAAATAAGGAAATCTGACAAGATTATAAACACGAAGACTGATATGAAACTCTGAATGAAAAAGTACATAACCATGGCATACTCTAAAACTATATCTGTTGAATGACACTCTATCTAATGGGGTTCTCTACATGTCTCAGGCCGATGATGAGCAAACCTCAATTAATGTGAGTTTAGGCAAATCAATATCGCAAACACTAAAGTTTTGGGATGCATATGTGGCATCCTGTCAACCTTTGTGGCGTACTCTGAACGAATACTCTTTGCGGTGTACTCTTTATATATAGCCTTTGTGGCGTATTTTGTATAGGTCGACTTTCTGGCATACTATGTAATAAGGGCTCATAGTGTGTACGATATATCATGTGTTTGCCTTCGAAGAGTTCTATGAAATCCATCGAGACAGTAAACATGAGACTCTATATTATTACCTGTATTGCGTGCTCTGTTAGGCTTATGTGGCATGAACAGTCAAGAACATCTAGTAAGATAAGGATTTGAATGTTTGTCTCTGTTGTAAGATATGATGAAGTTGTTTTAGTTCTATGATAAGTAAAGTTATGTTAAGGTATCAAAATGTTATGAGTTAAGAGTCAATATGTAACAACCCGTTTACAATGAAATTGGAACAGTGGATTCAGGACCACAAATTTGAAGTCAAAAATTTTATATTATTATTATTTTATTACCTATAGTATGATAGTAATATCATATAAAAATTTCGTTAAGAAATTTTACCGTTTACATGCTCAATCTGATAAAAAGGACAAAATCACGTAAAGTGCAAAAGTTGAGCTCTAATAGCTAAAGGTATTAAATAGCTATGGAACTTTAAAGTGGAAGTCATTATATGGTAGTTAGACCATAAATGTGTTACTGGAATATGATGGCTTGGCATATTGTGTAATTACTAATGATTTTAAAGGTTATAATTGTAAATAGGTAATTAATGATAAAAACAAATTAAATAAAATTAACCATCATCTTCCATTATCAATGTTCAACCGAATTATACAAAGAAAGAAGTCGTTGTTAAACTTGACATTCGGCCATTCTTATTTCTTTGATTAGGTATGTATTTTTAATCCATATTTTTAATGATTTTTATGGTTCAGGGATCGTTGTAACTTAATTTAGCTTGCCCGGGGACTAATTTCTGAAACTATTAAACTATTAGATTTTGCCATTATTGAATACATATAAGTTTTGATTTCTGATGATAGAAAATGGATGGTTCTGTTAGATAAACAACTTTTGTAAAAAGATTTTTGCTGAAATTGTCAATTAGGGGTTAAATTGAAAAATATGATAAATTCATGGTATAATTTGTGAATTTATGAAATATGTCGGCTTCTATAAGTTTGTACAATAATTGGCTAAGGGTAAAATTGCATGAATTTCATTTTTCGAGTCTAGGGACTAAATTGAAAAGAAATTAAAATTATAAGGGAAAATTGGTAATTTTGCCAAAAATATATTTTGGATTAAATTGAATGAATTATATGTTGAATTGAGTTAAATTTATCCGTATAGATCCAATTAGACCTCGTACGAAGTTAGATCGGGGGAAAGAGAAAGTCTCGAATTAATCACCTCCGTATCTACATATACTCGTCGACGTAAGTTCACGTAATTAAATCGTGTTTATATGCTTTTAATTGATATATATAAGTTATGAATTGTCATACATGAGTACCGATCACATTTCGACAACGTACGACAATGACTGAGTCTCGTTTGAACCTTAGGAATTCGCAGAATACAAATGACATGCCATTAGGGTTACATGATTTGGGTATTGGTTTTAAATGTCCTACCGATGTCTGAGGTCCTGCATGTGTTGTGGATACTCTAAAGCTTGTGTGAGCAGCATCGTGTAGCTACGTTCTGACCCACAAATCGTGTGAGCATACCGATTTATAGCTCGTGAGAGCATACAAATCTACAGCTTGAGTGAGCATACCGGTTCACAGCTCGTTTGAGCATACATGTACATGGATTTACGAATTACAGTTATATAAGCTAGCACACTATGTGTGAGCTATCCCAGGTATCCAATGACAATCTAAATGGTTCAACGGGCAATGTTCTGATACCAAACGATATGAGTTCGATACGAACTATTATAGGTATACACATGAAATACATGGAAATGATGTTACATGATATATAGATATATGAGATGGATGATACATGTATATGAAACTGGATAAATTTTTGCGTTCATCCATGATTATTGACTTATATATATATATATGTGTTTACATGGCTAACCTGGTTGGTGAATATGTGCTTAGGCATTTAGCCAAATTATGTTGGGATATGCTTTGTTTACTTACCTAATATATGACTAAATGGTAAGTTATATTCTATGTTATATGAACCTACTAAACTTAAACGCTTACTGTGCTATTTTTCGTGTTTTATAGTGAATCGAAAGCTCGTCCGGGTTGGAAGCTTGTCAGAGCTATATCACACTATCCACCGGCTCTTTTGGCACATTCGGTTGTTAAATTTTTGTTATAATGGCATGTATAGGTATTTTGGCTAATGTTGGCCTATACGTTTTGTTGTGAATATGGTCAATTGAATTGGCTTGTGTTTTGGCTTATTTTGGCATCTATACAAGTAGCCTTAATATGGTTGATGAATGACTTAATATAGTTGAATGATGGAAGATGAAATGGTAGATTAATATGCAATATATATATGGCTTGTGACTTGTTGAGAATTGGTACTTTATTTGAATAGCTTAAATGACTATTGATGCTAATTGTAAAACAACATTTTGGTACCAAATGATTGTGTTTTGGCAAGTAAATTATATGGTATGTATTGATGAAAATATGCATACAAGTTAGTTGATTATTTGGTCAAATTGAATACATAGTTATACATGTTTGCATATTGTCATTTGAGGTGCCTAAGGGAATATTGGTTGGATGAAGTTTTACCACATGTATATGACTTGTTTATGCCTAATTTGGATGCCTTGATATGGCTTGTAATTATGTGCAATGTTGAGTGTACGTACAAGCCAAATATAGTGAGAAAAATGGCTTGTAAGATGGCTTGTTTTCGTCCACACAAGCGTGTGTCTCAGCCATGTGTAACACACGGTCAGGTGACACAGCCTTGTGTCCCATATAGCTTTCAAAGGGTTGCAAGTCAGGGTATTACACGACGTAGCACACAACCTGGCACACGAGCGTGTAAGGTTATTTCAAAGGGTACACGGCTTGACGCACGGGCATGTGGCTTGGTCATATGACCAAGTCAAAGAGTTACACGGGCACGGACATGGGTTGGGACATGGGCATGTGTCCCTATTTTGAATGCCCACACGGCCTGAGACACAAGCGTGTCTTTTGACTGTGTGAGTCACATGCCCTGACCACACGGCCATGTGACCCTTGCAGTGTTGAAAGTTTTTACTCTATTCTAAAAAATACTCTGAGTGTTTGATTTAGTCCCGACTTGTTTCTAACACGTATTTAGAGTCTTGAAGGCTCGTATAAGGAACCACATATATGTTTTGAACTGGATTTAATATGTGTATTGATATGATATCAAATGTTTGAAATATCTGTCTGTTTGAATTGTGAACTCTGGTAATGCTCTGTAACCCTGTTCCAGCGACGAATACAGATTAGGGGTGTTACATTTATTGGTATCAAACAGTTTAGTCGATTCCCAGACTGAACATAGTGTGTACGAGTTTTGCTATACATGCCATTATATAACCTGACATATTGTGATATCTCCTGACTATTTGAAACATGTTTTCATATAGAAATGACGTCCAATTGAGCTGACTCTGATGAAGTAGAGAGTAATGCTCAAGCCTCCATTCACGGAGTAGCAGCAAGTGGTACAAGGCCTGTATCTGAGGGCCGGGAAGGAAAGGCTAAGGAATCCTTCTTTTAGATGATGAACGAATGGTTTATCGAGTTCGTACAGATGAACCCGACTGCTCAACAACCTCCACTCGTCCTACTCCCTAACAGATTCCCATTATTCCTCAAGGTATGGAACTAATTCAAGTTAGTACGCCACCTGTTGATAAGATACGTAATTACAGGGCTGAAGAATTCTGAGCTACTGCTAAAGATGATCTCGAGAGAGATGAATTTTGGTTAGAGAATACAATTAGGGTTTTTGATGAGCTATCCTATTCACCGGCTGAATGTGTTAAATGTGAAATATCTTTGTTGAAATATTTGGCTTATCAGTGGAGGAACACATTGATTTCCATTGTGCCGAAAAAATGGATCACCTGAGAATTCTTCCAAACCGAGTTCTGAAAGAAATACATTAGTCAGAGGTTTATGGATCAGAAACATAAAAAATTTCTTAAGCTCAAACAGGGTTGTATGACTGTGTCAGAATACGAGCGGGAATTTGTCAGATTAAGTAAATATGTTCAAAAATGTATTCCAACCAAAACTTCTATGTGTAAGAGCTTTGAAGAAGGGATGAATGAGGACATTAAGCTTCTAGTTGGAATTATTGAGTTGAAAGAATTTGTTGTATTAGTAGATTGAGCACATAAAGCCGAGGAGCTAAGTAAAGAGAAAAGATATACTGATTTTGAAGCTAGAGACTCGAGAAAGAGATTGACTGAGAAGTAATATCAGTCAGCATCAAAGAAATCAAAAGAACATCACAATCGTTCTACAGCTTCTATGGATTATTCCAGTAGAGACAGAGGTACCCGATGTTCAAGTTCAAAACCTCTAGCTACATTTGTAGCAAGTGTGGGTAGTGTTAGAGATGTTTGGCCCGAGTGCAAGCACTATAAAAGACCAGATTATGGTGAGTGTCGACTAAAGAATGGAGCGTGTTTTAGGTGAGGTTCTCTTAACCACTATCTTAGGGATTTCCCAGAGAAATTCGAGAAAGAGAAAGTTCAGATTATGAGGCTGAGAAATATTGCTGCGAGAGGTAGACCACCTCATAATCCTAGAAATATGATTGGTAGTTGTGGTATAACGAAAGATTCTACTATGAGATCCGAGGCACGAGCACCAGCTACGGCTTATGCTATTCGCGCACGAGAGGATGCTTCTACGCCAGATGTTATTACCGGTACTTTCTCTATTTTTGATACTAATATTACTGCTTTGATTGATCCGAGATCCACTCATTCATATATGTGCACAAATTTCGTGTCTAGTAAGAATTTACCTATTGAGTCCATTGGATTTGTGGTTAAAGTATTGAACCCCCTAGGTCATTATGTGCTAGTTGATAAAGTCTGCAAGAATTGTCCTTTGATGACTCATGGTTACAATTTTCTGGCTGATTTGATGCTATTAACATTTGATGAATTTGATGTGATTTTGGGCATGGATTGGTTAACTCTACGCAACGCTGTTATGAACTATAGATGAAAGCTTATTGTATTGAAATGTTAGAAAGGTGAGATGCTTCCTATTGAATCAAATAGCCTGAGTGAGTTGCCTGTTGTTATATCAGTTATGTCAGTGTAAAAATATGTGAGAAAATCTTGCGATGTGTATCTTGCTTATGTTTTGGACACTAAAGTATCTGAGTCGAAGCTTGAATCAGTTCCAGTGGTTTGTAAGTATCCTGATGTATTTTTAGAGGAGTTATCGGGATTACCGCCGATCAGAGGGGTTGAGTTTATTATTGAACTAGTACTAGGGACATCACCGTTATCGATAGCACATTACAGAATGGCTCCTACTAAGTTAAAAGAGTTGAAAGCACAGCTGCAAGAGTTGACAGATATGGGTTTTGCTCGACCCAGTTTTTCCCCTTGGGGTGCACTGATTCTATTCGTTAAGAAAATGGACAGATCAATGAGATTGTGTATAGACTACCGTTAGCTCAACAAGGTTACAATCAAGAATAAATATCCACTGCCTCGAATTGACAATCTGTTCGATCAGTTGAAAGGTGTCACAGTATTCTCAAAGATTGATCTTCGTTCTGCTAATTATCAACTACAAGTGAAACATTCAGATGTGTCGAAAATTGCATTCAGAATCAGGTATGAACATTATGAATTTCTTGTGATGCCATTTGGTTTAACTGATGCACCTACAGTATTTATGGATTTGATGAACAGAATCTTCATTCCGTATTTAGACAGATTTGTTGTGGTATTTATTGACGACATTCTGATATATTCATGAGATGAGTCTAAGCATGCTGAACACTTGAGAATTCTGTTGCAAACCCTACGAGACAAACAACTCTTTGCTAAATTTAGCAAATGTGAGTTTTGGCTTTGAGAAGTCGATTTTCTGGGACATATAGTATTGGCTGATGGCACTAAAGTTTATCCGAGTAAAATTTTCAGCAGTTGTTGACTAGAAACCTCTAAGAAATTTATCTGAAGTTAGAAGTTTCCTAGGATTGGTTGGTTATTACCGAAGATTCATCAAAGGATTCTCAATGATAGCTACACCGATGACGCGACTATTTTACAGAAAGATGTAAAATTTGAATGGTCTAATAAATGTCAGCAAAGTTTCAACCAGTTGAAAGCACTATTGATTCAAGCACCAGTTCTGGTTCAGCCTGAATCGGGTAAAGAATTTGTGATTTTTAGCGATGCATCTTTAAATGGTTTAGGCTGTGTTTTGATGCAGAAAGGTAAAGTAACAACTTATGCTTCCAAATAGTTAAAGCCGCACGAAAAGAACTATTCGACACATGACCTAGAGTTGGCAGCTATCGTGTTTGTATTAAAAATTTGGCGACATCATTTGTTCGGCGAAAAATTTCATAGTTTTACTGATCACAAGAGTTTAAAGTATTTAATTCGCAGAAAAACCTGAATCTTAGACAACGAAGATGGCTCGAACTGTTAAAAGATTATGAGTTAATTATTAATTATCATCTGGGGAAAGCAAACATAGTTGCTAATGCTTTGAGTAGAAAATCTTTATTTGCTCTGAAAGCGATGAATACAAAACTGACATTATTTGACGATGGTTCGATTTTAGCCAAGTTGAAAGCTAAACTGATATTTTCACAGCAAATCTGCAAAGCTAAAAAATGTGATAGTGAGTTGCTCACTAAATGGGTACAGTGTGAATTGACTTATGATTCAGAATTTTAGATAGAACCTGATGATTGTTTATTGTTCACAAATAGAATTTGTGTACCAAAATCCAGAACTCATACAGAAAATTTTGCACGAAGCTCATAGTGGTAGCTTGTCTGTTCTTCCAGGAAGTAATAAAATGTACAGTGATTTGAGACAGGTGTACTGGTTGTCGAGAATGAAATGTGAGATTTCTAATTTTGTATTTGGATGTTTGATATGTCAGCAAGTTAAAGCTGAACATCAAGTTCCTTCAAGACTATTACAAATAGTGATGATACCAGAGTAGAAATGGGATTGAGTTACTATGGATTTCGTATCGAGTTTACCCCTATCTTTGAGAAGGAAAGATGTCATCTGGGTTATTGTTTTGATGAAGTCTGTACATTTTATTTTGGTACGTACAGATTTCTCCATTGACAGATTAGCTGAGTTATATGTGTCTGAGATTTTCAGATTACACGAAGTGCTAGTCTCCATTATTTCGGATAGAGATCTGCGATTTACATCACGATTCTGGAGAAAGTTACAAGAAGCTCTTGGTACACTGTTGCATTTTAGCACTGCATTTCATCCTCAGACCGATGGTCAGTCCGAGCAATTAATTCAGATTCTCGATGATATGCTTTGTTGTTGTGTTCTAGAGATTGAAGGCAACTAGGAGAAATATGTACTGTTAATCAAATTTGTGTATAACAACAGTTTTTAGTTGAGCATAAAGATAGCACCATATGAGGCTCTGTATGGTTCTAAATGTCAAACTCTGTTACACTGGACCGAGCTCAGTGAGAAAAAGATACATGGGGTTGATTTGATTCGTGAGACTGAAGAAAAATTGAAAGTGATCCGAGTTAGTTTGAATGCAGCTTCAAATCGCCAAAAATCATATGTGGATCTTAAACGTAAAGACATAGAATTTTAGGTTGGTGATAGAGTATTCTTGAAAGTATCACCTTAGAAGAAAGTTCATCAGTTCAGTCGCAAAGGAAAGCTAAGTCTGCGATTTATCAGGCCTTATGAGATTACTGAAAGAATCGGACCTGTTGCGTATCGATTAGCTTTACCGTTGAAACTAGAAAAGATTCATAATGTCTTTCATGTGTCTATGTTACAATGGTACCAATCTGACCCTTCACGTGTTGTCTCCCAGACGGATGTTGAGATTTACCCGATGTGTCATACAGTGAGGAACCGATCAGAATTCTGACACGAGAGATGAAAGAATTAAAAAACAAGAACATAGATTTAGTAAAAGTTTTCTAGAAATGACAAGGAATAGAAGAATCCACTTAGAAACTAGAGGAAGCTATGAGAAAGCAATATCCGAACCTCTTTTCTGGAAAGATTTTCAGGGACGAAAATCCCTTTAAAGAGGATAGTTGTAAAAGCCCGTTTTTAGAGAAATCGAAACAGGAGTTTCAGGACCACAAATCTGAAGTCAAAAATTTTATTTCATTATTATTTTATTGCCTACAGTTTGAGAGTAATACCATATAAAAATTTTGTTAAGAAATTTTACCGTTTACATGCTCAATATGATAAAAAAGACTAAATCGCGTAAAGTGCAAAAGTTGATTTCTAATAGCTAAAGGTATTAAATAGGTATAGAACTTTAAAGTGGAAGTCCTTATACGATATTTAGACCACAAATGTGTTAGTGGATTATAATGGCTTGGCATATTGTGTAATTACTAATGATTTTAAAAGTTACAATTGTACATTGGTAGTTAATGATAAAAACAAATGAAATAAAATTAATCATCATCTTCCATTATCAATGTTCAACCGAATTATACAAGAGATAGAAGTCGTTGTTAAGCTTGACATTCGATCATTCTTATTTCTTTGATTAGGTATCTATTTTTAATCTGTTTTTAATAATTTTTATGTGTCGGGGATCGTTGTAGCTTAATTTAGCTAGCTGAGGAACTAATTTTTGAAACTGTTAAACTATTAGGGTTTTTCCATTGTTGAATACATATGAATTTTGATATTTGATGATATAAAATGGATGGTTGTTGTTAGATAAACAACTTTTGTAAAGAGATTTTTGATGAAATTGTCAATTAGGGGTTAAATTGAAAATGTGATAAATTCATGGTATAATTTGTGAATTTATGAAATATGTGGGCTGTTATAAGTTTGTATAATAATCGGCTAGGCCTAGCTAGGGGTAAAATTGCATGAATTTCATTTTCCAATCCTAGGGACTAACTTGCAAAGAAATTAAAAGTATAGGGGAAAATGGTAATTTTTCCAAAAAATGTTTTGGATTAAATTGAATGAATTATATGTTGAATTGAGTTAAATTTATCTGTATAGATCCAGGTAGACCTCGAACGGAGTTAGATCGGGGCAAAGAGAAAGTCTCGGATTAATCGCCTCCGTTTTTACATATACTCGTCGAGGTAAGTTCATGAAATTAAATCGTGTTTCTATGCTTTTAATTGAAATATATATAAGTTATGAATTGTCATACATGAGTACCTGTCGCATATTCGATGACGTACGATGGTGACCAGTCGCAATATCGTGTATTTACGTTTTGACCTACAGCTCGTGTGAGCATACTGATTCATAGCTCGAGAGAGCATATCAATCTATAGCTCAAGTAACCATACCGATTCATAGCTCGTACGAGCATACATGTACAAGGATTGACGAATTACAGTTATATGAGCTAGCACACTATGTGTGAGCTATCCTGGGTATCCAACGGTATTCTAAACAGTTCAACGGGCAATGCTCTGATACGAAACAATATGAATTCGATACGGAGTATTACAGGTATACACATGAAATACATAGAAATGATGTTACATGATATATAGATATATGAAATGGATGATACATATATATGGAACTTGAGAAATTGTTGTGTTCATCCATGATTATTAACTTATATATATATGTGTTTACATGGCTAACCTGGTTGGTAAATATGTGCTTAGGCATTTGGCCAATTGTGTTGGGATATGCTTTGTTTACTTACCTAATATGTATCTAAATGGTAAGTTATATTCTATGTTATACGAACTTACTAAGCTTAAATGCTTACTCTGTGCTATTTTCCGTGTTTTATAGTGAATCGGAAGCTTGTTCGGTTTGGAAGCTTGTCGGAGTTATATCACACTATCCATAGGCTCTTTTGTTACATTCAGTTGTTAAATTTTGCTTATAATGGCCTGTATAGGTATTTTGGCTACTGTTGGCCTATATGTTTTGTTGTGAATATGGTCAATTGAATTGGCTTGTGCTTTGGCATATTTTGGTATGTATACAAGTAGCCTTTATATGGTTGATGAATGACTTAATATGGTTGAATGATGGAAGATGAAATGGTAGATGAATATGCAATATATATACGGCTTGTGACTTGTTGAGAATTGGCACTTTGTTTGAATAGCTTAAATGATTATTAATGTTAATTGTAGAATGACATTTTGGTACCAAATGATTTTGTTTTGGTAAGTAAATTATATATTATGTATTGATGCAAATATGCATACAAGTTAGTTGATTATTTGGTCAAATTGAATACATAGTTATACATGTTTGCATATTGTCATTTGAGGTGCCTAAGGGCATATTGGTTGTATGAAGTTTTACCACATGTATATGACTTGTTTATGCCTAATTTGGATGCTTTGATATGGCTTGTAATTATGTGCAATGTTGAGTGTATGTAACACCCTAACCCGTATCCATCGCCAGAATAGGGTTACAGAGTATTACCAGAGTTTACAGTATAAACAAAAAAAATTTCAAACATTCCATAACATATCAATGAACACATTAAAACCAAGTAAAAAACATACATATTGTCCCTTATACGAGCCATCGAAGCTGAAAATACATGTTAGAAATAAGTTGGGAGTAAATCGGGAACTAAGAGAATTTTTCGGAAAACATTGAAAAATTTCAAAGCTGCAAGGGTCACACCAAGAGACATGCCCATGTCTTAGGCCATGTAGGCACTTGAAATAGGGACACACAGCCGTGTTCTAGCCTGTGTCCATGCCCGTGTAACTCACTAACTTGGGCCACACGGCCAAGCCACACGCTAATGTGCTAGGCCGTGTACCCTTCGAAGTAACCTCATATGCTCGTGTGCCAAGCTGTGTGCTAGGCCGTGTAACAGCCTGACTTGCAACCCTTTGAAAGCTACAGGGGACACATGGCCGTGTCACCTGGCCATGTGTCACATACAGATGAGACACACACCGTGTCTCTACTCATGTGGATGAAAATAAGTCATTTTACATGCCATTTTTCTCACTCAAATAGGCATAAACCTACACACAACATTGTGCATAACAACAAGCCATAATAAGGCACCCAAAACAAGCATAATCAAGCCTAAAACATATGGTATATTCACATACAACCAATATGCCCTTAGGCTCCTCAAATGACAATTTATAAACATGTCTAACCATGTGTTCAATATAACCAAATGATCAACTAACATATGTGCATATTTGCATCAAAACATACCATGTAACTCACTTACCAAAACACACCAAATGGTAACAATTAATCACTTAATCACTAGCATCAATATACATATATGCCTTCCACAACAAAGCACCAATTCACAACAAATTATATGACATATTTAATATGCATATTCAACTACCTTTCTATCTTCCATCATTCAACCATATCAAGTCACATATCAACCATTACAAGGCTACTTATATTCACATCAAAATATACCATTCCACAAACATAAGGCCAAAATGCAAACCAATCAAGTGGTCATTTCAAACAACCAAAACACATATAAGCCAACATTAGCCAAAATAACCTATACCTGTCATTATAACCAAAATTAAACCCACTGAAAGTACCAAAAGAGCAGATGAATAGTATGATATAGCTCCAACAAGCTTCCAAACCGAACGAGGTTTCGATTCACTATAAACACGGAAAATAACACAAAGTAAGCATTTAAGCTTAGTAAGTTTGTATAACATAGAATTTAACTTACCATTTGATCAAATAATAGGTAAGTAACAAAGCATATTCCAACACAACTTGGCCAAAAGCCTAAGCACATATACACCAACCACATTAGTCATGTAAATTCATATATGAATAAATAATCATGGATGAGCTCAACAATTAATCAAGTTTTAATATACATGTAACATCCATATCATGTATCTATATATCATGCAAAATCATTTCCATGTATTTCATGTAAATACTTGTAATAGTTCGTATCGAACTCATATCGTCTCGTAACAAAACATTGCCCGTTGAACCATTTAGAATATCATTGGATACTCGGGATAGCTCACACATAGTGTGCTAAACTGTAATCTGTCAAATCCTGTACATGTATGCTCATACGAGCAGTGAATCGGTATGCTCTCTTGAGTTGTAAATCGGTAAACTCATATGAGCTGTGGTGTGTCCACAACACATGCAGCACCTCAACCAAACCGGTAACCCTAATGACATGTCATTTGTATATTACGGATTCTTATGGTTCAAACGAGGCTCAAAAATCGTTGTACATTGTTGGATATACATTCGGCAATTATATATAACAAATCATAACATTTATATATTTTAATTAAATATACATAAATACAATTTAATTACATGAACTTACCTCGACAAGTATACGTAGATACGTAGGCGATTAATCTGAGATTTTCCCTTTGCCCCGATCTAACTCCGTACGAGGTCTATCTTGCTCTATATAGATAAATTTAACTCAATTTAAAATATTTCTCATTCAATTTAGTCCAAAACATTTTTGGAAAAATTACCGTTTTGCCCCTATACTTTTAATTTCTTTACAATTTAGTCCCTAGGCTCGAAAATGAAATTCATGCAATTTTACCCCCACCCAAGCCTAGCCAATTTTTATACATGCTTATAATAGTCTACATATTTCACAAATTCACAAATTTTATCATGAATTTATCACATTTTTCAATTTAACCCCTAATTGACAATTTCACCAAAAATCCCTTTACAAAAGTTGTTTATCTAAAAACAACCATTCATTTTCAAACTTCAAAACTCATATATATTCATCAATGGTAAAACCCTAATAGTTTAAAAAATTTACAAATTAGTCCCTGGGCTAGCTAGATTAAGCTACAACGATCCCAGAAACATAAAAATAATCAAAAATGGGATAAAAATCATACAAATTTAGCAAAGATGAAGATGGTCAAACCAAACTTCTTCCATAGATAACCTTCCATTTTAGTTTCGGTTGAAACAAGTAAAAGATGATTACTTTTTCATTTGTTTCATTTATTATTAACTTTATTTACTAATTACTTAACTAACCTTTAAAAACTTTAATATTTACACAATTGCCAAGCCATGTACATCCACTATCAAGTTAAATGGTCTAACTACCATATAAGGGCTTCCAATTTAAAGTTCTATAGCTATTTAATACCTTTAGCTATTAGAACTCAACTTTTGCACTTTATGCGATTTAGTCCTTTTTATCAAATTAAACAAGTAAACGGTAAAATTTCTTAACAAAATTTTTATATGGTACTTCTATCTTGCTGTAGGAGATAAAATAATAATAAAATAAATTTTTTGACTTCATATTTGTGGTCCTGAAACCACTGTTCAAATTTCACTAAAAACGGATTGTTACAACTCTCCCCCTAAAGGGATTTTCGTCCCCGAAAATATTACAAAAAAGAGGTTCGGGTATTGCTTTCTTATAGCTTCCTCGAGTTCTCAGGTGGCTTATTCTATTCTGTTTCTCTGCCAAAGAACTTTTA
The DNA here is from genome assembly GCF_007990345.1 of Gossypium hirsutum. Classification (NCBI taxonomy): domain Eukaryota; kingdom Viridiplantae; phylum Streptophyta; class Magnoliopsida; order Malvales; family Malvaceae; genus Gossypium; species Gossypium hirsutum. The sequence continues at coordinate 21,556,786 of NC_053449.1, read as the reverse complement.
CTAAAGCTATGTTCTTATTTCTCAATTCTGTCACCTCTCATGCCAGAATTCTAATAGATTCTTCATTATACGACATATTAGGCTGAATCTCGACATCTGTCGAGAAGATAACGTGTGAAGGTTTAGATCGGTACCATCGTAACATAGACATGTAAAAGACATTATGAATCTTTTCTAATTCTGACGGTAAAGCTAATCGGTATGCAATAGGTCTGACTCTTTCAGTAATCTCATACGACTTGATAAATCGTGGACTCAGCTTCTTTTTGCAACCAAATCAAAGAACTTTCTTCTAGGGTAATACTTTCAAGAATAATCTGTCGCCAACTTGGAACTCTATATCTTTACGTTTAAGATTCACATATGATTTTTGACGATCTGAAGCTGCTTTCAAACTGTCTCAAATCATTTTTACTTTTTCTTCAGTATCACGAATCAAATCAACCCTGTGTATCTTTCTCTCACTGAGCTCAACCCAGTATAGCAGAGTTCTGCATTTACGGCTATACAGAGCCTCATACAGTGCCATCTTTATGCTCGATTGAATACTGTTATTATACGCAAATTCAACAAATAGTAAATATTTCTCTCAGTTGCCTTCGAACTCTAATACGCAACAATGAAGCATATCTTCAAGAATCTGAATCACACGTTTGGATTGACCATCCGTTTGAGGGTGAAATGCAGTGCTAAAATGCAACCACGTAACTAAAGCTTCTTGTAACCTTCTCCAAAATCGTGATGTAAACCGTGGATCTCTATCTGAAATAATGGAGACTGGCACTCTGTGTAATCTGACAATCTTTGAAACATATAACTCAGCTAAGATCGAACCATCATCAGATAATGTCAGTTGTGTATTCATCGCGCATAGAGCAAACAAGGACTTTCTACTCAATGCATCAGTAACTATGTTTGGTTTTCCTGGATGATAATCAATAACCAACTCGTAATCTTTTAACAGTTCGAGCCATTTGTGCTATCTCAAGTTCAAATCTTTCTATGGCATTATATATTTTAAACTCTTGTGATCGGTAAAAATATGACATTTTTCACCGAACAAATGGTGTCGCCAAATTTTTAACGCAAACACGATAGCTGCCAACTCTAGGTCATTTTTCCGATAGTTCTTTTCGTGCAACTTTAACTGCCTAGAAGCATAAGCTATTATTTTGCCTTCCTGCATCAAAACACAACCTAAACCATTTAAAGATGCATCGCTAAAAATCACAAATTCTTTACCCGATTCAGGCTGAACCAAAATTGGTGCTTCAGTCAATAGTGCTTTCAACTGATTAAAACTTTACTGACATTTTTTAGGCCATTCAAACTTTACATCTTTCTGTAATAGCCGCGTCATCGGTGTAGCTATTATTGAGAATCCTTTGACAAATCTTCAGTAATAACCAGCTAATCCCAAAAAACTTCTGACTTCTGATACAATTTTTGGTGGTTTCCAGTCAACAACTGCGAAAATTTTACTCAGGTCAATTCTGATGCCTTCAGCCGATACTATATGTCTTAGAAAACTGACTTTTGGGAGCCAAAACTCGCATTTTCTAAATTTCAAAAATAGTTGTTTATCTCGTAGGGTTTGTAAAACAATTCTCAAGTGTTCAACATACTCGGACTTGTCTCGAGAATAGATTAGAATTTTGTCAATAAATACCACCATGAATTTGTCTAAATACGGTCTGAAGATTCTATTCATCAAATCCATAAATTCTGCAGGTGCATTTGTTAAACCGAACAACATCACAAGAAATTCGTAGTGTCTGTACCTAGTTCTAAATACAATTTTTGGCACATTTGAATCTTTCACTCATAATTGATAATAACCAGAACGAAGATCAATCTTCAAGAATACTGTGGCACCTTTCAACTAATCGAACAGATTATTAATATGAGGCAATGGATATTTGTTCTTGATTGTAACTTTGTTTAGCTGATGGTAGTCTATACACAATCTCATCGATCTTTCCTTTTTCTTAACGAATAGAACTGGTGCACCCCAAGGTGAAAAACTGGGTCTAGCAAAACCCTTATCTATCAACTCTTGGAACTGTGCTTTCAACTCTTTCAATTTAGTAAGAGTCATTCTATAAGTTGCTATCGATGTTGGTGATGCTCTCGGTACAAGTTCTATAGCAAACTCAACCTTTCCAATCGGCAGTAATCCAGGTAACTCCTCTGGAAACACATCGAGATACTTGCAAACCACTGGCACTAATTCAAGCTTCAATTCAGACACTTTAGTATCCAATACATAAGCAAGACAAGCATTGCAACCTTTTCTCACATAATTCTATGCTGACATAGCTAATAAAACAATATGCAACCCACTCGAATTATATGATTTAATGCGAAGTGACTCATCATTCTGACATTTTAATATGATAAGCTTTCGTCTACAGTTTACATAAGCATCATGCAGAGTTAGCCTGTCCATACCCAGAATCATATCAAATTCATCAAACGGTAATAATAATCATGTATATGTATGCTCATACGAGCTGTGAATCGGTATGCTCTCTCGAGCTGTAAATCCGTATGCTCTCACGAGCTATATAAATTGGTATGCTCTCACGAGCTGTAAATTGGTATGCTCTCACGAGCTATAAATTGGTAAGCTCATACGAGCTATTGTGTGTCCGCAATACATGCAAGACCTCAACCAAATCGATAACCCTAATGACATGTCATTTGTATCCTACGGATTCCTATGGTTCAAGCGGGGCTCGAAAATCATCGAATGTCATTGGATATGCATTCGGTAATTATATATGACAAATCATAACATTTATATATTTCAATTAAATACATATAAATACAATTTAATTACACAAACTTACCTTGACGAGTATATGTAGATACGGAGGCAATTAATCTAAGATTTTCCCTTTGCCCCGATCTCACTACGTATGAGGCCTGTCTTGATCTATACAGATAAATTTAACTCAAATTAAAATATTTCTCATTCAATTTAGTCCAACACATATTTTTGGCAAAATTACCATTTTGCCCTATAATTTTATTTCTTTGCAATTTAGTCCTTAGGCTCGGAAAATGAAATTCATGCAATTTTACCGCTACCCAAGCCTAGCCAATTTTTATACATGCTTATAACAGACCACATATTTTAAAATTTCACAAATTTTACCATGAATTTATCATATTTTTCAATTTAACCCTAATTGACAATTTCACCAAGAATCCCTTTACAAGAGTTGTTTATCTAACAAAAACCATTCATTTTCCATCATCAAACATCAAAAATCATATATATTTGTCAATGGTAAAACCCTAATAGTTTAAAAATTTTACAAATTAGTCCTCGGGCTAGCTAGATTAAGCTACAACGATCCCAGAAATGTAAAAATAATAAAAAATGAGACAAAAATCATACCAATTTAGCAAAGATGAAAATGACTGAACCAAGCTTCTTCCGTGGCTAATCTTCCATTTTAGTTTCAGTTGAAACAAGTAAAAAATGATTACTTTTTCATTTGTTTCATTTATTATTAACTTTATTTACTAATTACTTAATTAACCTTTAAAAACATTAATATTTACACAATTGACAAGCCATGTACATCCACTATCAAGTTAAATGGTATAATTACCACATAAGGACTTCCACTTTAAAGTTCTATAGCTATTTAATACCTTTAGCTATTAGAACTCAACTTTTGCACTTTACTCGATTTAGTCGTTTTTATCAAATTAAGCATGTAAATGGTAAAATTTCTTAATGAAATTTTTATACAGTACTTCTATCTTGATGTAGGAGATAAAATAATAATAAAATAAATTTTTTAACTTTCAATTTATGGTCCCGAAACCACTGTTTTGATTTCACTGAAAATAGGTTGTTACAGTATAGGTATATGCCAAATTGGGTGAGAAAAATGGCTTGTAAGATGGCCTATTTTCGTCCATATAGGTAGAGACACAGGCGTGCGTCTCAGTTGTGTGTGACACACAGTTAGGTGACATGGCCGTGTGTCACTTATAGCTTTCAAAAGGTTGCAAGTCAAGCTGTTACACGGCCTAGCACACGACCTGGTACACGAGCGTGTGAGGTTATCTCAAAGGGTACACGGCCTGACACACAGGTGTGTGGCTTGGTCGTGTGACCAAGCCAGAGAGTTATATGGGTACGGACACGGGCTGGGACACAGCCATGTGCCCTTATTTTGAATGCCCACATGGCCTAGTCACACGGCCATGTGACCTCTGTAGTGTTGAAAATTTTTACTATTTTCTGTAAAATTCTTTGAGTTTCCGATTTAGTCCCATCTTGTTTCTAACACGTATTTAAGGCCTTGAAGGCTCGTATAAGGGACCACATATATGTTTTGAACTAGATTTAATATGTTTATTAATATAATATGAAATGTTTGAAATTTTTGTCTGTTTGAATTGTAAACTTTGGTAATGCTCCGTAACCCTATTCCGGTGACGGATACAGATTAGGTGTGTTATAGAATAAGTGTATCTATGATAATGTGTTATGATAATCTGAAAATGTGGGAAGTGAGGGGTATTGAATCTTCTTCCAGAATTATTTTGAATCTGAATTAGTGTTATCTAGAGTTATGAAATTCTGTTATAAACTGATATGGAATTCATCAGAATGGTTCAGGTAGTTATTTATTAGTATGGATGTGTGTGATACTGAATTAGGGTATGTTTGAGTATGAATTGATGGTATTATATTTTACGTAAGTATTTTCCAAAAATATATGTACCTGCCCGTTATAAATGTCAGTGAACAACTGTTTGAGATAAGAGTATGAGTTAAGGCAAGGAGTATTGGAAGTGGTTTTTGAGGGTATGTATTGTTGAGAAATTACTATGGGACAAGAGATTTATGAAACGTTTGGAAGGATTTCTCAGTTGGATAGATAAGGGAGATAGAGTATGACAAAAGCAAAATAAATGGAGTTTAAGAGAATGGTGTTCTATGGTGGTATCTACCGAAATAAATGATGTTGACTAATTGGCATCCAAAAGTTCATACAAGAGTGCAAAGAATGCATCAAGGTAATGTCATAATGAGCTAACTAAGTACTCATATACTTACAAGATTTGTTATTTCCTTTCAGATATCTAAGAAGAGACTTCGCTTGAAGGTACGATGTCAGGAGTATGCCAAAGTGGTTGCAGAGTGGAATATTATGCATACAGTGGAGTTGTGGAGTAGTCTAGGAACACCCCCTTCGAGTCTGTAATAAATAAACTTCCATTTTATAAGGGTTGGATTCGAGTCTGTTGTAAACAAATATATTTTAAACACATCCCTTGTTTTCTTGTAATAAGTATTTAATTAAAATACCACAGTATATGTTTAAAGAAATAGGTAATTGTAAATTGTTTTTGTTAATTTTTGAGTTTTGTGCAGTAACACCCGAATCTTGACCTGGTGAATCGGGTTGGGTTTGGGGTGTTATTGAATTGCTCAATCACCTCTTCCTTTGGGTTCGACCCCTTGGAATACTTTCTTGTTCCATCGAAACTATAAATATTACAATTAACACTATACGCTTGCAGTTAAAACTTGTTCTTTAAAATAATTTTATAAAACCATTTGTTTTTCTACACACACTGTATACATCTCAATATCAAAATTCGGGTCGATTTTGAAAATTTTAATTTTTCGTTGTACAAGAAAATCGTTTTCAAATAAGATGTATTCCAACATAAATAAATATAATTTTCTCATCCTATGTTAATTAGATAAATATAAATTGAAATAAACTTGTTTTAATTATATGTTATCTATAACTAAATATTTTCAAAAAATCTATATTTAAAATAAATAGTTAATTAAATAAGTAAAAATTTGAAAAGGTTAATGTATCCATTGAATTTAACTTATATAAATAAATTATTTATTTAATTACCTTTAAAAGAGAAAAATGAAAAACATAGATGCTCGTAATATTGTGGTTTTGTGGCTTATTATATTATATATATTAGTTTCTTTCTCGTGTGATGCACATGTTAATTTTATGTATTAATTAAAATATAATTTATTTTAAATTTAATACTAAAAAACTTAAAAATATTGATGCCACATATAAAAATTGAAAGTAGTAATATAGAATAAAATATGTTAAAAATGAACTAAATAAAATAATGAAATTGTTTAGAAGTTTTAAAAATTAAAAGATCTAGTTATCTTAACTTTAAATTAAATAATATATATTATGACAAATTTTAAATTTAATGAAATAATTAAAATAAAATTTAAGCAAAATATAAATTATAATTATATTTTAAAAAATCTAATGATATCAAACATAAATATTAAGATAAATAATATTTATTTATGTTAATTGAATAATATTTATATTTATGATAATATTATTTATCTTTATGATAATTTTATATATTTTGTTTTTTACATAAAATTTACCTAAAATTTTTAAAATTTATCTAATTCTAACCCTTTCAAAATTTACTCAAGATTTTAATTTTTATTTACCTAAAATTACTACATAATAATTATATATTTACCAATTAAGTAAGCTATCCGCATTAACTTTGTGTTTTATATATGTGTCTGATTTCACTATATAGGTCGGCAAGTAATAAGTTAGATAAAGAAGCAAGCCATCTTAATATATATATATATTTTTAAAAGTAGCCTGAAAGAAGCATAACTTCAATGACCATGTAACCTTGTTTAAAGAAATTGAGCATAAATTATACCTTAATTAGGTTTGGATGGATTCGATCTAAACTATTATTTAAATATTTGATTAAATTGATGTGAAAAGTTAATTATACTAATAAAATTTTAAAATTATTAAATTAATAAAAAATTTCCATAACATTAAGTAAAAGTTACTTCAATAATTTTTTATATATTTTTAATTTTATTATAGGAACTTTATTATTTTTGTTAAGTTATAATCAACATTAATAAAATAAAAGAATCAAGAGAAGCATCATAGTGTGCTACAGTTGTTATGCAAAATGCATTCACTCGAGTAAACCCAGAAATTGAAAATGCAAAAAAGAAATCCAAAATTTCTAAATTTCATCATCTACAATTTCACTATCTTTTAACAAATGTTATCACTCAAGTAACCCACAAAGAATTATCTCTCCTCTAAATCTGCATTTATTTTCATAATAGCCAGAAACTCTTATCTTCGATAACAAAAAAAAAAAAAGAATGTTGATGAAAGCCCAACTCTAAAGGTCCAGCATGATTAGATTTTTCATTGTTCAATTTAATATTTCTCAATCCCTAAAAAAATCATCATTCTTCTCATTTTTCTATACAAGTTCTCTAACAAATTTCCTTAGTGGTTTACAAACTTTTGGAACCGCCACCAAATCTATTATGATGTCGAAATCAAGCTCTCCTTCTCCACCGTTGATTCTCTCTGTTGCGTTGTCGTGTTTTCTTAAAACAAATAATGAATACTCCAATGATAATCTTATTTCCAAAATCGAACGATTCCTTCTTTCAAGGCTATTTCTGGTAAATAAACACCCGTAGGAAGAGAGGAAAAAGCTTCAAGTCGACATGAAAATTCTGTTGATCGAAGGTCAGACAGAGCAGCAGCTAAGGTTTTCATGGGAGGAGAATAGAGAAAAAAAGGAAAGAATTTTTTTAAAAAGGAAAAAAGGTATTTTTTTTTTGTATAAAATATAAGTTTTTTTAAATTTAATTTTGATAAAAGAAACAAAGGGCAATTTGATTAGAAATACATGTCAACCTATTCAATTGTTAAAAAGGTGACACTTGTCCTATTCTGGTTGGCTTGCATGCCACATCAGCAAAAAGCTGACTCTATTAAAGTATTGGTTGATAATCAAAATAAAACTTTAAGTATCACATTAAAACAAACCCTGAAATAGAGGAGCTATTCATGCCATTATCCTTATATAATTCTACTAGAACACTTTTTCTCCTTGGTTTACTGTCGGACTCTCCAAGACTACAAATAATTGGTCTTTGTCAATTTACCGGGGTGCCCTTGGCCGAAAAGAAATTGGCTTTAAAATTAATGGGCAATTATTTCTTTTCATTTTCAAGGAAATCAGGAATAATGGACAATTGAATAATAAATTAAGGGTTAAATTTTGCAATAAGCTCACGTAATTTGCATAAGTTACGGATTTAGCCTCTATACCTTAATATGGTCTATTTTAGTCAAAGTATTTTTTGAATTGGTCAAATTTAGTTTATGTACTTTTCATATTTTGAAATTTTAGTCTTGATTAAATGGTAGTAATTAAATTTATTTGGTTAAATGTTGCTATTAGTCTTATAATATGCCTAAAGTTGTAAATTTAGTTCATATTATCTAATTAGATCATTTCCTAGTCCCTATATCTTTTAAATTTCAAAATTTTTTCCTTAAAGCAAACAAAAGTCTTTAAATCTGTAACTAACTTTTTTATAAGTAATAGGTGGAAATAGTTAAGCTAACATGACTTCATTTATGAAATATTATTATCTTTGACACATATTGTTTGGTCAAGGCTGAAATTTTAAAATCTATAGAGTATAGGACTAAAAATAATAAAACTAAAGTATATAACTAAATTCACAAATTATGTATAATACAGGGACTAATGTTAGAAATTAACCTAAATTAATAACCCTCTGAGTTCCAAGAAAACATTACTTACGAGTAATCCATGGACCAAAAAAAAATACTCTTAATAAGCCCAAAACATCAGATTTAATTTCCATTCTTGAATACATTAATGTATAGCCACTAGAATTTCAGGCCTTAGTTACATATGCGTAATTAATAAAGGTTTTTGGTACAACTCTAGAAGAAAGTTGTTACTATATATCCAGCTGTAATATCATTTTGGTTTAAATAAAAGCTTATCTAAGCTTGACAATGCCCTGCACTTGAAGGATAAATTATTTATATAAATAAATCCTGATAAAATATCAGTGGTTTCTTAAGTTTTCCTAGGGTAAATGTGGGCCCGCAATGGAGTTTTCATCACCACAGTGAACTCCTGCTTCTCCTCCAAGCTCACATCATCTCCATCCATGGCTTTCCATTGGAAGTTGAAGACCAAGTTTGCCACAAAATACTCTAGATGAAGTATGGCCAAGGCAAGTCCAGGGCAAATCCTCCTTCCAACCCCAAATGGCATCATCTTGATTTCCCTACTTCCCGTTATATCAAATACTACTTCCCCACTCTTATTATTGCTTAGGAATCTCTCAGGCTTAAATGCCATTGGATCCTCCCATACTTTAGTATCCCACCCCATTTCTGCTACAAGGAAATTAATGGTGGCATTCTTGGGCACCAAATACCCTCCCAGGACTGTATCTTCTCTCACTGTATGAGGCAAAAGAAAATGACCTGGTGGATGCCTTCTTAGCCCTTCCAAGATAACCGCCTTCAAATATGGCATCTTCTGCAAATCATCTTCCTTCACCTCTCTCTCTCCTTTTCCCACTACCCCTTTAATCTCCATGAACAGTTTCTCCTGAACATGCGGATATTTCACCATATTTGCCATAATCCACTGCAAAGCAGTGGAAGTAGTATCTGTTCCACCATTGAGAAACTCAGAACTCAAGCTAACAATTTCCTTTTCTGTAAGCTTCCGCTTTTCCTCCGGAAGTTGAAGATCAAGCAATGTATCCACATACGCCAAAATATGTCCGTCATCCAGTCCATTCTTGTTCAGTGACCTCTCGTCTTTTCCTTTCTTTCGTGCTCTTATCAAACGGACCAGCACTCTCTCTTGTTTCTCAAGGGCCTTATAGAACTCCTTCCAACGTTTCTGAAGCAATACCCTTGTCACCTTAGGCCACAAATTGAGTATGTTGAATCTTCCACCCAAGTCTAAAAGCAAACGCCGCTGCACAGTTTCGATCTCTTTAATCTCTTCTTGATTAAGTTTGTCACCGAAACACATCAGAACTAATAAGCAGAACATAGCATATTGAAAATTATCAAGCACACGAACCGGTTCCCCAGTTTTCGAGCTTGACATTAGAGAATCTAACAGAATCTGAAGAACCCATTTTCGAGCATGAGAGTATGATTTGATACGAGAAGGATGGAGGATTTCAGCAGTAAGGTTACGCCTCAAAAGTCTCCAAGTCGGACCATAGGAAGCTGAATTTATATTATGTTGATTGCAGCTTATAATCTTGCCGATAGTCGGAGCATCAGGGCGGTCAGCGAATAAAGCACCGTTTTGGATTAAGGCCTGGTAGGTAAGGGAACGGTCAGAGACGAAAATGGTGGGGCGAGAAAGAAGATTGAGAGTGACCATTGGACCAAGCTTTTTGTGGAGGTTCCGTAGGATTGGTTCAAGCTCGGAAAAGGTTCGCCTGAGCCATAGGATGTTGGTGATAATGGGAAAGTTGGCAGGGCCAGGAGGTAGAATCTGGGACGGTGTTTTAGAGGTGAAAGAGAGGAGGTTGAAAAGAGCTCGAAGAAGAAGCGAAACAGTGATGGTGATGAAGATGATGAACCAGGTTTCCATGTTTGGTTTGGTCTTTGGAGGTGAGAGTTTGAGAGTGGGGAGACTGTGAGGAAAGTTCTGTGGGTGATAAAATAAGGGCGAGCACTATGGGGCTTAAACTATTCAAGTTTGTTGGCAAAAGCGTGAACGCATGTACATAATACAAAAGGGTCACGAAATCTATAATCCTACGTTTTTCATTTGTAATTCTATTGTGTGTAGAACTCATCAAGGCCGGTGCCGGAAGAGGTTGGGGTCGGGCTAATTTAAAATTTTATACTTGTTTCTCAGGTGTGGATCCAATCGACCCAATATATCTGAAATTTTATTTAAATTCGATTTAGATAAAAAAAATTTAAATTCGATCTAACTTTTAGAACATTTTTATTTTAGTCACCAAGCGCTAAATTTCTAACAACATTTAACTATGTAAGCCGTACCATGTTTGCACTTTCGTTTTGGTCACCCAACTCGCAAGTGACTTTCATTTTGGTCACCCAACTCCTAGGTCACTTTCGTTTTAGTCACCCAATAATATATTCGTATAAGTATTGGTCGGGGTAAAAAGAAATCAAGGTTTAGAGTGAAAAAATGGTAGAAACTAAAATAATATACAAAATTTGTCAAATTGTACTTGTTTATCCCATTGTCGAAAATTCTAAACTTTTTTTATATTTAAATTTTAAATTTTAAATTTTAAAATATCAAAATAAATTATTGAAAAAAATTTATCCCTTGATAATGTCAACCGATTTGTTACTATAATATTGACGTTTCTATAATAAAGAGAGTAAAAATAAGAAATAAGAGAACAAAAGAGAAGTACATATTTTATTCATCAATAGGGATATCTACAACGCTTCTCCAAAATCTATGTTTATAAACATAAGAAGTACACATGATATAAAACTCTACTTTTAATAGAATTAGAGTGCAAAAGTACGTCAAACTTGTTATCCTAATGGACATCCAATAATAATAAAATATTTGAAATACTCCCTCTTGGATGCCCGTCAATAGGTAATGTGCATCGTAAAAACCTTACTAAGATAAAAAAAGGTTTGTGGAAAAAATTCTTAGTGAAGGAAAAAGAATACACATTTATAAAACGCATAATATACAGACTCATTAAAAACCTTACCAGGCTGACCCAGTGGGCAAAACCTTAGTTAAAGGGAAAAGAGTATAGTGCGTATTTACTCTCCCTCATGACAACATCACATAATATCTCATACTTTACGTATTCAATCTTGAATATTAGCTTTTCAAATAATCACTTCAACAAATTTGATAAACGTTTCAATGTTGGCAACTCCTCTCACTCAACTGTTGAAGAAAAAAAATTATTGGAATGATGAGTGTCAGCAGAGTTTTGAAAAGTTGAAAGTAGTTTTGACTGAAGCTCTAGTTTTAGCACAGCCAAAATCTAGTATAGAGTATACTATTTATATTGATGCATATTTGAATGGGATTGGCTGTGTTCTTATGCAAAAGGGTAAGGTTATAACTTATGCATCTCGCTAGCTTAAACCTTATGAGAAGAACTATCCAACCCATGATTTGGAACTGGCAGTACTAGTATTGGCGTTGAAGGTTTGGAGATACTATTTGTATGGAGAAAATTATCATGTGTTCTCTAATTCCAAGAGTTTGAAGTATTTGATGACATAGAAAGATTTGAACCAACACCAAAGATAGTGGATGAAATTGTTAAAAGATTATGATTTGGCCATAGAGTATCACCCTGGAAAAACAAATGTTGTGGCTGATGCTTTGAGTAGAAAAACTGTGGCAATATTAACTTCTGTTCGAGCCAAAGTAAGTATGGTTAATGATGGATCATTACTAGCAGAGTTAATTGTTAGGCCAACTTTTCTTTTTTAGATTCTAGAAGAACAGATGAAAGATGCTCAATGTGATTTGTATAAACAACGTATGGCGTCTGGTAGTGCAACAAACTTCAATTTGGGTAAATATGGTGAACTACGATTCATGGGAAGAATGTATGTACTACCCGAGAATGATTTAAGAAAAAGAACTGCTAAGAGAGACTCATTAGGGACCCTTTTCACTTCATCCAGGAATTGTAAAGATGTATAGAGATTTAAAAAGTTCATATTGGTAGCTTGGAGTGAAAAGATAAATCACAGAATATGTTTCAACTTGTTTGACCTGCCAAAGAATTAAAGTAGAACATCAAGTTCCGTTGGGTAAGTTGTATCCTTTGGAGATACCAAAATGGAAATGTGATAGAATTACTATGGGTTTTGTGTCAAGACTACCCCTCAGTCTTTCAAAGACGAACTCGGTATGGGTAATAGTGGATTGACTCACTAAATCAATTCATTTTCTACTAGTACACGCTACTTACTCACTGGAAAAGTTAGCCAATCTTTATATTTCTAAGATAGTGCGCCTGCTGGAATTTCATCTTCTATAGTTTTAGACAGAGATTCAAGGTTTACATCTAGATTTTGGAAGCAATTACAGGGATCATTGGGAACTAAGCTACAATTTAGTAGTGCATTCCACCCTCAGATGATGGACAATTTAAAAGAGTCATTCAAGTGTTGGAAGATATATTAAGAAGCTGTGTGATTGATTTTGGGCTGAACTAGGAAAGGTATCTTCCTCTGGTTGAATTTGCGTATAACAAGAGTTATCATGTCAGTTTGAAAATGTCTCAATTTAAAGTTCTGTATGGTAGAAGATGTAGAACACCCACATGTTGGATAGAACTTAGTGAAAGAAAATTAGTAGATCGTAAGTTAATAAAAGAAATAGAAGAAAAAGTCTGTCATTTGTAGTCATTCGAAAGCTGCCTAAGATTGTCAGAAAGCCTATACTGATCTGAAGAGAAAAGAGATTTATTTTTAAGTTGGTGATAAAGTGTTCTGAAGAGTCTTTAATTGGAAGAAAATTATAAGATTTGGTCAGAAAGAAAAGCTGAGTCCGCAATTTGTAGGGCCATATGAAGTTTTAAAGCAAGCTGGACCTGTGGCTTATAGGTTGGCTTTACCTCTAGAATTATCAAAGATTCACAATGCGTTTTATGTGTCTATACTAAGAAAATATTGATCAAATCCATATCATCTTGTGTAGTTTGAAGAGTTAGAGGTAGAACCAAATTTATCTTATGAAGAAGAGCCCATTTGTATTTTGACAAGAGACTTGAAAGAGCTAAGGAAGAAAAGAATCCCATTAGTGAAAGTATTATGGAGAAATCATAATACAGAAGAGACTAATTGGGAAAGAGAAAGTTTAATGAAAGAGTAGTATCTTCAACTATTCATAGGTATGAATTTCGAGGATAGGATTTTCTAAGTGGGGGAGAATTGTAACAGCCCGCCCGATGAAGTCTCTATATCTAGTTACTGTTTGGCGTATAGTTGGTAAAATAAAGGTAGATATGTATAAGTAAAGTGTTTGTCTTGGTTAAGTATAGATTTGTGTGTATTGCGTCATTTGATGAACCCTTATGTTTTGGCAAGATCATTGGTTTGGCGAAATCTTCTGTTAAGTATCCGTCCAACTCAGATGCTTTGGGTAAACTCATTAAGCTCGCAGTTAATTAGATTTGTTTATTATTTTAGTATGATAATTTGGTTAGTTAAGTTGAGATTTAGCTAGTATTGAACTAGACTACTATAGATGAAAATATGTAAATTATGTTAAGTGCACTTAATCACGAGAATTAAGAGTGTTAGTGGAATTATCTAATTTTTCCACTAATCTTTGTCTCGATGTATATAAGGATAACGGTGGTCTTTTTGAACAAATTTACATTTCCTTCTTCCCTTTTGATTTCCTTTGAAACTTTTTGAAAACCTAAGTTCAAAAAACCTCTTCGAAGTAAGATTCGCAATATTCAGCTAACTACTACGTTAGTACCAGTTCACTGGTAATTACTGATTAACCCTAGGTTACCTTCTAAGTCATTTACGTGTTCTTCATTCTGCATGCATAGATGTTAGAATGTTGTGTAAGGAAGGAAACTTCCTGATTGTAGATTAAGTATTGTGATTCTTGCTTGCATGATCAGGTTTGACAGAATGATAATCTAATATATTTAATTATATTTATTTTAGCTCAAGAAGCTATCGAAGGTCCAAGTGATAAAGACAAAGGACCTGTTTAATAGATTGTGTTAAAATTTCTGGTTAGTTCCTTCTTACTCCCATGTGTTATGAATTTATTGTTTATATAAGTCATGTAAGGTAATTAGTCCTCCTTTGTAATTGTTGGAAAATGTATGTATAGATAATGATTACCCAAAGTCTTCAGTCTGAGTGTAGTCTATCTGTGATATGAAGTAAACGTCATTCTTCATGTTTAAGCCACTACCATTTGCTTTGGATATGTATTAAATGATATGATCTGGTATGTAATGAAGGAGAGGAGGAGATATGTTTGTGTAGCCTCTAGTAGGGAAAATATATTACAAATTAAATCGCCAGATCATGATAAAACATAATATTATGCTTGAAAATGATATAAGGAGTTAAAGAGGAGTATCTATGTAAATGAGACTAAAAGATTTACGTCTGATTTTGAATTCTGGGTACGTGGCTTGCATGAAGATGGGGTGTCTGACTTATGTTAAGTTGGCATACAGTATAAGCCCAAGTGATTAATAAGTTGGTGTATTGAGTTTGTATGTGTTTTGTATATGCCATTAGGTGTACTATGTGAATGTGTGCCAACTTTTTAGAAAGATTAAATTGCAATATGTAAAATATTATGTATGATTTCTCTTTAGAACTCACTAAGTTCTTAAGAACCTATTCTGTTACCTTTTCCTTCTTAGGCTTGCTAATTGAAGGAAGATTTTTTTAGAAGGACTACGCTAGAGTGTTGCTACTATTGTGAGTTGACTGTTTTGTTTCGTATCATGCATGACTTATAGGGGGTGACACATAAATGTATTTTTGAAATGATTTGTAAAAGGAACTCCTGTTATGATCAAACTCTATTTCTTTGAGGTCTTTATTAAATATCAAAGTTTAACTTAAAGTCTTATATTTTGATTGACAAAGTCGTCTATTTGAACTTATATATCATATGGCTTGATTGTTATTATAAATTGTTAATGTTTTCATTCAAACTTTATGAAAGCAATAGTTATAATAAGTTATGTATTTATAACTTATAAAATTTTGTAAAGCTTATGCCAAAATATCTTGAAATTAGTTTGACTTTAAGTAGTGACACACCATAGTCAAATCGTGTTACAGGGTTAGGTTTGGCGTGTTACATTCTAATTTTATAGGAACTGAAAAATCTACCTTGGAAACGACTGAACAATCTTTAACCTCATTGGATCTTATTGACTTGAGTATGTTAAATGTCACTTGTTCATCTTGAACTCGCATAGTGAGTTCACATTTCTGCGCATTGATTAAGGTCTTGTCGGTTACCAAGAAAAGCCTTTCCAGGGTGATTGGTACTTCTTTATCTGCTTCAAAATCTAATATAATAAAGTAAATAAGAAATATGTACCTTTTGAATGTGGTAATGATCTATCTTCTAGTTGGAGTGTAAAAATAGTAGGTCTGGCCTCACCAATTCCGAATTGCCTGAACACAAACATAGGCATCAAGTTGTTACTCAATCCCAAATAACACATATCCTTACCATAATAGGATTCTCAGATATTTGAAGTTATGGTGAAAATTTTTGGATCCTTCAGCTTAGGAGGCAACCTATTCTACAAAAATAAGCTATATTATATAGTTTGGGCTACAATTTCAAATTCTCGAACTTTTTCTTCTTAGAAAGAAATTCCTTCATAGCTTTCGCGTAGTTCGACATTTGGTCCAAAGCTTCCACCAATGGAATGTTGATACGCAATTATTTCAATACATCCAAAATTCTCTTAAATTGAGTGTGGTGCCCAAAACCCGATCGAGACAGACCGACCCGAATCTGAAACATCACATCAACCACTTACGTGACTCTCCTTACCAATCACCAAACACACCAAAATCCACCCATCGCACCAATCAATTACATGCTTAATCAAGTAATTTTAAGCATACAAAGCCTAAAACATGCTTCGTCTATCACAATACAACAAAATAAAAGTAGGGGTAAAATTATCATTTTACATAATGTAGGAAAAATACACAAGATTCATGAAATTAATCCAACAACTGCCTTTGGCATTTTATTTTGAACCATATTTGAAAAGTTTAGTTCAAAACGATAGTTAAAACTCATTTGATTTCAAAATGAAGTTTAAAGACTAAACTGTAAATTATACGGATTTTTCAGACGAACCTTTTTAAGAAATTGAAGAGAATATTTTGGAAACAAGTGTATAAAACCTTGTCATGTAAGTTTTCAAAGCATTTTGTGATGTGTAAGGCCTCCAATTTTATTGTATAAAAAATAGGACTTATTTGCAAATGTATCAAAACATGCCGAGTTCACTTAGCAGCTATGTCGAGACGATGAGAAAAATCACGTCGCGACGTCACCTGGAAAGAATTGCTCATCCTGATGTGTGATAATGGCATCCCAACGATAGGTCATTGTCGCAACGTCGTTGAATCTTGTCACGATGACAAAGTGCAATATATTGCATTTTCGACACTCAAATACACATACACCTTCTTAATTCCATGCTAAAATACCTATTCTAGCATGTCATATGGCATGCATAAAACATATAAATCATGCTCACACATACAATATTAGACATTAACATGCTTTTCTAAAGTTCCAATTCAATTACTCAACATACCAACACTAACATGCTTTTCTAAAGTTCCAATTCAATTACTCAACATAACAATTTTGCATATAAGGCAATTCAAAGTGCATTATAGGTACATACCTTGCCATTTGGTCACTTTGCATCTGTTCAAACATTCAACAAGTCATTTAAATATTTCTAACCACAATTCACTAAGGCACATGCATGCTAAACAACACATATTGCCTAGCCATACATCTAGCATCATTCATGCATCAACCCAAGCAAGAAAAACATCCAAAAATCGATTATAAAAGCCTTTAAACAATCCGTGGAAAGCCCATTTACAAACCAAAACAAAACTAAAGTTTAGTCCCTCAAAATTAACCCACATAAACCAGCTATGCAAGACATGTTCAGACATATATTCAACACATATATTCATATCACTCACTTAAACATATCTCAACTCATGTAGGCTTAATTTGTAAAATATCAAGCTCGAGTAAGAACACTTACTCTTGGGACTTAGATTAGGTGTTTAGACCACCTAAGCCCCCTTTAACTCACTAATTTGTGCATTAATCATAGCACACCAGACCACTCTCCTTGATCAAACTTTGCTTCGAAGCCAAAGTTCAAATAAGCTTTTGTTGGCCTTTGTCCTTGCTTGTAGAGGCTTCCAATGGAGTCAATACTTTACATACACATCAAAAACAATACAAATACATTACAAACAACAACAAACAAAACTAAATCATTCCAAAATCACAGATCAAAGCCTCTTATTCACCATATTGGAAACTTAGCTAGTTTTCCCAAAATAGATGTTTAACCAGTCAAATCTAGTTTCTAAGCTTAGATTTAAATTTCATACATCCTAAATATAATATAATTACAAATTAAACCATCAATTTTATCTGATTACACGAATCTAATTTTTCTGGAAAAATCAAGCTTATGTTATCATTAGAAAAGGGAAAACATTCAATTTGTTTAAATTACTCAAGAATTTATTAAATCAAGGCCAAATACACTTTAGTTAGATCAGAATACGTTGGAAATCACTTTAAAATAGAAGCTTAGCTTATTAATACGAGATATACCATTTTCAAGCTAAAAATCGGTCTAAATTCATTAGATCTTTAGAGATATTGATTAAATCAATTAAAACTCGAATTAGAATAATTAGTTAAATCATAAAAAGTCAAAATTTTACCTCAATTTGAAGAAAATGATGAGTTTAGGACCAAATTTAGGCTAGGACGTGTGAAGAACAATAGAGGAACTGATGATGAAAACTTGATTATTCTTTGAAATTGAAAGAGGAATTTGTGTTTAGAAAGCTTAATAATAAAAAAAAGGATGAACCAATTCAGAAAGAAAAACTCTAATTTGGTGTTTCGTAAAATTTTGAATGGAATTTGAAAATGAGAGGGAAGGGACAATGGGGTTGTTAAATGGGCAAACAATTTTCAAAAATTAGGTCATTGCCCAGTTAACATTCTCTAGTTTGTTCCATTTTTCAATTAAGTCCTTATTTTTAATTAAAACTTCTTTCCAAATTATTTTCAAATCTGACCTCATTTTAAAAACCCTCTTTAACCAAATTATTTCCTGAACAGTTATTTTAATTTCTAAACCTTAATTTTTATTCTAATTATTTTAACATTTTATTTTGTTTATTCCTATGTATTCTAATTATCTAATCTAATTATGGTTTTCAGTTCACTAACTCTCAGTTTTCTAACCCAATTCTACTAACTCGATTTTTGGGATGTTACATTGAGTATCCTGTTGCTGCTTATGTTGCTGGAGTTTTTAAGGATAATGAGGTGGCAGAATCTTGGCTTGAACTAGACAACTCTTTTGAGGTAATGTTTCTGCATTTATCTAAGTAGTTAGATTATCAAAGCTAACTTGTTGCAATATTTCCTCTTTAGGGATTGTAGATTTCGACTTCTATAAAATAGGACTTTCAACACTCGATTGAATTGCTTCCTTATTAACAGTCCCATCTTCAACCTCAACCACCTTATGCTCCAATGTATTTCCATTTCGTAAAGTGATTGCTTTGCAATGTCCTTTGTCCGAAACTCTCTGATTCTCGGTATCCCTAGGCAATGCTTCTAACTTGACGTCAAATGTAGTAGTAATTTTAGTATATTTCCAAACTGAAAGAGCTTGTTTTCTAGCACTTTTGATATTAATTATTACATTTTTAGTAGTTAGTATACTAGTAGTAAAAGTTAATAAAATAAGCGTTTTTACACATTTTTATTTTATCGATGACCTGTTAGGTCGATTCAAGCCTCAAAAAGTTTTAATAGGTTAATTATGTGTGCAGGAAGACATTTTAGGTCAAAGACTCAAGTAACGTTGCTGTGACACAACGCTACAAAAAAACCCAAGTTTGAGTTACGTGTAATGTCCCAACGAGCCTCACGTCCCGATGATGGATTCCTTGGCATCCCTACATGGCGGTGACAACTATTAGTATCATAGGAAGACATGAGTAGCCTTATTTTGCAAGAAGTCAAAGATATCGGTTGATATCTTGCATTTATTAGTATCATGGGCATATCAGGCATAAGTGCACAAATTTTAGCTTATAAATATGGGGCTCTTATAGACGAATTAACCATCAAAGCAATCAATCACCTTCAGAAAATTTTTTTTCTTTCAATTTCTTTAGCTTAGTTTTATATTTCTGTAGTCAGAAGATCTTATTCTGACATAAAGACGTTTGTGAGCGAAGATTGTTCAGAACCCGAGCTTCAATATATTTATTCAGGAGCATTCTATAATCCCTTCTCTTCTTTTCTTTTATTTATCTTTTATCAATCTAACCAATTAATGTTTTTATGACTATTAGGATAGGTTATTGTGTTTTATTTATTTTTGAGAAAAGAAATCAAACTCTGTTAGACATGGTTCGATCATTGATGAGTCATGTTGATCTACCAACTTCCTTCTGGGGACATGAACTTGAGACAGCTGCTTTCACACTGATTCGTGTTCCTTCTAAATTGGTTCAAAATACGCCAGATGAGATGTGGAATGGGAAACGTCCTAGTATGTCTTTTATGAAGATTTGGGGTTGTGAAGCTTATGTTAAACGTCAAACATTTACTAAGCTTGAACCTAAATCTAAAAAATGTATCTTTGTGGGATATCATAAGGAAACTAAAGGATATTATTTCTTCAATCCTACTGAGAACAAAGTGTTTATTGCTCGAACTGGTGTCTTCCTAGAAAGAGATTTTGTCTCTAGAAAAGGAAGTGAGAGAAAGATTGAACTTGAAGAAATTCAAGAACCACAAAATACTACTGAACCAAAGATAGAACAACAGCGCGTTCCACAAGAAATTGATGAACAAGTAATTGTTATAGAAACACAACCACCATGCAGATCTTTAAGACAATGCCAAGCACTTGAGAGATATGGATTTCTTGTTACAACACATGGTGATGTTCTGCTTATGGATCAAGATGAGCCTAAGACTTAGCAGGAAGCGGTGGTGAGCCTAGATTCTAAGAAATGGTTAGAGGCCATGAGGTCTGAGATGGATTCCATGTCAGAAAACCAAGTATGGGTATTTCTTGACCCACCTAAAGGGGTTAAACCTATAGGGTGCAAGTGAGTTTTCAAAAAGAAAACCAACATGGATGGTAATATACAAACATACAAAGGGCAATTGGTCACTAAGGGTTTTTGCCAAGTTCATGGTGTCGACTATGATGAAACCTTTCTCCTGTTGCTATGTTTAAACCCATCCAGTTCTTACTCGCAATAGTAGCATTTCATGATTATGAAATCTGGTAGATGGATGCCAAAACCGCTTTCCTTAATGAAAAACTTGAAGAGGATGTGTACATGACACAACCTGAAGGTTTTGTAGATCCAAAAGATGCTAAAAAAATATGCAAGCTACAAAGATCCATTTATGGATTAAAGAAAGCTTCTTAAAGTTGGAATCTTTGTTTTAATGGTGAAATCAAAGAGTTTGGTTTTATCAAAAATGAAGATGAGCCCTGTGTTTACAAGAAAGTTAGTGGGAGCATTATCACATTGTTGGAATTGTATATGGATGACATGCTTATCATAGGAAATGACATACCTACCTTATAGTCTATTAAGACTTGGTTAGGAAGTTGTTTTTCTATGAAAGACTTGGGCGAAGCTACTTACATCTTAAGAGTCAAGATCTATAGAGATAGATCAAGATGACTCTTAGGTCTAAGCTGAAGTACAAAGATAGGTAAAGTATTGAAAATGTTCAATATGAAAGAATCTAAGAGAGGATTCCTACCTATGAGACATGATATTTCACTCTCGAAGGAAATATGTCCTTCAACTCGACAAGAGAAAGAACGCATGAGTAAGATTCCATATGCTTTAACTGCAGGCTTTATCATGTATGCCATGCTATGTACTCGTCTAGACGTGTCGTATGCTTTAAGCATGACATGTTGATACGAAGTAGATCCCAGTGCATGTTATTGGGTGGCAGTTAAAAATAATCTTAAGTACTTTAGAAGGACCAATGATACATTCCTTATGCATGGAGGTGAGTAAAGATCTAAGTGTAAAAGGTTCCACTGATGCTAGTTTCCAAACCGATAATGATGATTCACGATCGCAATCAGGTTTTGAGTTTTGCCTTAATTGTGGTTCTGTGAGCTAGAAGAGTTCAAAGCAAGACACAAAAGATGATTCTACAACAAAGGCCAAGTATATTTCAGCCAATGAGGCAACAAAAGCTGTTTGGATCCAAAAGTTCAGTGTTGAACTAGGGGTAGTGCCTAGCATATCAAATGCTATAGAACTTCATATACTTAGGCGATATCATCCTATTCGAGAGATTATTGATTAAGGGGATGTGGAGATATGCAGAGTACCTACACATGATAACATTGCTAATCCACTAACCAAGCCTCTTACACAGCAGAAGCATGATCGTCACACTAAGTCACTTTAAATTAGATATATGAGTGATTGGTCTTAGTGCTAGTGGGAGATCGTTAGAGTATGCCCAAAGACCAATCATGAGATGATTCTAATAACATACTTATTTTACCTCATTAATATAAGACATAACCATTATTACTTTAATTTATTTTCTGTGTGCTAGAGAACAACATATTGGACTAACCCACTATGAGTATGTTTCTTGGATTATTATTTAATAGCCACAATATTACTCATAATGATTACTATGTATACGATACTCAGACTTGAGATCATCATTATCCCAACATCGTGTGTCGTATATTTTGATATAGTCAAACGTCCACCATAACTGATTGTTCTATAAAGGCTGATGTTAGAAATACCACAATCTATGTAGTGGGATATGGTTGATCAATATAGATATTGTCCTTCCGAAATAATGTGAGCAATATACTAGGCTACTTGATTGAGTGAGAGTAGAAATGCATTGCCATGCTTAAATAAGTTGATATGAGATATCATATTTATTTGTTTTTCATAGTCTACTTAGAATATCAAGAAACATTAGATGGACTATACAAGTGTGACTGTTCCTTGATTTGTGTCCATTCTAGATATAAATGACAAAATGATTTAATACATGAAGGGTCTATAACATAGAGGTTATGTCGAATCCTTGATTTGATAATTTATGTTATATAAGCTAGTTATCAAATTCAAGTGGTATGACCCTAAGGTCAAGTGATTTTAGAAAATAAAGTATTAGGACCTCGTTTCTATAAACCGAGTTGTAAATTTTTTTATAAATATTTACGGAGTGTCATTAAGGTGGTATTAAAGTTTCGTTGAAAAATTTTAAAGTTTCGATATTTAATTAATTAAAAATGACTAAATCGTAAAAGATGTAAAATTTGATCACTATTTGATTTGAGTGATTAAATGGTTCATTGAATAAAGAAAAAGGGACTAAAATGGTAACTAGACCATTCAACTGTTAGTGGACAATAATGGACATGAATTTGATGTTTTATTTCATTAGTAACTAAGGTTAATATGGTAATTTGATAATTGTATTAAAATAAATAAAACAAAAGTTTTTTCATCCTTTTCAAAGCCTCATCACCGATTGTAAATGAGGAAAGAAACCAATTTTTTTTGCTTGGAGGTTTCAGAAACTTCACAAGCTAAATTGGTATCTGCTTTTAGCCCCGTTTCTTATAATTTTTATGCTTTTAAGATCGTATCAATTAGGACCAGCAAGCCCAGACCTTCGATTTTGAAACTGTTCAAGATTTTAAATGTTTCCATTCACGTACCTTGTGATTTTAGTTTTTAAATGCTGAATTTGAAATATTATTTGCTATTTAAAAGTATTTTATTAAGTGATTTTTAACGAATTTATGATTAGGGACTAAATTGTTGAAATAGTAAAAATACAAGGATTTGATATGAAATTATTGCAATAATGGGCTGTTTTGGATGCAAAAAATATTCGGCTAGACTCAAGTTTAGGTAAAAATGGTTAATTTGCATGTTTTAGGCTCAGGGACTAAATTGAATACAAGTAAAACTTTAGTGGCAATTTTGTAAAAAATGTAAAAAAAGACTAAATTGCATAATATACATTTTTTACTATCTAAATTAATAGATTGAAGGAAATTATTAATTTAGATCATGATCGGGTGGAAAATCAAAGAGAATGAAAAATTACCAAAATACCCCTGTACTTTTTCATTTCTACAATTCAGCTAGGTAAGTTCATATGAATTGTATTACGTATAATGTTGATTAAATTGAATGTTAATATATGATTTTATTGAAAATGGATCAATATATATATGTTATTATACCATTTATCATGTTATGAAAAAACGTAAATCCAACGATGTACGATGATTATCGAGCCTGTTTGAACCTTAGAAATTCATAGGATACAAATGACATGCCATTAGGGTTTACATGATTTGAGTGCTGGTCTTAAATGTTCTACCAATGGCTGAAGTCCAGCATGTGTTACAATAGTCCATAGCTCGTGTGAGTAGCATCGTGTAGCTACGTTCCAACCCACAACTCGTGTGAGCAGAGTTATTCATAGCACGTGTGAGCATATCTGCACATGAATTGAAGGATTACAGTTATATGAGTTAACACACTTTCTGTGAGTTATCCCGGGTATCTAATGATATTTTATTCGGTTCAACAGGCATTAATTGGAAAGGAAACGGTAATGTTCAATATGAACAAATACAAGTATACATGAAATACATTGAAATGATGAGTTACATGGAAAGAATGTTATGTTATGAAGGATGTTATATCAAAATTGAATCTTATTCAAGTATAATTGTTATCCATGTTGAATTAATGTGAAATATGTTCAAGTATGCTAACATGTGCTGTTGTTTGATGCTTAGGCATGTGCCAAGCTATTGGTTGGATTGTATTATTTTACTTAAGTTATGCATTGTAATGGTAAGTGCCCAAATGGAAATATGCTTGCGTTCATGAAAGAGTGGTAAGGTTTAAATTATGTAATTTCTTATGAAATGGTTTATCATGTAGTTATTTCCAAAAGAGTTATGTTTAAATGCACTCACTTGTGGCTATGGTTGATGATATGCTTATGTCTTGTGTGTTATGCATATGAAATAGGTATAGAAAGGTAATGAAATAGTATGTTCATAGTGGAAGTGTAAAATGATGAAAAGGGGAATGATGAGTTGAATTGATGTTGTTGTTTAGGCTAAAAAAAAGTAAATGCAATGGTAAGTAATGAAATGCAAATGAAAATAAGAAAATTTGAAAGGTTTTAAAGTTTTATAAAATCATACTATGCTAGGGATGACATGTATATGTGATGATGTGGTTTTATTAACTTTGTGAGTTGTGGAATATGGTTTCATGAATCTCGCGGTATTGGTATAGGATTATTCTTTATATGTATAAATTTCATAGTTCAAATGGATTGATATGAATAAAGTTTATACGAGCTTACTAAGCATTCGTTTCTTACATAGTTGTTTTTCCTTTACTTTTCAAATTATTGAAAGCTCGACAGGTTGAAAGCCAGTTGGAGATCCATCACACTATCCATCGATTTTGTCCATAGATTTTTATGCTTTGGTCGCGGTTATAATGGCATGTATAGGAGAACTATGTCTGATGTTTAATTGATGAGTTTGATATATCACTACAGCAAAGCAGTCGACACCTCTTTGATAAAGTCCATTGAGGGAGTCCTAGACTTGAAGGCCTACCTTGGCACGAGGTTTTCTCTCAAGTCTGGTATGAAACCGCATGAGCTTGTCTTCTAGAGGGTATTTTGCATTCCCTTATGTTAAAGGGCTTTTACTTTTGAATTCTTTTGGTTTAGATAATCTATGGTTTTATTATGGGGTGCTATTGCTATATGTCCAGAACCTAAATTTTGGATAGTATCTTCTGTTATGCAAGAACTTAAAGTTTCCTTATTTGTTTATTTTCTGTACTCATATGATTGAAGCTTGTTCTATTTTAATGATGGCCGATGGGAACATAGTTATTTATACCGAATAATTTTCATATCAGTAAATTAAGTCTTTTAGTTTAGAATGCATTTAATCACTTGCTTTTTCCATCCCCGAAGGCTGCATCTTTAATCATGAAATGCTTGCATTTGAAATTTCTTTGTCATCGCAAATTATGATTTAGGTCAAAAAAATTGATTTGGATTTGAAGATCTAAATTCAAGTTTAGAAAAATCTAAGATTGATTTGGACTTACTGGTTTCCCATGCAAATACAAAGAGGTTACAACCAGTTTCTGGATTATTATCGGCTTTACTAGTTAAATATACAAACATGCAGCAGCTGGCACAGAAGGCCTTTATCACATATAGAGAAATGATTTTCTTTTGAAGGATGATGGACCAGATGTTGAAGGAAATACTAGCGAAATTAGAGATATCGTGTATGCTCCTTATTTATATATTTACATACAGAGCAATGATAAGATGGCCTTGCAATAATGAAAAAATAATTTCATTTATGTACTAGTAGGTTAAATGGTAAATTCTTTTATATAGCTGCTTTGGCTCGTAAGCTTACCTGGTTATGTGGTAACTTGCGCAGATTCTAGTTTTTCTTTTTCTGGGAATAGGTAGATCATTTTACATTAGTCAATTATGTATGCCCCTGGGTAGTTTTACCTTAATGATTTGTTTTATTTGTAGTCAATTACTTGAAATCAGTTTTTGAGCTGGTTTTCTTATTTTCAGGTCAGCAACACGGATCTTGAAGAAAAGAAAGCTAAAGATCAATGTTCATAGGCCTGTGGGGACAAGGGTTGTCTTTGATGAGGAAGGCAACACACAGGCTCAACTTGCTATGTTGGCTGATAAGACGAGCGGTGATATACTGCTTGACCAAGGTATACATTATCCCTTCTGTTGGCCTATGTTGCTGTGATTTTTTATTTTTCTTGAAATGTCTGAGTTTGGCACCCATGTATGAATCATGTTTGGACATGATGGGTATAGAGTTATGACCCTTCAGATTCATGGAAAAACTTGGAAAAATTGAATATACTTGTATTGGAAAAATTGAATATATCAATGATCAATTTAATTATTATGGTGTTCTTCTTCTTTTGTCTGTGCCTTAGTTCTCTTTTATGCTATATAAGACATTTCTATATAACGTTAAACAACAGTAGTGTAACATGTTTTTGTTATGCTTTTTGCAAATTAATACTATTGTTCCTTCTTAAAAAATTGAATAGTTTAGACAATCATTCGAAAGAATGCCTATTTGTGACACATGAAAGAGCTATGATTGAGATTGTTTGTTAGTATGGTTCAACCTGCTACTAAAGCTGCACATAATTGTTTGTTATATATATATATTGAGCCTTAATGCCTATATATATTTTTTATTTTAAACATCTCTATTGTTTACCAAGTTTGTTGGTTTATCTGATCATTTGGTTTTGCATCCTTTAGATATTGAAGGTGTAGTACAGGATTCAATCTCTTCAAGCTGGAAAAGCCAAGGCTTAGCACTTCTTCAAGTGGAGTGTTATTTAATGTTGCATTCCATGGTCGTTTATCTTAGTCGGAACTTGAATTTGGTGTTATTGAAACAGGGTTTTGTAGCTACCTTGTGTACTAGCTTCTTTAACCATGATTGTTAATTATTACGTTTTTTGTAGCTTCTTTTATATTTGGCCAAGTTAATATAGATCATATGAGCTGTGAGGTAGATTGCACATTTATTTAAACATAATATTTTAATTCTAAATTTAAATTCATTAATTTTTATATTTAGCTTTAAAGATAAAATTTGAATAGAAAATTTAATTTAATTAATATTTTTTATCCTTAAAAGTATATAGTTTAAAGTTTAAATTTAAAAAATAAGACATAATATAATATTTATCATAGAAATAAATATTATTTAATTAAAATTTTTTTAAAAGTCAAGTTTTTAGCGTCGTTTGTGAAAAAGTGCCGCTAAAAATCATTTTTATAGCGGCATTTGTAATAGAAGCACCACTAAAGGTCATGATCTTTAGCGGCATTTGTGTAGAAATGTCGCCAAAGGTCATATTTTTAGTGACATTTGTGGTAAAAGCACCGCTAAAGACCATGATCTTTAGTGGCGTTTGTGGTAGAAGCGCCGCTAAAGCTCATGATCTTTAACGGCGTTTGCAAAAGAAGTGCTGCTAAAGGCCATGATATTTAGCGGCATTTGTGGAAGAAGCGCCACTAAAGACCATGATCTTTAGCAGCAGTTTTTTAAATAAACGCCGCTAAAATTTGTGGCGGTGTCTATAGCGGCGCTTAAAAATGCCGCTAAAAGCCTAAAAAAATGTCGTTAAAAGTCTATTTTGCTGTAGTGTATATATGTCATTTTGGTTGTTGATTATGACATGAAATGTTTTCTTGGATTTGAGGTACTGAAGGTACTGTTGATAGCTTGTTGGTTGTGGTTAATATGGTCAAATTGGTGTATGTTTTGAAATGAGAAAAATTGGTATGGTTGTTATGTATCAAATATGTTATGTTTTGGCATGAAAATAAGTTAAGTAATAATTGGTTAAATATGGACATGTACAGGTGTTTTGGTTGATGTTATAGCCATTATGTTTCAGCTTGTAATTATCTTGTATATATATGTGACCTTATGATGGTAGATTTTATAGTCATTATGAGGCTTAAATGATTGAAGTTGAAATGGTATTTAAAATGTGTGTAATGGAATGTTCTTTGACATGGTTGAATATGGACATTTTGGTATTTGGAATGTAGTGGACATATATGGCTAATGGTGCTAAATGTTAAATGGCCAATTTGGTATTTTTTTGTGTGATTTTGATAGGTGAATAAAGTGGTTAGTTTTTGCATAAACTTAGTTGTAAGTTGATTGAACTTTTGGGTAAACTATGGATATGGTTATACATGTTTAAATTTTTTGATTGAGGTACCTTTTGGGCATATTCGTTGTATGCACATATACCTTATTGGTTTAGCTTGTGGATGCATTATTTGGTGCATTTTGAATGCTTGTTAGATGTGGAAAATTGGTTGTACGTGTGTGCATGATTGGGTGAGAAAAATGGCTTGGAAATGACCTATTTTTTGTCCACACGGCCAGGGACACGGGCGTGTGTCTCAGCCGTGTCTGACACTCGGCCATGCGACATGGTCACGTGTCCCCTGTAGCTCTCAAAAGGTTGCAAGTGAAGCAGTTACATGGCCTAGTACACGGCCTAGCACATAGGCGTGTAAGGCTACTTCGAAGGGTGCACAGCCTGACACAAAGCTTGTGAGACTACTTCGAAGGGTACATGGCCTAGCACACAGGCATGTGGCTTAGCCGTGTGACCCAAGTTAGAGAGTGTCCCTATTTCAAATACCCATACGAGTATGTGTCTCAGCCGTGTAAGTCACACGGCCTTGTCACACGGCCGTGTGACCCCTGCAAATTAAAAATTTTCATATTTTTCCTAAAGTTTTATATGTTTCTGATTTAGTCCCGACTTGTTTCTAATTTGTTTTAGGGCATCGAGGGCTTGTATAAGGGACAATATGTATGCCATTGATTGGTTTTGCTATGATTGATTTAGTAAATTAAAATGTTTCAAATTTGGTTAGTTTTGAAACGTAAAATCCGGTAATGCTCTGTAACCTTATTCTGACAATAGATACAGGTTAGGCATGTTACATTCAGTGGTATCAGAGCTACGATTTAGTCAGTTTTCAGACTAAGCGTAGCATGCCTGAAGTCTAGAAATACATACTATTATATAACTTGTGATAGTGTGATATCTCTCAACTCTGATGAGATTTGTTTAAATATTAGACAAAAATGTTTTATAATGTATGCTACTGATGAATTTTTGTTATGTGTATTTATATGAGAGTCAAATTTTAATGTTTTACGACCTTCACCCCCTCACATGTATAGTCTTATACAACGCACAAGACTTATCTTGATTAATCTCACAAGTGTGAAATCGAGAGTTTAATGGTTGAATGAATAGCAATGTGACCAGAGCTAAGGATTGGTTAGCAAATAAAGACAGTTCTAGAAGAGATATCAAAATTTTCTGAAGATCATTCAGGGTATGCAACGTCGTTGTTAAAGAAGAAGATAATCACAGGTAATCGACTTATTTAGGTATGTATCTAAATAACGAGTTAACCAAAATTTCTTCTAAACTGATTTCTTTAGTGGAACGGATTAATGTGGAGTCATCAATTACTTTAGTAGTTAGTGGGATAGTGTTTGAACTGCAAATGTATCTGAATGCAACGATTATGGTCGAGTAACTTATGATGATCTTTTCTAGGTATTCTATATGTTCTTTTATCCTCAAAGGTATGCAATGGTTTATTTTTAGATGTGATTCTTATCATAAGAGAACACTAGCTAACCATAATGTTAGACGGAAGTATTGTTAGGCTGATTGATTTATGATCGGCATTGCTCTATCTTTCTTTGGCATTCTATTTTATTATGTTCTGTAGAAGATTCAATGATGGAATCATATGATGTTATTGTATTTCTTCGAATGATTGTTGCTCTGAATTATATATATGCGATTTATGTTGTCTCTATCACAACTGATTGTAGTGAGTATGAGTGGTATTCATCTTCTGGATTTTCTCTAAGGGATCATTGATCTCTTTATCATTCAATATAGGTTGTATTCTCGAAAAAGAACTTCAAATCTTGAATTTCATTATCTCGATTTTCTTATCATTCTTATAGTCTAATATTATCTATCAAACATGGTTCATTTGTAAAGGATATTCATTGGCAAAAGGTAATTGCATTTATTACGGTTATAAATCCTTGTTCGATCATGGGAGCTCGGAGATGTAGACCTCAAATTATAGAGGTTGTGTTACTGCATTGGTTGTTATTGGGACTACCATCGATTTTCCTCTTCTATTTAGGAGTGCACTATTGACGTGGAGGTATTGTTCTATCTATATGGTTGAAACGTCGGTCTTATTATAGTACTATGGTTTTAATCTATCTGATGGTTGTGGCTCTGGTATGGTTCAAAGCTTTGATGTTAATAAGTGAAATAGCTTTATTATATTCCCTTTTTAGCTTTCGTGAAGGGAAGGCAATGGAAAAAGTGTAGATGGTGAAAGATCAAGCTCAAAATTGTATATTGGTTCTCATTCTTCAGGTAATCTCGATTTATGTCAATGAGTTCAAACAAGATGTTATGTTTCGTTTGAGTTAATGCAGTTTGTAGAAATCTTTGATTGGTATTCTGAGTGAATTACGATAGATTGTATGTTTGGGTTGTCTTGACAATAAGAAGAAGGGATTATTTTGAAATGTTATTATTAGACAGATAAAATCGACTTAGTTGTTTTAATCAGAGCGAGTTATTCAGTTGAAAAGTAATTTGAGTTATATGCATTTGAGTTTATCCTTAGGTTCGAAAATAAATTTTAAGCATTCATGGGTAAATTGACGGACAGTCAGAATGAGGGATTCATATTCTAGAAGACATTATACAGGAATATATCCATCAGGTCAGTTTTAATCAGGAAATGTCATTATAGGTTAAAATCGTCTCGATAGTTGAAGCTGCCACGCTTGTGTTAGTTGATCTTGCCTAAAGCTTCCCATGAAAGAAGAACAAAGATCAGTTGAAAGTTACAAATGCAAACATGTCAGAAGTATCAGCTAGAGTTTGATAATTCGGGTTTCTCAGTTATGTTTCAACAGACGATCACTGTAAATTTTTCGGTAGTTATACTACTATTGATAAAGTGATGACAAGAGAACATCATACCTACTCAGTTATGTTAAGATATAGTATCAAGTTTTAATATGAGTTCTGATGCGAGTTCTGAATCGAGATACAAGTTCTGATGTGATGAATTTTATCAGGTGAAACATTTCGATGACGAAATTTTCGTAAGGGGAAAGTTGTAACAGCCCGTTTTTCAGTGGTGTCGGAAACAATGGTTTTAGGGCCACCAAATTCTATTAGTAAGTTCATAAATATTATTATTTAATATTTACGAGTCAAATATTGTTTTAAAAAGGTTTTTGATTTGATAATTTATGTTATATAAACGAGTTATTATGTTCAAGTGGTATGGCCTTAAGGTCAAGTGGTTTTAGAAAATTAGGTATCGGGGCCTCGTTTCTATAAACCGAGTAATAAATATTTGTATAAATATTTACAGAGTGTCATTAAGGTGGTATTAAGGTTTCGTTGAAAAATTTTAACGTTTCAACAATTAATTAATTAAAAAGGACTAAATCATAAAATATGTAAAATTTGATCACTATTTGATTTGAGTGATTAAATGGTTTATTGAGTAAATGAAAAGGGACTTAAATGGTAATTAGATCATTCAAGGTGTTAGTGGACAATAATGGACATGAATTTGATGTTTTATTTAATTATTAACTAAGGTTAATACGATAATTTGATAATTATATTAAAATAAATAAAACAAAAGTTTTATCATCTTTTTCAAAGCTTCACCACCGATTGTAAATGGGGGAAGAACCCATTTTTTTCTTACAGGTTTCAGCAACTTCACAAGCTAAATTGGTATGTGATTTTAGCCCTGTTTCTTGTAATTTTTATGTTTTTGAGATCGTTGCAATTAGGTCCAACTAGCCCGTACCTTAAATTTTGAAATTGTTAAAGATTTTGAATGTTTCCATTGCTAAACCTTGTGATTTTAGATGTTAAATGATGATTTTGAAATATTAGTTTTTCTTTAAAAGTACTTTATTAAGTGATTTTTTTATCAATTTATCGATTAGGGACTAAGTTGTTGAAATAGTAAAAATACAAGGATTTGATGTAAAATTGTTGCAATAATGGGCTGTTTTGGATGCCATACGTATTCAAATAGACTCAATTTTGGGAAAAAATGGTTAATGAAGGTAAAACTTTAGGGGTAATTTTGTGAAAATGTCAAAAATGACAAAATTGGATAAGATGCATTGTTTTGCTGTCTAAATTAATAGATTGAATGGAATTATTAACTTAGATCAAGATCGGGTGGAAAATTGAAGAGAATAGAAAATTACCAAAATGCCCCTATACTTTATTATTTCTGTAATTTAGTCAGGTAAGTTCGCATAAACTGCATTATGTATAATGTTGATTAAATTGAATGTTAATATATGATTTTATTAAAAATGGATCACTATATATATACATACTATTATACCATTTGTAATGTTATGAAACTACGTAAATCCAACGACGTACGACGATTATCTAGCCTGTTTGAACCTTAGGAATTCGTCGGATACAAATGACATGTCCTTAGGGTTTACATGATTAGGGTGCTGGTCTTGAATGTCCTATCGATGGCTATGGTTCGGCATGTGTTGCGATACTCCACAACTCGTGTGAGCAGCATCATGTAGCTGCGTTTCGACCGACAGCTCGTGTGAGCAAACCCATTTTCACAGCTAGTGTGAGCATACTTATTCACAGCTCATGGGAGCATATACGTACATGAATTGATAGATTACAGTTATATGATTTAGCACACTTTGTGTGAGTTATCCTGAGTATCCAACGATATTCTATTGGGTTCAACGGGCATTAATTGGAAAGGAAACGACAAATTTTCAATATGAAATACATGGAAAGCATGTTATGTTATGAAGGATGTTATATTCAAATTGAATCATATTCAAGGATAATGGTTATCCATGTTGAATTAATGTGAATTATGTTCAAGTATGCTAACATGTGTTGTTATTTGATGCTTAGGCATATGCCAAGCTTTTGGTTGGATTGTATTATGTTTACTTATAAGTTATGCATTGAAATGGTAAGTGCCCAAATGGAAATATGCTTGTGTTCATGAAAGAGTGGTAAGGTTTAAATTACGTAATTTTTTATGAAATAGTTTATCATGTGGTTAATTCCAAAAGAGTTCTGTTTAAATGCACTAGCTTGTGGCTATGGCTGGTGATATGCTTATGTCTTGTGTGTTATGCATATGAAACGGGTGTGGAAAGGTAATGAAATTGTAAGCTCATACTTGAAGAGTAAAATGATGAAAAAGGGAATGATGAGTTGAATTGATGTTGTTGTTTAAGCTAAAGAAAGTAAATGCAATAGAAAGTAATGAAATGCAAATGAAAATAAGAAAATTTGAAAGGATTTAAAGTTTTATAAAATCCTACTATGCTAGGGATGACATGTATATGTGATGTTGTTGTTTTATTCACTTTGTGAGTTGTGGAATATGGTTTCATAAATCTTGCAGTATTGGTATAAAATTATTCTTGATATGTATAAATTTCATATTTGAAATGGATTGATCTGACTAAAGATTATACGAGCTTACTAAGCATTCATTGCTTTCATATTTGTTTTTCCTTTACTTTTTAGATTATCGGAAGCTCGATCACATTGGAAGCTAGTCAGAGATCCATCACATTATCCATTGATTTTATCAGTAGATTTCTATGCTTTGGTCGCGGTTGTAATGACAGGTATAGGTGGACTATGTCTAATGTTTAATTGATGAGTTTGGTATATATATGTCATTTTGGATGTTGATTATAGCATGAGGTATAGTCTTGGATTTGAGGTACTTAACGTACTATTGATTGCTTGTTGGTTGTGGTTATTATGGTCAAATTGCTGTATGTTTTGAAATGACCAAAATTGGCATGGTTGTTATGTATCAATTATGTTATGTTTTGGCATGAAAATAAGTTAGGTAATAATTGGTTAAATATGCACATGTATAGGTGTTTTGGTTGATGTTATAGCCATTATGTTTTGGCTTGTAATTATGGTAAATATATGTGACCTTATGATGGTTGATTTTATAGTCATTATGATGCTTAAATGATTGAAGTTGAAATGGTATTTAAAATGTGTGTAATGGAATGTTCTTTCACATGGTTGAATATGGTTATTTTGGTATTTGGAATGTAGTGGACGTACATGGCTAATGGTGCTAAATGTTAAATGACCAATTTGGTATTTTAGGTGTGAATTTGATAGGTAAATAAATTGGTAAGTTTTGGAATAAACTTAGTTGTAAGTTGATTGAACTTTTGGCTAAACTATGCATATGGTTGTAGATGTTTAATTGTTTGATTGAGGTGTCTTTTGGGCATATTCATTGTATGCACATATACCTTATTGGTTTAGGTTGTGGATGCATTATTTGGTGCATTTTAAATGCTTGTTACATGTGGAAAATTAGTTTTAGGTGTGTGCATGATTGGTTGAGAAAAATTGGTTGGAAATGGTCTATTTTTCATTTATACAGCCAGAGACACGGGCGTCTGTCTCTATCATGTGTGACAAACGGCCCTATGACACAGCTGTGTGTCCCCTGTAGATTTCAAAGGGTTGCAAGTTAAGCAGTTAGACGGATTAGTACATGGCCTGGCACAGGAGTGTGTGAGACTACTTCGAAAGAAACACGGCTTGGAACACGGGCGTATGGCTTGGCCATGTGACCTAAGTCAGAAAGTTACACGGGTACAGACACGGGCTTGGACACGACCATGTGGCCCTACTTGGAATGTCCACATGGCTTGAGACACGACCGTGTGACCTTGTGCAGTTTGAAAATTTTATATTTTTCTGATTTAGTCTCGACTTGTTTCTAATGTGTTTTTAGGGCCTCGAGGGCTTGTATAAGTGACAATATGTATTTCATTGATATGTTTTGATATGATTGATGTTGTGAATTAAAATGTTTTAAATTTGGTTAGTTTTGAAATGTAAACTCCAGTAATGCACTGTAACCCTATTCTGACAACAGATACGGGTTAAGGGTGTTACAGTGTAAAATTTAACTAAAAATAATAATAATTTACTAAAATCCTTGTTATAATTATTGTAATTATAATTTAGGATTGAATATTATTATAAATACTGTAATTGTAATTTTATTTGCTCAAACATTATTATAATTATGGTAATTATAGTATTTGGTTAATTATTATGAGTTGATTCATATCAAAATATTAATGATTCTTGAATTAGGAAATATAAGGTTTTTGAGAAAATCTAAAATACCTGATATAAGGGATTTGTGAGGTCTAACAGCTGTCAAGTAAATTATTTCTCTGAAAAGTTTTTGAGAGTGCCTTCCATTCGTTGTCACACCGGGTGGATTACGTAGAGGACGAAATGTTTTCGTAGTGGCTTGGTATTGACATACAATTGTGTAGTTTACTTCTTCAATTTTTAGATGATTAAAGGTAATTGTTCATACCCTTTCACCTCGATTCGTTCCTTGCACATGGATTCCTAGATGTGATTGCCGGATTTAATTTTTTGCTACGCCATGGGGTGTACCGGTGATCCAACATGAGATAGGCCAATTAGCGAGCATGTCATTCCAATATTGGATGTTTTGAATTCAAGGATAGTTAGACCAACCGTAGAGGCTCAACAATTCAATTTGAAACTGGTAATGTTCCAAATGTTACAACTAGTAGGATAGTTCGGTGGACTTCCCACTGAAGACTCACAATTACATTTAAGAATCTTTCTAAAAGTATGTGATTCATTCAAACAACAGGGTGTTCCTGAAGACGCCTTGAGACTTAAGCTATTCTCGTATTCCTTAAGAGATCGTGCGAGAGCATGGCTAAATGCTTTACCGTCAGGGGTAGTGGCATCATGGAATGATCTTTGCCAGAGATTCTTGCTACAATATAACCCACATGTTATGAATTCCAAGTTGAGAAACGATATTATGTCTTTTTGGTAGATGGAGAACGATATGCTATATGAAGCTTGGGAATGATTTAAGGAGTTAATTCGAAAATGTTCGATGATGGATTCCAGCACTGGACTCAAGTGGATATGTTTTACAATAGGTTGAATGCGCATACAAGGATGGTAGTTGATGTGTCTGCCAATGGTACTTTGTTGGACAAAACCTATAATGAAGCATAAAAGATCTTGGAAAAGATTGCCAATAATAATTATCAGTATCCGACCACGAGAGTTGGGATGAGGAAGAGAGTTGCCGGTACCATTGAGCTTGATGCAATCACTTTGTTAGTAGCCCAAGTATCTTCTCTAGCTAATATGATTAAAACCATGAAAAATCCAATTGTAGTCCATGCGATGAAATCAAAAGAGTTGGCATGTGTTTATTGTTGGGAAAATCATGTGTTTGATGAATGCCCATCAAACCCATCATCAGTATAGTACATGGGTAATTCCAATCAAAATAGCAATCCATATGCCCACATCTACAATTCAGGGTGGAAGCAGCATCTGAATTTCAATTGGGGTAATCAAGGTGCGGGAAACTTAAACAATGCCGCAAGGCAAAATGACAACAATGCACCGCTTGGTTATATTCAACCTATGCCAAGGCAAAATAGCCAATATGGTCAGGCATCATCTTCTGTTTCCATTGAAGTTTTGTTAAAGGAATATATGGCTGAGAACGATGCTGTAATTTAGAGTCAGGCTACGCCTCTCCACGGTCTTGTAAATTAAGTGAGGCAAATAATGAATGCTCTAAATTCAAGGCCACACGGAGCATTGCCAAGTGATATCGAGAATTCAAGAACAAAAGGCATGGAGCATTACAAGGCAATTACCCTTAGAAGCGGGACTCAGTTGAGTGATTTTGTTCACGATGCCGTCGTATAAGAGGATAACTCGAATAACAATTAAAATAAATGTTGTGGTAGAATCAGATCATGCTGCCAACAGAAATGCCATAGCAAAACAATATTAGCAATCTGAAGGACGACTGTCTCTACCTTTTCCACAAACAATTTCATAATTCCAAACAAGATGCCCAGTTTAAATGATTTTTGGAGGTTTTGAAGCAACTCCATAGTAACATACCGTTAGTCAAAGCTTTGGAGCAAATGCCCAATTATGTGAAATTCCTGAAAGATATACTATCAAAGAAACACAGGTTGGGAAAATTGAGACTATTGCTCTCACTAAAGGGTGCACATTAATGTTGATGAACAAACTACCTCCAAAGTTGAAAGACCCAGGGAGTTTAACTATCCCATGTTCAATTGGAAATCATTATGTAGGAAAAAGCATTATGTGATCTAGGCACAAGTATAAGCCTAATGCCCATGTATATTTTCAGGAAGCTAGGAATTGGGAAAAAGATACCTACCACAGTAACGTTGCAATTGGCTGATTGATCTTACGCCTATCCAGAAGGTAAAATTGAAGATGTATTGGTAAGGGAGACTAAATTTATCTTTCATACAGATTTTCTCATTTTTGAATGTGAAGTTGACCATAATGTACCAATTATTCTTAGGAGACCATTTCTTGCTACTGGAAGGACCTTAATTGATGTACAGAAAAATGAGCTAACCATGAGAGTGAATGATCAGTAGGTTACTTTTAATGTGTTTAATGCATTAAAATGCGCAGATGAGAATGAGGAATGTCACACCATTGACTTGATAGAAATAGCAGTGGATGAATTCACAAAATTTTGCTACAATAATTCTGACAGTGAAGACAATTTGATGGAGCAAGGTGACACAGTAAGTTTTGAAGAGCTTGGTGAATTTATAGAAGCTGAGTAGATAATGGAAAGGCCAAGGAAGAAATTTGAATCCTTGGAATTACCAGAATGATCTTTTAAGCCTCCTTAACCATCTGTAGAGGAATCTCTAGTTCTAGAGTTTAAGCCTCTACCACAACATTTGAAATATGCATATTTAGGAAATAACAGTACTTTTCCAATTGTAATTTCATCCAAGCTAACACCGGAGCAAGAGGACAAGCTATTAGAAGTGTTACAACGATCTAAAAGAGCACTGGGTTGGACCCTTGTCGATATAAAGGGAATTAGCCCTAAATTTTTTATGCACAAAAATATATTGGAAGATTTACATAGCAAATCCATTGAACAATAGAGACAACTAAATCCAATTATGAAAGAAGTTGTCAAGAAAGAAATTATCTTGTGGCTTGTTGTTGGCATTATTTACCCAGTTTCCGATAGCCTGTGGGTAAGTCCTGTGTAATGTGTACCCAAGAAAGGGGGTGTCACAGTAGTAAGTAATGACAACAAAGATTTCATACTGACTCATACTGTTCCAAGATGGAGAGTGTGTATGAACTACCGCAGGCTTAAGAAGGCACCTAGGAAGGATCATTTCCCTTTGCCATTCATCGATCAAATGTTGGACAGATTTGATGGTAAGGCTTTTTATTGCTTCCTAGATGGTTATTCAGGATATAATCAAATTGCATAGCACCTAAAGATCAAGAGAACACAACTTTCACGTGTCCATAGGACACTTTTGCATTTTAGCAGATGCCATTCGGGTTATGCAATGCCCCGACAACTTTCCAGCGTTGCATGATGGTCATATTCTCGAATATGGTTGAAATTTTCCTTGATGTTTTTATGGATGACTTCTCTATGTTCAGAAATGATTTTGAAGATTTCTTAAGAAATTTAGAGATGGTTTTTTCCACTGGGAAGAAACAAATCTAGTATTAAACTGGGAGAAATGTTATTACATTCTATTATTATTATTTGTCATAGCATCTTTGTCACAACATATTTAGTTTCTTATTTCTTTGTTTACATTCTATTCGGATAATCACTCTTTTTATTTCCAATACATTTATGCTTTCACTTTTTCCATAGCATCTTATTCATCAGTCTTGCCATAGCATTAACTAGATTATAAGAAATTGACCACTTTTGTGCCTCAATTCGGTCCTCGTGGGAATGATACTCACTCATCAATTTATTACTTGAACTGACGTGTATACTTGCACAAAATCACATACCATTTTACATGCGACAAGCACATGACCGTGTGGCTCTTGAAACTTACTCTGATTTTTTTATTTTTGCCCATTTAAAGGATTAGGAGCATATAAATATGAATTTAAAGGATTAGAAGCATAAAATTCACAATTTAACCTCGAATAATCACCCTCAAATGCTTTAAGAATGAGGCTAAAATATGTTACTTTTGGCATTTATCAAATATCACCACACTTAAGGCGTTTGCTTGTCCTCAACCAGAATCCTTAATCCACAATCAAATTAACTTTTCTCAATTTGTCATTTTCATCAATAATGTTTCAAGATAATTCACAAATAATCATGTATTATAAATTCAACCAAAAGGACACTAAAGATTCAAGCAGTCCAAGCTAAAATTTTTAAAGCATAAAATATAGGTGTCTCCCATTATCTAAATAATTACCTTAAATTCAAAATCAACAAGAATTGACATCCTCATAAAGATTCACTCAAGCACTCGTAGTGTTTAAGGTTCAAGAAAAATGCACTCAACAGTCAAATGAGAAATGTCATTACCATATGCTTGCTTGAAAATCAAATCTCCACCACTAGAAATTGAGATGACACACCAATCAAGAGGTCTTTAAAAGGTTGTAATGGGGCTTAAGTTAAGGGTATGGAAAAGGTTAGAAAAGTCGGTAATAATCGAGATCGAGTTGATAAATTACCCAACTAGAAAAACAATCAGTTGTTGAATTATGAGGAATTACAAACTAATTATTCAAGCTAAATCAAATATTTTTTTCATTTTTTTTATTTTTGTATTGATTTTTTGATATTTTTTTAGAACAAAAATAAAATTCAGCAAGTAAAAAAAATGAAACTTAGTTAGCCAACTAACCAAATCAAATCTCAATAAAAAAGGAGTCAATGACAAGGATAATTTTACAACATACATATGGGTTACATGTTAATAAAAAATGAGTTAGAAGAAAAAATGTGTTAGGATCAAAGGGTTTTACTAACGTTTAATTCAATAAATAAGCTTTTTACAGGTGAAGTAGGTTAAACCCTAATTGCCTCTATCATCTTAGTATACTAAATCAATAATGTGGTCACAACATGCATAATCGAAGCAAGTTCTAAAACAACAAATCAAGTCAACATACTCAAAACCAAAATTAAACTGAGCACGAAAAATATATGCTCTATAGGCTCAAAAGCTCACAAAAAGTAATTGTTTTGATGTCAAACTTGAAAATTTAAAATTTCAAGATAATACTTCAATTTAGGGAGACAACCTAAAATAATAATTTTTGAAAAACAACTTATCATGCTTGACTCTTTCATGTCTTAAAGTATAAACTAACCAATGCACAAATATCCAAAAATTATTCCAAAACAAAATCAATAAAAACTCCAAATTTAAAAAAAAAAACTTTAATAGTGGTTGTGAGAAAATTACTTAAAAACAAACAACAATTCAAGGATTTTATCGCATAAAGATATAAACAACCTCTATACACTGAAGATATAAATTGTCCTCAATGTACAAACATATATAAGCATAGAATAAACATAATATCAAAAGAGGGAGAGAATTGAAATTGCCCTAAATTTAGATGAAATCACCAGAATAATGAAAACCGAAATTGTGGCAAATCTAAATGCAGTGCATGTTTCTGAGAGAACTAATAAGAGGATAAACACAAATAAATAAGAAGTTAAAGAGATTACAAACTTGAATGAAAACAACCATTAATATAATAAAAAAATAACATAGTTGAAAAGAAAAAGAAAAATAAAGAAGTCTCACAAATCAAAATAAAAATAAAGGTACAACTGAAAATAATATTAACAAAGCAAATAAAACAAAATAGATCAGTGATCATCATCGTGAGAGACGACAGGATTGTTGGATGCACAATTAAAATGGGAAATATGAAGATGCTGACGAATCTGATGCAAAGTCACGTCAATGCTATCGAATCGCTCAAAGTATTACTGCTCAAAGCGATCAGACCGCTTGGAAAGGTCCTTGAGTGTAGCAGCATAGTAGGCAGTAGGGTGACTCGGAGGCTGAGAACGAGGTAATTCTACATTGTGAGGTGGATCATCATCGGGAAACTCCTCATGCTTATCTTAATGATCGGAATGAGATAATGTATATTGATGGGGACACACTTTATGCCGTCGCTCAATCATCCTCATATGACTCATAATCGACAATCCTTGCGGGATCATCTGCCCAACCAATGTAAAGAAGGAGGCTAAAATACCTCCCTAGGCG
The DNA here is from genome assembly GCF_007990345.1 of Gossypium hirsutum. NCBI lineage: Eukaryota > Viridiplantae > Streptophyta > Magnoliopsida > Malvales > Malvaceae > Gossypium > Gossypium hirsutum. The sequence continues at coordinate 21,515,136 of NC_053449.1, read as the reverse complement.
ACTCACGTAAAGGTCCAAATAGACAGGACCTTTCCTACTATGGTGAGATTGGTGGCAAAAAGATAGTGCAATGAAATATGCAAGATCAAATTAGGGTCGCATCGCTGTGCTCGAAAGAAAGATCAAATTGGCGTCGCATCACCGTGCTCCAAAGAAAGTATGCATCATAAGTACTAATAACCTTGGTGTTGCCCTTCTGACCAGTCAATGTGTGTGCCAAAAAAGCCTGGATGTAGCATAGTGCCGAAGGTAGAGAAGTCTCCCTCGACTAACTCGGGTTATATAGTGTCACAGTCATAGCAATGTTAGTCCAACAGAAGGAATGTAAATGATGGATGTGTTGGTATAATGTGGGGAACCCTTCAATACTTATGAACTCATTGGAATAGAGTCCACCTGCAGCTTCAAAACCAGAGATGCCTAGATAACGCGTCGTACCACTAATTCTAAAGGAAACAGTGTGTGGCTCATCCCACTATGACATAACTTGCTATAGAGGGAATGTTAAATAGAACTTATGAGAGTTCTGAATAAGTTGGCTCGATGCTGGTGAAAAATCGATCCCTTGGAGCTGTGTCGATGAGGGCCCGAACCCGATCAGCCAAATGGATTGCCTCTAATGCCTCTTAATCTAGCCAATGACCTAAACCCAATGGTTGCACCTTCAAATGTTGATATTGGTCCTCATGGAGACCTGAGAGTGATTGGAGACCCAGATGTCTCACGACTGAGGAGGGGCTGTGGACGAAGTCGCGCCCAGTGTCTTCCACTTTTTTGAAGCGGGAACAGGAACCTTAGATTTGCCTCTCGTGTTTGTCATGATGTGCTTGAAATAAAATATCATGATCCAATATTAGATAATCAGAAAAACCAGCAAAAACAACAACTAATCGAGCAAGAGAACAAATCATTATATTAGATAACACAATTGCCTTAGTCTAATAAAATACACAACGACCACTAAACACAAAATAAAACCTAAGCTAAAATAGCGAGCTCTAAGCTAATAGTAGTATAATCAACATAATATAAATAGTAATAACAAAGTAGTAATAAAAATAAAATAAAACCTAATAAATGATAATAACAATAAAAAAACTAACAATGATGAAATCTAACTAAACAAATAATAATAACAACATATAATAAACAGAATAATAATATTAGTAATAATAGTAATAATAAAAAAATATAATAATAAATAAGGGGAGGAGCCAAACAATGAGGGCTCTCGTAGGTGTACGACGGTTGTACACCCGCCGAAAGTGCTGGTCAATAGAATAAAATGATCGGTGATGGTATGAAAAGAAAAGGAGGGGAAGAAGGGTTGCGATTGGTAGCTGGAGAAGTAGTGATGTGTAGAGGGAGTAGATCGGGGTTGGTGTGGACGAGAGGAAAAAGGGGAAGAGGGAGGGGTTCGAAGGTGGTAAAAGTAAGGGTCTATGCGCATTGAAACTGACGAAGTGGGTTGTGGTTCATGTAGAATGGACCGGTGAAGTGGGGGTGTGACCAACAAAAAGGTCGATCTACGAAGGGGGTCTTGGTGATGGTGACAGAGTAGGGGTTTAAGGTGGTCGGAGGTGTTGACGGCGGTGCCTATCGCGTAAAGGACTGGTGAGGTGAAAAACAAGAACGGCTGTGGTGGGTAAAAAAGAAGAACGATTGGTGGTGGTTTTTTGTTAAGGAAAAAGATAGTAAAAAATGAAACCCTAATTTGAAAGAGAGGACACAGTTATGTATGGGGCCCATGTTGGGCCACAGTGCATAGGACACGCTCGTGCGAGTCATTGTAGCCAGTGGGATGCTTCAAAATTAAGAAAAGAATTATATCCAGTAGCCGCACGGGCGTATAAAATCACCCTTCTTTTCTCCCACTCCCGTGTGCGAGGCCGTGTGGGTCACACGGTCTCATACACGTCCGTGTGACAGGTTATGTGTCTTACACGACCGTGTCTCTAGCCCGTGGAACTCTCTGTGCTCGTGTGGGGCAAATTAAAATTGAAAAAATTAGCTCTAATATTTACACAGTCGTGCCTAGGCCATCTGGATCACCCTAGACCATGTGGACCACTTGTTTCTTTTGAATTTTTTTATATTTTTTTGTGGATCACCCTAGACCATGTAGAGCAATTTTTTTTAATATTTTCTTTTCTTTTTTTAGTAATTTTTTCAATTTTTTAAGGTAATAAAAATAAATGTACAATTTTTTTTTGCATATTTTTGCATATTTTTTAAAAAACTTTCATTTCAAAAGAAGAACATGAAAGTAAAATTATAAATAAAATTAAAAACACTCGGGTTGCCTCCAAAGAAGAGCTTATTTAGAGTCTAAGCTTGACTTCCCTTTTTAAGCTCATGGTTATGGCATATCATGGAGCCAAAGATCCTCTCTCTAGTTATTAGTATTACCACCAAAATAAAGTTTGAGACGATGACTGTTTACCTTGAACCTGCCGTAACCAGGGTGTCTTACCTCAATAGTACCATATGGAAAAATAGTTTTTACCACAAATGGGTTGGACCCTCTTGACTTAAATTCTGAAGAAAAAATTCATGGATCCAATTGGCTAATCGTACTTTGTCCCCAACTTTAAATTGATTCATTCTCTTTATATGCACATCATGGCGTTGCTTTTTCACTTCCTTTTGCTTTTTTGGTTTCTCATCAACCTTCGTTCATCATTCATCTAGTTTATCGAGCTGCACCATTCGCTCTTTTGTTGTCCCTCGAGTTCTATCACCTTGAATAAAATTGTCACACCCCAAAATTAGGCCTAAGAGTTTTAGGGGTATTTTAGAAATTTTAGCCTTAGAGTGTTCGAAATTTTGCGACATGATATACCAGTAATATTTTTAATTATGGTTTTTAAAAAATTAAACAATTTCTGAAAATGAGTTTTAAATACCTTTAGTTTAAAAAAAAGACTATTTTAAAAAAGAGTGAAAATTGTGAGTTTTTAAGAAGTAATTAGACTAAAATTTAAAAACCAACCTATTTCTTCTTCCCACATAAAATTTTTTACGTTAACTCTTCCCCAAAATTTTTGTTTGCCTTCCCTTGATTCTCTCTTGCTATTTCAATAAATTTTGAACTCCAATTCCTAATCCTCTTTTATTTCTATCACCCTTGAACCTTAAACCTCAATAAAAGTAAAGAAAATCACCCAAAAGCTTCGTCATCTACATCATCTTCTCCAAATGTGGGTTTTTTTGGATTAGTGTCAAAGCCCATTTTTCTTCCAACGAAGGTAACAATTCGACTTTCTATGAGTTTTAAATGATATCTAATCCCTGAAATGAAATGTTAACCATTGAAACACATGTTTTAATAAAAGTCGAAAACTAGGTATTTAATGGTGAATTTTAGGATTTTGCATAAGAACATGGTTTCTAAGTGTTTTTTAACTTGTTGTAACGTGATTAGAAGGTTTATAAACTTACTTTGAAGTTTCGTTCAAGATTTATTGCGTTTTAATAAAATTTCAGAAAATAGCCGTAAGACATGTTGAAAATGTCGATATATTGAATTAAGTAGTTTTGTGTAGTTTAAAGGTTGAGAATTATTAGTAGGTGAATTACAAGATGAACAGAATTTGTTTAGATATTCAGATTTAAAGTTTGTTATGTTATAAGTTTCGGTAACATGAGAACTTAGTTTAGGCTTATATTTTGTATGCTTGTAATGAGTTCTTGGCTGATTTTTTTGATGTATTGTTGTGTGAATTTATTGTGTTGAAGTTTGGAATTCGATATAATCTTCTATGAGTAGAGATAAAGGGAAGGAAAAGCTAATTTAAGCTTTCAGGTATTTGGCGAAAGCGTAATTGGTGAGTGTTTAGAATTGCTACTTGTAGACATGAGTCTTAGTGTTGATTAGGAGCTTAGGAATGACCTAAACCTCTATCCTAAGTTTCAAGTGTAAGCTTTCTATTTTCCTTGTTTTATTTTTGGCAAATTATGTGATTATGTGAATAACTATGAATTGATTTTTATGATGTAATATTTTGAATTGTATTGTATTGTGGGTATATTAAATATGCCAAATGGCAGTAATGATATTGTGTTAGCGATATAAAGATGTGCAGTGAATGTCTGCAAAAGCCGGTAAGTATGTATGCATTGCATTATGGAATATGATGCTAAGGTAACAAGTTTTTGTATATTATAAACTAATTTTAATGCACTCATATGTTGACAGATATATGATGGCTCAATGACCATTATTGTGGCACTTTAAGTGCAATTAAATGTGAATTTGATAAGCATGCATTGTGTACAAGTTTGTGATGTGAATTTACGAACATGAACAGAGATGATGTGCATTAAATCAGTCATTAAAATGTGTAACTATGATGTGGATATTTTGGCCTTGTGACCATATGAGACCGTTGGATATAATTGGCATGCCATAGGATTGTGAGTACTCACCTATATGAACAGAGATAAGGGATTGTGAGTTAAGCTCCATTCAACGAAATATGTTTGGTGTGTTTGAGAGTGTTAGCTTTATGCTTCACTTTTAGGATATGTTCGACTTTATAAGTCAATTGGTGTGTTGGAGATCCGTGTATCCGATGAGTGGTGATACAATCCACTTTATGTTGCATAATCTCAAGAGCCAAACTATCATAAAATGTGACTGAATGTGATTAAATGAGATATAATTGTGTTGTGATATATGCTAAAATAATCATGTGATTTATGTGATAAATGTGTAGTAGTATAAATAGAAGATGATTAAATGTGTGAAATATGATATTAGACTTAAATATGTTATGAATATGTTACATGACTGCTTAGTTGATACATAATGACTTGTTTGCATAGTGGATTGATTTTTAGTTTGACTGGCATGAGTAGGTGGTTGCTATGCAATTTGCCATTTAAATATGATCTTATACGTTGTGATAATACAATAAGAGACGTATGCTTATAATTGTGAATAATATGTTAAATAAGTTGATTTAAGTTACATGAAAATGATAGTATGTTCTCATAGTAAATTGCGTATGTAATTATCAATTGGGTTGTTTTCATATAACTTGTGACTGCCTGTGAATATATAAGTTAATCTTGTGAGTTATTAAAGTATGTATATGTTGTTTTAGTCTTGACGAATTACTGTTAAATGAACTAATGAAGCATAAACATGTAATTCTGACTTGAATGGAATATGGTCGTGAATGCATTGTAGTATGCTCTTGATTGACCTTTGATATTGTGTGTACATTGTTGTTACTTTGAGCATTCACTGAGCTTGTTAAGCTCACCCACTCCCTTCTAAACCATTACAGATCAGCAGTGTGGCGGTGTGAGCGGTGTGGTTTTGAGGGTCATCCAAGCAAGTCTATTTGTTATTTCATATGTGTTCTACATTTATTTACATTTTGGGAAATGAGGTAATGTGGTAGACTTGTTTATATCCATGTTAACATTTTATTGTGATGCTTGGGTTCATGAACATGAGAATGGATTGAGTTTACTTGCTCGAACATGGTTTTGCGATATTAAACTATTAATTAGGCCGTGGAATGATTATTTGTCAAAGTAATTGATGTATAATGTTTAGGAACTAAAAAAATAATAGATTAATTGCTTATGTATGCTGCATTTTTTAGGTCTGCAGCAGAGCTATCGATAATCGAGTTTTAAAATTGATACTTTTGTGTTTTGAGACGTGCAAGAGAATAGTGATTTTGTATCGATACCTTTGCTCGAGTATTGATACCCGGGGTTTAAGTATCAATATTTCATGGCAGGTACCGATAAATTTTGAGACTTTGAGTTTTTAATCGAGAAACATAATGGAAGTTTGGTATCCTTTTTCCAAGTGGTATTGATACCACTTAATGAAAATATGGATTCCTTAGCGTCAGTATCGATACCTATAGACCTGGTTTGAGAATTTTGCTAAGTAGTCCTAATGCATGTTTAGTTATTATTATATGTTTATTAAAAGTATGTTTGTCATGTTCTAATGATGATTGATATATGTTTGACTAAAAACTTATAAGATCACTGATAAAGACGATGATTCCTTAATAATGTGACAATTTGCTATGAGTCTGACATGAGACGATGGTGTGGCATCTTGATATTCGAGCTTGGCGACTAGGCCGAGTATAGGTTGTAACAATAATACAGCTCCAACACATTTTCACAAGGGATTGCCTACAAAGTATGTTGAGCCACATGATTTCTAACATTAATAGAATAATTAGTATCATCCCGCTCATTAGGGAATTACTTGCTTGAAGAGTAATCTTTTCATCACCTAAACTAAGCACAAGTTCACCAGTACCCACATCAATAATAGTTCTAGCAGTGGCTAAAATGGGTCGACCTAAGATCATAGGTACCTCAATATCCTCATCCAAGTCCAATACAACAAAATCAACAGGGAATATAAATTTATCGACTTTCACAAGTACAACCTCAATAATAACCCAAGGATACCTAATTGATCTATTAGCTAATTGAATACTCATCCTAGTAGGTTTGGGTTCCCAGAACCAAGTTGTTTAAACATCTTATAAGGCATAACATTTATACTAACTCCCAAATCAGACAAAGCGCTTTCAACATTTAAACTACCAATGAGACAGGGAATAGTAAAACTCCTTGGATATTTAAGTTTGTTGGGTAGTTTGTTTTAGAGAATGGTTGAGCAAACCATATTGAGCTCCATAGTTTACAAGTCTCTAACTCCCTTTTATTTGTTAATAGCTCATTTACAAATTTTACATACTTTGACATCTGTAAAAGGGGTTCAATAAAAGGTAATTTAATATGCAATTTTTTTAAAAGTTTAAGAAATTTACCATATTGTTCTTTTGTGCGGCCTCTCTTCAATGTTGCTGGATAAGGGGGTTATGACCTTTGATTTTCTTGACCACCCCAAGAGAAATTTGGATGATTCCTCCATCCTATATTATAATTATTGCTATAGGGGTTATTTTGAGGTCTGAAATTATTACCCAAAAAGTCAACTTGCTCATGCACCATGTTAGACTTGAAGGGTGAATATTTTTTATTAATCATCTCTGCTCTATTCGAATCGCATTGCATCACTTGATTTATCTGCTTAGAAAAATTCAAACCATTAAATTTTTTATTCAGTGCTTCCACTTGGTTTGCCAACATAGCAATTGCATCTATATTAAAAAACTGGCTTCTTTCATTAGTTTTATTCTCATGACTTTCCACTGATAGTTATTCAGTGTTATTTCTTCAATAAACTCTTGAGCATCCTTGGGTGTTTTATTATTCAGTGTTCGACCAGCTGCTATATCAATTAATTGCCTAGTTGAAGGATTCAAACTGTTGTAGAAGGTTTGAACTTGTAACCATAAAGGTAACCCGTGATGAGGTCACCTTCTCAAAAGATATTTAAATCTCTCCCATGCATCATATAATGTCCCTATATCAAATTGAACAAAGGAAAAGATGTCGTTTCTCAACTTAGCTATTTTGGTTGGTGGGAAGTACTTTAAGAGAAACTTTTTCGTCATTTTATCTTAAGTCGTGATAGAACATCATGGAAGTGAATTCAAACATTGTTTTGCCTTGCTCCTCAAAGAGAATGAGAATAATCGTAAGCGTATGACATCATTAGAAATGCCATTGATCTGGAATGTGTCGTAAATCTCTAGAAAGTTAGCGAAATGAGTATTCAGATCTTCATATTGCAGACCATCAAACTAAACATACTATTGTACCATCTGAATTGTGTTAGACTTCAGTTCAAAATTGTTTGTAGCAATGGTAAGTCTCACAATGCTTGATTCGACCCTAATCTAAGTAGGTTTAGCATAATCATACATTGTCCGAGAAGCAGGACCTACAGGAAGCTGCTGGTTATTTTGATTATCACCTACCTCTACAGTAATATCATTTTCTTCTTGATCGTCTACTATATTTTATTGACCTTGCCTTGCTTCTCTAAACTTTGTATGATTTTTGCGAGCAGTATTTTCAATCTCACTGTCAAAAAGTAATGGATCCAATGGGTTTCTTCTAGTCATAAACCAAAAGAACCTGCCAGATTCAAACAAATAGAGGATTAGCATATAAAAAAATTAAATTAAAAAAAATATTAAAATAAAAATAAAAAATGGCTAAATTAATAGAAATAAAGTTTTCCTAATATTTTAGTTCCCCGAAAACGGTGCCAAAAACTTGATTGCTATTGTAAGCCAACTAAAAATCTAACTAAGGCAAGTGCACCTATGAATTAATAGTATAACTACGATTTGATTAAAACTAAAATTAACTAAAATAATTAACTAAAGAACACGACAAAGAACGAATCAGGAAAACAAACGATTACAACTAAGAAGCGAAACAATACACATGAAAGAATCCACCTAGATTTCATCTGTCATTATCAATCTGAATTAAACAATTTCTTCACTTAGTATCTTGACTCTAGGTTGATTAATTGAAATTTATTTCTAATTAAAACCCTTATTATTGTGTTAAATCAATCTATGGATCCCCCTATTAAATTTGACACTAATCTGGTAGATTAATTTCATTTTATTTCTAGGATTGCATGCAACTCCACTCAATTGTGCTAGATCTACTCTTAAACAGGGTCTATTCCTCATCTAATTCCAGCACATCAAACATGGATTAATAGTTCGAAAATATCAAACCAAGAATTAAGCACACATAATTGAGAATAATATCCAAGTACTTATTGCATAAAAATAGTAATAAAATAATAGAATCCATCCTAGGGTTCATCTCCGTAGGCATTTGGAAAATTAGTTCATAATCGCAAAAAAAAAACATCTCAAAGACAATATAACCACAAGAAATAATGAAACTCATACTAAACTTCAAAGAAATTAAAAGGAGATCTTCAATCTTGATGAATATCTGCTTCAGAGTCGGCATCAATGGCATCTTTTGAGTTGTTTTCTTCATTATTCTTCGACGGTTTTCTTGTCTCTTCTCATATTTCGTATATATAGGTCTTAGAATGCTCGAAAATCCTAAAAATTGCTTTTTTCGCGTGTTTGGAGTGCAAATCTCGATTTCGACACGGTCTGGCAAATGGTCATATGGCTCCTGAAACTCTCTCTATTTTTCCAATTTTCGCTAATTTTTCAGTCCTTTTGCTTCCAAATGCTCTCCTAAGTATAGAAACATGAATTTAAAGGATTAGGAGCATAAAATTTATAATTTAACCTTGAATAATCACCCAAAAATGCATTAAGAATGTTGCAAAAACATTTTACTTTTGGTTTTTATAATAGGTCAATTACAAGCCTTAATTACACTAAATATGAATTGTGTGGAGGAAAACACCCTTAATTAATTTTTATCCTCCGTCAGACCTGTGTCGCAACACAAAACTTTCAATCTCATATCTAGAGTTTGTTTTGCTATGTTGCCACCCTGAAAGCTCGTGTTATGACCCAGTTGTTGCTCTTGATGCTTTTAGGCCTAAAAATAGGTATCCTACTCACTCAATTAACTTGTTTAACTAACTTAAGGCTCCTTTTGGCCCAATAGGTCAGCTAACTTCAATTTATTGTGTAAAAATCTTATTCTGCAAGAAATTAAATCTAAGCTAATAAAACTAGATATACAGAAAAATGATGTAATAAGTGTCGGAAAGTACCTAATTTGCCACTACAAACTGTGGCAGGTCAACACCACCACTTGAAGTTTTCTTCCTGGATTGCCTTGCTTGAGTTGTAACATCCTTATAATGAAGAAATGGATTCCAATGAGAGAATCCCCAATAACATACTCGCTTCCAAAAGTAATTTAGGAACTTCTTCCATTCATGTCAATAAGGGAAATATACTTAAAAAGGAGATGATAACCCTATCGGAGCATGTCAAAGAAGGGTTGGAAGTTCAACCCAACAAGGTTAAGCGGCCCGAAAGCTACATTCATGGTAGCAAGTACCCTATGCACAAAAATAATAGGTGAAGCAACTTCCACTGCGTCCATGACCTTTAAGGTTTTTGTAACACCTCTAACTCTTATCCGTTGCCAGAATAGGGTTATGAAGTATTACTATAAAAACGTAACTTAAAAAATTTGATTCTAAACTTTTCGTAGAACAAGGCATAATTCGTTCAAACACGTACACATCGTCCCTTATTCGAGTCGTCAATGGCATAGAAACACTTTGGAAATGATTCGAGACTAAATCAGAAACATTTATAACTTTATAGAAAAAGATAGAAAATTTCACACTGCAGGGATCACACGACCGTGTGGCTAGGCCATGTGCCTCACATGGCTGAGACACACGCTCGTTTCTCAGGCCATGACAATTTCGAAATAGGGACACACGGCTATGTCCCAACCCGTGTCCGTGCCTGTGTAACTCTCTAACTTGGGTCACACGGCCAAGCCACACGTCCGTGTGCCAGGCCATGTAACTGCCTAACTTGCAACCCTTTAAAACCTACAGGGGACAAACGACTCTGGTACATGGCAGTTGGAAACATAGAAATTTACACATTTTTACAAACCCTTTTAAACTTAAAATCATACAATTTCGATAGAATTATTGTCGAAAAAATAATTAATTTTACAAAATAATTAAAGTGTACTTAAAATATGAACATGTTGAATTTTAGTTAATTTTATAATTAATTTTGATGAATTTTGGTTATTTTCGACAAATTTGCACAAAGGGCAAAAAATAGCTCGGTAGACACTCCTAGAAGCGCAAAATAGAGAAGCAATTTGAAGTATTGAGGTGAACTAAATTTCAACCTAAGACGGTCCAAGATCATATGTATTAATTCATATTTTGGGTTTATAAATTATTATTAATTAAGTATGAAAGAGTGGTCCAGTTGAATTGAACCGAGTGAACCGAATCGACCAAGAAATAGACAGCCCAAAAACCGTCCCAAGAGCTTACCCAAATCAGGTTATTAGCTGAATATTTAAGCTTCCAAATAGGCCCTTGAAGACTTGATCAAGTTACTTTCAAACCCCTCCACAATTGGTGGCTATATAGATTTGCCCCAAGCTTAAATTAGCAAAGTTGAAACTATCAACCTTGCCACATGTGTGGCCCGCTAAGGGAGGGCTCTTTGGCTGATAATTTTAGCTATTTTTAGCAGCTCTCCTCAGCTATAAAACCCCCTTAGGCTGGTCATTTGAAAAACACACCTCAAGCATTCATATCTTTCCTCTCTTCTCTCCACTTTCTTTCTTCTTTTCCACTCCAAAATTCCCTTACCCTCTTGTCTATTTCTCAACTTGGGAAAGGGGCATTCATCAGCTATTTAGAGCAAGAATTAAGTGTTCATAGCAGCCTTGGTCGATGAGGACAATGTAGAAGGAAGAACGGTGCAACTAGTCAAGCCACGGGAAAACACCGAATTTGATTCTTGTTTCCTATCTCTTTGATTTTTATTATTGTTATGCTGAACATATCGATGAATATTTATGTTGTTGGAATGGTTAATTTAATCAATTTAGCTTGAATTTAATTCGTATTAGGTTGATTGTATTTCGTTTGTTAAAATTGTTGAAATTGTGTTTATGTTGTTATAGGCCTCGGTAAGATGCTTGATTAAGTAAAATCATGACTAAGTAATTCTTGCATTACAATTGTTCGGTAACTAATGAATTAATTATTTAAATGGATTGAAATTGTAATTAATGGACACAGTGGTTAATCAGTGCATGTTTAATCATCTAAGGTAGCTGAAGGTTAGATTAGTAACGGTATCTGAAGATAGATTTGCCTTGCATAATTTGCAAGATTATTGTGATTAAACAGTTTCAAGGTAAGGATACTTTGTTACCTCACATAATCTTTTATGTGTTTATTAAATTGAGTTAATTGTTTGAATTGACATAGGGATATGTACAAGAGATTATTCCGATTTAATAAGTATGCATGTGCAATAACATATTTGCCTATTAAGATTTGTTTAATCGATTGAATTGACATAGGGATATAGTCAACAGATCAATGGATTTTGGTAGCTGAGTATGTTCATAAGTGGTTGCGATTGTGATTGTGTACACTTGCAAATTTCTGTCATTCCAAGTTTTTGGCATTGTTGTCGGGGACCGTGTTTTAAAAATGTCATTATTTGTGAAGTTATTAGTTTTGCATTTTGGTTTATTTTTCTATTCAAATTTTAAGTTAGTTAATTTTTCTGTGATTATTTCAGGTGCTTATGAGTATTGACCGAATCATCGATTTACTCCATATAGACCCTGAGATTGAACCAATTTTTTGATAGTGAAGAATACAAGCAAGTCAGAGAATGACTAAAGAGATGAACTTCAAAAATTGGAGTCAAGGAAATGGAGAAAACCTTGCTCAAAATCCTATCCTTATTGTTGATGATAGGGATAGAGCTTTGAGATAGTATGTCATGCTAGTATTTCATGATCTTAATCCGGGTATTAAGAGACTCGAAATTAATTCACAACAGTTCGAGTTGAAGCCAGTCATGTTCCAGATGCTTCAGATAGTGGGCCAATTCAGTGGAATGCCTACCGAAGATCCTCACCTATAGTTAAGATTGTTTGTGGAGGTGAGCGATTCTTTCAAGTTGGCCGGAGTACCCGAATATGCATTACGATTGAAGCTGTTACAATATTCACTAAGGGACAGAGCTCGGGCTTGGTTGAACTCATTACCACCAAAAACAATTTTAACATGGCAAGAGTTAGCAGAAAAATTCCTTATGAAGTATTTCCCACCTAGCAAGAATGCTAAGTTGAGGAATGAGATCACTGTTTTCCAACAAAGAATTATTACGGAAGTGCCCTCATCACGGAATCCCACATTGCATACAACTTGAGACATTTTATAATGGTCTCAATGCTCACACAAGGATTGTAGTGGACGCTTCTGCTAATGGTGCTCTCCTTTCTAAGTCCTATAATGAGGCTTATGAAATCATTGAGAGGATTGCCAACAACAATTATCAATGGCCAACTAATCGACTAGTGTTAGAAAGACGAGTCGCTGGAATAAATGAGGTAGACTCTCTTACTTCACTCACATCTCAAGTATCATCAGTATCCTCAATGTTAAAAAATCTTACTACTAATGGGTGTAATAGTTTTGCAGCACAACCACTGAATAAATTTGAAAATGTAGCCTGTGTTTATTGTATGGAAGGACATTTGTTCGAAGAATGCCCATCGAACCCAGAATCTGTGTATCACATGGGTAACCAGAACCAAAACTGGGGAAGCAAAGCGCTGTAATCCAATTTCTATAACCCATCATAGCGAAACCACCCGAATTTTTCCTAGAGTAACCAAGGGGCAGGAACTAGTAACAATTATGTTCAACCTAGATCGACCTAGCCACCTAGTTTTTCCCAAGAAACTCAGAAACCAACCCAAGCTAAACCATCCAATAGCCTAGAGAATCTATTGAAGGTATACATAGCAAAAAATGATGCCTCTCTCAGGAATTTGGAGAATCAAGTGGGCCAGCTTGCAATTGAACTCAGAAACAAACCACAAGGTGCTTTACCTAGTGATACGGAGAATCTGAGGAATCAAGGGAAGGAGACTTGTAAAGCGTTAACATTAAGGAGCGGAAAGACTTTAAAGTCCAATTTTGTCAAAGTTGAGAAGGAGTGGAAAGACTTTAGAGTCCAATTCTGTCCAACTGAGTGTTGAAATTCCAGTTTCACCAAAAATTGAATCTGCAAAATCTGACAAGGTAACTTCTAAACTAGCTAATTCTGGTCAACTAATAACTCCGTTAGATGCAAAATTGCCACAGAAAATGAATCAATCAGTTCCAGTAAAGAAACCTGTACTACTCTACCCTCAAAGACTTTAGAAGCAGAAGCAAGAAATTCAAATCAAGAAGTTCCTAGATGTACTCAAGAAACTTCATATCAACATCCCATTGGTAGAAGCACTTGAACAAATACCAAACTATGCCAAATTCATGAAGGATACCTTGTCTAAAAAATGAAGGCTTGGATAATTTGAGATGGTAGCCCTAACGAAGGAATGTAGTGCATATCTTCAAGACAAACTCCCCCCAAAATTGATGGATCCTGGATGTTTTACTATACCTTGCAATATTAGAGCAACATATTGTGGTAAGGCATTATGTGACTTGGGTGTGAATATTAACTTGATGCCCATGTCATTATTTAAGAAGTTGGGGATAGGTTAAGTTAGACCTACTACAATTACACTTCAATTAGCAGATCGATCTGTAGCACATCCAGAAGGAAAAATCAAGGACGTATTGGTACGTGTAGACAAATTTATCTTTCTTGCTGACTTTGTGATTCTAGACTTTGAAACAGACATAGAGGTGCCAATTCATCCTAGGAAGACCATTCTTAGCAACGGAAAGGAATCTTATTGATGTGTAGAAGGGCGAGCTTACTATGCGTGTTCAGGATGATCAGGTAACAATTAACGTTTTTAAGCCCATGCGATTTCCTGACACAGTTGATGATTGTTCTGCATTGTCTGATTTAGAGGATTTAATCATGGAGAAGGAACTCAATTACGTTGAGGACCCATTGAAACAAATTTTGACATCAGATCCTCCAAATGATGAAGAGGAGGATGAATGCTTAGCTTTGTTAGAAGCTAATCAAAGGGAATTTAATCTGCAATCCTACTTTGATTCTTTGGAGTTAGAGAAAAGGGATTATGCCCAACCAAAAGCGTCAATCGATGGGCCATCTAAATTACAACAAAAGATATTTCCCTCACATTTGAAATATGTTTATTTAGGTACCTCTTCTACTCTACCTGTGATTGTTTCAGAAGAATTAACTACTGAGCAATAAGAGAAACTCATCAAGGACTTCTCCAAAGTTGCTAAACCCTTATGAAAATTTTTGGAGAAGGACACGATGTTTCAATTTGATAAGGAGTGCTTAAGAGCTTTCAACGATTTGAAGAGTCAGTTAGTCTCGACACCCATAATAGTTACACCAAACTGGGATTTTCCATTTGAATTGATGTGTGATGCAAGTGACTTCATGATCGAAGCTGTCATGGGTCAGCGAAGAAACAAAGTTTTTCATCCCATCTAATATGTGAGTCGAACTCTGACAGGAGCTCAATTGAATTTCACGATAATAGAAAAAGAGTTACTTGCTATTGTGTTTGCTTTTGACAAGTTTCGATCTTATCTTATAGGTACCAAAGTGATTGTTTATACGGACCACTCAGCAATTAAGTATTTACTTTCCAAGAAAGACGCTAAGCTGAGACTGATCCAATGGGTACTTCTACTTCAAGAGTTCGATCTAAAAATTCAAGATCGAAAAGGGAGTGGAAATCTAACTAGCAGACCACTTGTCCAGATTGGAGCTGCAAGAAGGGAACTCTCATCTTATACCAATTCGAGAGACGTTTCCAGATGAACACATACTCAAGGTAAATCATGTCCATAATACCCCTTGGTTTGCTGATATTGCTAACTTTTTAGCTTGTGGTTTGATGCCGATTGATAAGACGTATCATCAAAAGAAAACGTTTCTTCACAATGTGAAGTACTATTTGTGGCAAGAACCGTATTTGTTTAAAAAGTGCACGGATAAAATGATTAGGAGATGCATGGAAGAAGATTAAGTACATAAGATTTTATACCATTGTCACGCAGCTCTGAGTGGGCGACACTTTGGAGGTGCACGTACTGCAGCCAAGGTATTACAAGTTGGATTCTTTTGGCCAACACTATTCAAAGATGCATATGCTTATGTAAAGATTTGTGATCGATATCAAAGGGTCAGAAATGTCACCATCAGAAATGAGATGCCTCGAACAAACATCATAGGGGTAGAATTATTCGATGCTTAGGGTATTGACTTGCTCCGTCCTTTCCCTTTGTCTTCTGATCACAAGTACATATTAGTAGCAGTAGACTATGTGTCTAACTGGGTTGAGGCAGAGGTAAATCTGACAAACGATGCTAAGGTTGTAATAAAGTTTTTGCAAAAACATGTGTTCACAAGGTTTGGAACCCCAAGAGCCATCACCAGTGATGAAGGGTTCCATTTTGTGAACAAGTGGTTGAAATGGTTATTAGATAAACATGCAGTGAAACACAAGGTCGCTACAGCTTACCATCCGCAGACATATGGGTAACTTGAACTGGCAAACAAGGAGATCAAAGGCATACTTGAGAAGGTAGTTTGCCCGAACCGATGAGATTGGTCCAAAAGACTAGATGATGCTTTATGGGCTTACAGGACAGAATACAAGACACCTTTAGGGATGTCACCCTATAGGTTAGTCTTTGGGAAAGCCTGCCATCTACCCTTGGAGTTAGAACACAAAGCTTACTAGGCTCTCCAACGACTCAACTTGGGTCTTAAAACTGCCAAAGAGACAGATGCTTTAACTTAACGAGTTAGAAGAATTCTGAATGTCTTCATACGAGAATGCCAAATTACTTAAGGACAGACTCAAGGAATGGCGTGACAAGCACATTCGAGTTGGAGAATTTGAAGCAGGTCAGCAAGTTTTATTATTCAATTCCAGATTAAGGTTCTTTCCAGGTAAGTTAAAATCACGTTGGTCCGGTCCATTTATGATTCAACTAGTCTATCCATACGGAGTTGTTGAACTTCAAGGTAAGGGAGGTAATTTTCGAGTTAATGCTCAATGCTTGAAACATTACTGGGGAGATAAAATTGAACAAAATCAAATCTTTTTCATTTTATCATATATTTAATTTTTCTTGTTCTTCTGTTTGAATAAATGATTTAGGGTATATTTTCAGGATTAGTATGTTTAAATAAATTTTTTCTAGGATATTGGAACTTAAGTGGGACCACTTGTGACCTCTCCAATCTTTCTTGAGAATTGATTTTAACATAATTTCCCAAGAAATTATTCCATAAATGACAAAAGAAATTTTTAGTTTTTCAAATAAAAGGGTTAATTTTGATCCAAGTTTTATGTTACAACTCAATTTTGAATTTTCATTAAGTCTAGGAACTTAATTGAATTATTTTTAAAAATTTGGTTACTCTTTTTGTAAATATTAAAAATTAGATGCCTCTTTTTGTAAATATTTTCAAAAACCATCTAGAATAAATGTTTCTAGTTCAATAAAAAAGAAAGAAAAGATGATAACTGTTAATATATAATTATATCCATTATAATATATATTAATTATTATCAGCTTTATTTAGAGTTAGGATTAGTTTTAATTTAATCATATTTTATTCGATAAGTTTTTATCTTAATAAATTAATAGCAAATAATAATTTAATATGCATTATAGTAATTATTAATTGATCATTACTTTGAGTAGAATTAGAACTTAGAATTTTTAAGAATTCTACTCTAGCTCCTACTCCTTTCACTACAAATTCCAGCCACCAATTCTTATTTTTTTTCATTCATACACCATTCCCTCCAAAAACACCAAAACTCTTAAGTGTCGAAACCACCTAACAATTCCCTAGCCACAGCTTCGCCCAGCTGATCGGTGAGTAGCACCCCACGCACGCCCACACCAGGCCTGCTAAACGATCCGCATGCTGCTCACATCCATCCCCTGCTGCGCACTGCTGCCTTACATACCCAAGCGGCACACCACCCTTTCACCCATCTTTAGCCAAAATCCCTCAACCTGTTTTAATTTTCCATCTTTTGATTCAAAATTATTTTTCTTAAGAGCTCTTAATTTTTTAAAAAAAGGTGGTAAGACCAATTTTTCTCCTAAATTTTAATTTAATTATCTAATTTTTCAATTTACTAAACTATTAATATTTTATATTAATTAAATTTTTGTGAAAATAATTGTTACCAACTTATTATCAGGTTAATCATGCCTCGCAAGGGAACTCGTGCATCTGCCCAAATTGACGAATCACAAAACAAGTTCCATTATGAAGAAGCCAAAGCAAGATACGAGAGTATCTTCACGAATCAACATATGCATCCAGATAAAGGTTTCACATTGAAAGAAGCAACTATATTGGTTTTATGGCACGTATTTGTCAGGTTGCTGAAACTCTTACTTGGGAGTTGTTTTGTGAGAAGAGACCTAGTGTGGATGAGGAGTTAGTACGTGAATTCTATGAGAATTTAACCTCAAGCGAGCTCATAGAAGTTCCAGTTCATGGAATCAAGGTACCAATAACTTCAAACGCTATTAATGAGTTCTTTGAATTGCTTGATTTCGAAAACGATGAGTATTCATCCTTGATTAGTAATATAGAGCCTGAAAATTTGCAAGAAATTCTCGAGGAACTTACAGATCCAAGTGCTAAGTGGACTGTTTCAAAGCAAGGAATCCACACTTGTTGAAGAGAATATTTGACACCACTCGCAAAGGTGTGGTTCTATTTCATTCGATCCAGCCTTATGCCTAGCTCACATGGGACTACAATCTCATTAGAGTGAATGGTCTTATTATACTGGATTCTAACTAGAAAGACCATTGATGTGGGAAAAATAATCCTGAGGAAAATGTGGAATTGTGCCATTAGGCGTTCACGTTCTGGCCCAACTTACTTTCCCTTTACGATAACAATTCTGTGCTTGAAAGCTAAATTTCTTACAAACATAAAGAAAACAGGCTATAGCCAGGGCACAATCATAGATTGAGACTTCTACCGAATAGCTGAAGACTCTGTTCTACAGCAACAAGTTGAAGAAAGTGAGGGTCTCGAAAAAGAAGAAGAAGTCATTGATAAGGTGGAACCAATGGAACCAGAAGTTGAACTTGATATCGAGAGTTCAATGTTCAGAGCTCAACCGCCTTGCCCATCTTCGAGATGAGCTGTCAACATAGATTGGGACCTCTATCGAATAGCTGGAGACTCTGTTCCACAGCAACAAGTTGAAGAAAGTGAGGGTCCCGAAAAAGAAGAAGAAGAAGATCCCACAGATATAGAGCCAGTGCAATCGGTTGAAATCCCTGATAAGGTGGAACCAATGGAACTAGAAGCTGAACTTGATATCAAGAGTTCAATGTTCAGAGCTCAACTACCTTGCCCAGATCTTCGAGATAAGCTGTTAAAGTTGATGGAATAATGCAACATATGCAGTGGCAACAACAAGCTTACTGGAAATACTCAAGAATAATGGATGACTCGATGAGAAGTACTCTAACAAAAATTTACAATAACCCATTTATTTTTGTGCCTAAGTTTCCAGATTACGTATTTGAACCATCGAGCCCATTATCGAAAAAGGAGTGAAATGGTTCATGGAAAGACAATAATAATGGAGCAAAAGATGAGTCGAATTCGGAAGGATTTGCAAATAAATAAAGGGAGGATCTCGACTTTATTTTATTTATGTTCTTAGGTTATTTTAGGATAAATTTAATTAGAAAATTTTGCATAATAAAACAAGAGATGGAAAACATTAATAAAATTGAACAAGTCGCGATGTATAAAGTGTGGCAATAGATATATACATGTCTAGGATTGGATTTAGAAAGAGCTTGGTACTTAAGCAGTCAATTTGACTCACCTCTTCTTTTCTAGAATCTTACCTAGTGTATAGTATCTATTTACTTGAAACAATGAGAACATTGTTAATTTTAATTAGGGGGACTGAAAAATTGAAATTATTTCCACTCAGAATAAATAGTTCTTTTAATTATGATTAGGATATATTTTGTTCAATAATTTGAAATTTTGTTAAGTATGCTAAACTTCAGTATAAATAAAGTTCTACTATTTCAATAAATTGTTATGTTAGCTGAATAATGATATAAATGTATTTTTAATAAAACATGCAAATCGTACCATAAAATTTTTAGTTCCTTAAGAAAGGTAGGCATGCATGAAAGTTTAAGTCTCTAGAATTGACTTAGTAGTTTTTGAGCCAAAATGCTAGGAAGCATGGAATGTTGAAAATGATTTAGGCAACACTTGTTTGGACAGTTTGAGCCTTTCAAGCCAACCTTGATGAATTTTTATCCTTTGAAACCCAACTTTGAGACTATATGGCCTAGTTTTATTTGAACCCTTGCAATATTTAGCCATCACTTCTCTCTTAATTATCTTTAAATTGTCCCAAACACTAGGTTCAGTACTATTCAGAATATTTTTTGAAAATAAGTTTGGGGGAGTTGAAAGAAGTATCAAATGCTTTAAAACTTGTAGTACATACACTAAAATGCTTGTTCAAAAAAGAGAACACGTGTACTTGAAATAAAATAGAAGTACAAAGGAGCATGTGAAATCAAAGTAAGTTGGTGTATTAGGGAAATTATCCTAAAGGTCCGATTGAAGCTAAGTCTAAGGTTTAAAAGCCTAAATTTATCTTTCTTTTACCTACCTCAGGCCTAGCTTCGTTACAACCTTTTTAAAGACCTATTGATTCAAGTTTTCTATGCTACCTACAGTAGTGGAGAGAAATAGCTATGTTCAACATATGAAGGCATAAGTTGAACTTAATGATGGCAACTTAATCTTGAATAAGGAAATAAAATCAAATTGTTAAGGGTTAACATTTCTTGTTAATGAAGCATTTAGTCTAATTGTGCTATCATAATAGTTGTTGAGATTAAGTTGAACGATATGTATACTTAAGTAGCATAACTATCAAATTTCTTGTGTTTGAGCATAAGTATATTAAATTCATAATTCTAGGAAGAATGTTATTCTGAAGGAATTTTTCAAAGGTGTTTTTCTAAGTAATTCTTTTTAATTTGTGAATTACTCGAGACGAGCAATGAATTAAGTTTGGGGGTGTGGAAACACAGAAATTTACACATTTTTACATACACTTTTTAACTTAAAATCATACAATTTCAATAGAATTCTTGTCGAAAAAATAATTAATTTTTCCAAAATAATTAAACTACACTTAAAATATGAACGTGTTAAATTTTATTTAATTTTCTAATTAATTTTGATGAATTTTGGTTATTTTCGACAGATTTGCACAAAAGGCAAAAAATGGCGTGGAAGACACTCCTAGAAGCGCAAAATCGAGAAGCAATTTGAAGTATCGAGGCGAACTAAATTTTAGCCAAAGATGGTCCAAAATTATATGTATTAATTCATAATATAATTAATTTTAATTTATATCCAATTTAATTTGGGTTAATAAATTATTATTAATTAATTATGAAAAAGTGGTCCAGTTGCACTGAACCGAGTGAACCGAACTGACCAAGAAACGGACAGCCCAAAAACCGTCCCAAGAGCTGACCCAAATCATCTTATTCACTGATTATTTATGCTTGCAAAGAAGTCCTTTAAGACTTATTCATGTTGCATTCAAACCCCTCCACAATTGGTGGCTTTATAGATTTGCCCCAAGCCTAAATTAGCAAAGTTGAAACTATCAACCTTGCCACATGTGCAGCCGACCAAGGTAGGGCTCTTTGGATAATAATTTTAGCTATTTTTATCAGCCCTCCGCAACTATAAAAACCCCCTTAGGCTGGTCATTTGAAAAACACACCTCAAGCATTCACATCTTTCCTCTCTTGTCTCCACTTTCTTTCTTCTTTTCCATTCCAAAATTCCCTTACTCTCTTGTCGATTTCTCCACTTGGGAAAGGGGCATTCATCAGCTATTTGGAGCAGCAATTAAGTGTTCATAGCAGCCTTGGTCGATGAGGACAACGTAGAAGTAAGAACGATGCAACTAGTCAAGCCACAGAAAAACACCGGATTTGATCAATTTATGTTGTTGTTGTTATGCTGAACATATCGATGAATATTTATGTTGTTGGAATGGCTAATTTAATTAATTTATCTTGAATTTAATTCGTGTTCGGTTGATAGCATTTCGTTTGTTCAAATTATTGAAATTGTGTTTATATTGTTATAGGCCTCGGTAAGATGCTTGATTAAGTAAAATCATGACTAAGTTATTCTTGCATTATAATTGTTAGCTAACTAATGAATTAATTATTTAAATGGAATGAAATTGTAATTAATGGACACAGTACATAATCAGTGCATGTTTAATCATCTAAGGTAGCTGAGGGTTAGATTAGGAATGGTATTTGACGATACATTTGCCTTGCATAAGTTGCAAGATTATTGTGATTAAATAGTTCAAGGTAAGGATACATTGTTACCTCACATAGTCTTTTATGTGCTTATTAAATCGAGTTAATTGTTTGAATTGACATAGGGATATGTACAAGAGATTATTTCGATTTAATAAGTATGTATGTGCAATAACATATTTGCCTATTAAGATTTGTTTAATCGGTTGAATTGACATAGGGATATAGTCAAGAGATAAATGGATTTTGGTAGGTAAGTATGTTCATAAGTTAGCAAATTATCGAGTTGCTGTGAACTTATTCGTAACAATATAAACATGAGTTTAATAATTCTAAGTTAAGAAATATAATTAACCTAACACAATTATGTCATCTTGATTAAAATCATATTTTGAAATCGTGCATTTGAGATATATTTATTTAGTTTACTTAGTTTAAGATCTTCGTTTTTAGTCACCCTCTTCAAACAAAGTAATTTTCTTCACCAAAGTGTTTTAAATAAGCATTCATAAATAATTCTTTTCACAGTCCCTATGGGTACGATAAGTCGACATTTACTTGTCACTTTATTAATTGATGGGATTGTGTACACTCACATATTTTCGTCATTCCAAGTTTTTGGCGCCGTTCCTGGGGACTATGTTTTAAAAAAGTCATTATTGGTGAAGTTGTTAGTTTTGAAATTCGGTTTATTTTTCTGTTCAAATTTTAACTCAGTTAATTTTTCTGTGATTACTTCAGGTGTTTATGAGTATTAACCGAATCATCGATTTACTCTATCTAGACCGTGAGATTGAACAAAGTTTTCGACAGCGACGAAGACAAGCAAGTTAGAGAAGGACTGAAGAGATGAACTCCGAAAATCTGAATCAAGGAAATGGAGCAAACCTTGCTCAAAATCGTATCCTTATTGCTGATGATAGGGATAGAGCTTTGAGACAGTATACAATGCTAGTATTTCATGATCTTAATCCGAGTATTAGGAGACTCGAAATTGAGGCAAAATAGTTCAAGTTGAAGCCAGTCATGTTCCAGATGCTTTAGACAGTGGGCTAATTCAGTGGATTGCCTACTGAAGATCCTCACCTACAGTTAAGATTGTTTATAGAGGTGAGAGATTCATTCAAGTTAACCGGAGTACCCGAAGATGCATTACGATTTAATCTATTCCCATATTCTCTAAGGGACAGAGCTCGAGCTTGGTTGAACTCATTACCACCAAACTCAATTTCAACATGGCAAGAGTTAGCAGAAAATTTTCTTATGAAGTATTTCCCGCCTAGCAAGAATGCTAAGTTGAGGAACGAGATCACTGCTTTCCAACAAATAAATGATGAGTCATTGTTTAAGGCATGGGAAAGGTACAAAAAATTATTACGAAAGTGCCCTCATCACGGAATCCCACATTGTATACAACTTGAGACATTTTATAATGGTCTGAATGCTCACATAAGGATTGTAGTGGACACTTCTACTAATGGTGCTCTCCTTTCTAAGTCTTATAATGAGGCTTATGAAATCATTGAGAGGATTGCTAGCAACAATCATCAATGGCCAACCAATCGACTAGCGTCAGGAAGACGAGTCGCTGGAATACATGAAGTAGACACTCTTACTTCTCTCGCATCTCAAGTATCGTCAATATCCTCAATGTTAAAAAATCTTACTACTAATGGGTGTAATAGTTCTGCAGCACAACCACTAAATCAATTTGAAAAATGTTGCCTGTGTTTATGGTTGGAAAGGACATTTGTTCGAAGAATATCCATCGAACCCAAAATTTGTGTATTACATGGGTAACCAAAACCAAAATCGAGGTAGGTAGGGGCTGTAATCTAATTTCTATAACCCATCATGGCGAAACCACCCAAATTTTTCCTGGAGTAACCAAGGGGCAGGAACTAGTAACAATTATGTTCAACCTAGATCGTCAAAGCAACATAGTTTTTCCCAACAAGCTCTGAAACCAACCCAAGTTGAACCATCCAGTAGCCTAGAGAATCTATTGAAGACATACATGGTGAAAAATGATACCTCTCTAAGGAATTTGGAGAATCAAGTGGGCTAGCTTGCAACTGAACTCAAAAATCGACCACAAGGAGCCAGCTGACGCTCAAGACTCAGAGGAAGTTAACTGAGTATTAAAATTCCAATTTCACTGGAAATTGAATTTGTAAAATTCGACAAGGTAATTTCTGAACTAGCTAATTCTGATTAACTAATAACATTGTTAGATGCAGAATTGCCACAGAAAATGAATCAACTAGTTCTAGTAAAAAAACCTCCACCATCCTACCCTCAAAGACTTTAGAAGCAGAAGCAGAAAATTCAATTCAAGAAGTTCCTAGATGTAATCATGCAACTTCATATCAACATCCCGTTGGTTGAAGCACTTGAAAAAATGCCGAACTACGTCAAATTTAAGAAGGATATCCTGTCTAAAAAATGAAGGCTTGGAGAATTTGAAATGGTAGCCCTAACGAAGGAATGTAGTGCATCTCTTGCAATATTGGAGCAACGTATTGTTGTAAGGCACTATGTGACTTGGGTGCGAGTATCAACTTGATGCCCATGTCAATATTTAGGAAGTTGGGGATAGGTGAAGTTAGACCTACTACAGTTATACTTCAATTAGCAGATCGATCCTTAGCACATCTAGAAGGAAAAATTGAGGACATATTGGTACGTGTAGACAAATTTATCTTTCCTGCTTACTTTGTGATTCTACACTTTGAAGTAGACAAAGAGGTGTGACCATTCTTAGCAATCGAAAGGACCCTTATCGATGTGCAGAAGGGTGAGCTTACTATGCGTGTTTAGGATGATCAGGTAACATTTGACTTTTTTAAGTCCATGCGATTTCCTGACACAATTGATGATTGTTCTATAGTGCTTGATTTAGAGGATTTAATCGTGGAGAAGGAACTCAATTACGTAGAGGACCCATTGGAACAAATTTTGACATCAGATCCTCTAAATGATGAAGATGAGGATGAATGCATAGTATTGTTAGAAGCTAATCAAAGGGGATTTAATCCGCAGTCCCACTTTGAATATTTGAAGTTAGAGAAAAGGGATTATGTCCAACCAAAAGCGTCAATCAAGGAGCCACCTAAATTAGAATTGAAGGTACTTCCCTCACATTTGAAATATGTTTATGTAGGTAACTCTTCTACTCTTCCTGTGATTGTTTCAACATAATTGACTATTGAGCAATAAGAGAAACTCATCTTGGTGTTGAAAGAATTCAAGAAGGCTATGGAATGGACCATTGCCGATATTTGCAGAATTAGTCCATCTGTATGTATGCAAAAGATTATCTTAGAAGATGGAAAAAAAGGGACGATTGATGGGCAACAAAGACTAAACCCCATCATGAAAGACGTAGTCAAGAAAGAAATCATTAAGTAGTTAGATACGGGTATAATTTACCCAATCTCAGATAGTTCATGGGACGTTCGGTCTAGTGCGTGCCAAAGAAAAGAGGTATCAGGGTCATTGAAAATGAGAATAACGAGTTGATACCGACTAGAACAGTTACAGGATGGAGAATTTGCATCGATTACCGGAAGCTGAACAAGGCAACTAGGAAAGATCACTTTCCTTTGTTGTTTTTGGACCAAATGCTAGATAGACTCGCAGGGCGAAACTATTACTATTTTCTCCATAGATACTCGGGGTATAATCAGATTACAGTAGCACTAAAAGATCAACAGAAGACAACATTCACCTGCCTGTATGGTACATTTTCATTTAGGCACATGCCATTTGGTTTATGTAATGCACCTTCTACATTTCAAAGATGCATGATGTCTATTTTTATCGACATGGTTGAGAAATATTTGGAAGTTTTTATGGATGATTTTTCAGTATTCGGAGATACATATGATGATTGCCTAGCCAATCTAGCCCAGGTACTAAGTCGATGTGAAGAAACAAACCTTGTACTTACCTTGAAAAAGTGTCATTTCTTAGTACGAGAAGGTATTGCTCTAGGGCATTGAATAACAAGACATGGAATCGAGGTAGATAAAACAAAGGTAGATGTTATTAAGAAACTCCCACCTCCAATATCTGTAAAGGGTGTTAGGAGCTTTTTGGGCCACGCCGGTTTCTATCGAAGATTCATCAAGGACTTCTCCAAAGTTACTAAACTCTTACGCAAATTATTGGAGAAGGACACGGCGTTTAAATTTGATGAGGAGTGCTTAAGAGCTTTCAACAATTTGAAGAGTCGGTTAGTCTCGACACCCATAATAGTTACACCAGATTGGGATTTGCCAGTTGAATTGATGTGTGACGCAAGTGACTTCGCGATCAAAGCTGTCATGAGTTAGCAAAGGAACAAAGTTTTTCATCCCATCTACTATGCGAGTCGGACTATGACAGGAGCTAAATTGAATTACACGGTAATAGAAAAAGAGTTACTTGCTATTGTGTTTGCTTTTGACAGGTTTCGATCTTATCTTGTAGGTACCAAAGTGATTGTTTATAAGGACCACTCAATAATTAAGTATTTACTTGCCAAGAAAGACGCTAAGCCAAGAATGATCCGATGAGTACTTCTACTTCAAGAGTTCGATCGAAAAATTCAAGATCGAAAGGGAGTGAAAAACCAAGTAGCACTTGTCCAGATTGGAGCCGCAAGAAAGGAACTCTCATCTTATACCAATTCAAGAGACGTTTCCAGATGAACACATACTGAAGGTAAATCATGTCTAGAATACCCCTTGGTTTGCTGATATTACTAACTTTTTAGCTTGTGGTTTGATGCTGATTGATAAGAAGTATCATCAAAAGAAAACGTTTCTTCACAATGTGAAGTACTATTTCTGGGAAGAACCGTATTTGTCTAAAAAGTGCACAGATCAAATGATTAGGAGATGCATCGTAGAAGATGAAGTACATAATATTTTATACCATTGTCACTTAGCTTACAGTGGGGGACACTTCGGAGGTACACGTACTGCACCCAAGGTATTGCAAGTCGGATTCTTTTGGCCAACATTATTCAAAGATGCATATGATTACGTAAAGAGTTGTGATAAATGTCAAAGGGTCAGAAATGTTACCAACAGAAATGAGATGCCTCGAACAAACATCATTGAGGTAGAATTATTCGATGTTTGTGGTATTGACTTTCTCGGTCCTTTCCCTCCATCTTTTGGTCACAAGTACATAATAGTAGCAATAGACTATGTGTTTAAGTGAGTTGAGGCAGAGGCATATCCGACCAATGATGCTATGGTTGTAATAAAGTTTTTGCTGAAACATGTGTTCACAAGGTTTGGAACCCCAAGAGCCATCATCAGTGATGAAGGGTCCCATTTTGTGAACAAATGGTTGAAATGGTTATTAGATAAACATGGAGTGAAACACAAGGTCGCTACAGCTTACCATTCGTAGACAAATGGGCAGGCTAAATTTGAAAACAAGGAGATCAAAAGCATACTTGAGAAGGTAGTTTGCCCGAAACGATGAGATTGGTCAAAAAGACTAGATGATGCTTTATGGGCTTAGAGGACAACATACAAGACACCTTTAGGGATGTCACCCTATAGGTTAGTCTTTGGGAAAGCCTGCCATTTACCATTGGAGTTAGAACACAAAGCTTACTGGGCTCTCCAATGACTCAACTTGGATCTTAAAAGTGCCAAAGAGAAATAAATGCTTAAACTTAACGAGTTAGAAGAATTTCGAATGTCTTCATACGAGAATGCCAAATTACTTAAGGAGAGACTCAAGAAATGGCATGACAAGCACATTCAAGTTCGAGAATTTGAAGCAGGTCAGCAAGTCTTGTTTTTCAATTCCAGATTAAGGTTCTTTCCAGGTAAGTTAGAATCACATTGGTCCAGTCCATTTATGATCATTGAGTCTATCCATACGGAGTTGTTGAACTTCAAGGTAAGGGAGGTAATTTTCGAGTTAATGTTCAACGCTTTAAACATTATTGGGAAGATAAAATTGAACAGAAACAAATCTAGTTCATTTTATCAGATGTTTAATTTTTCTTATTCTTCTGTTTGAATAAATGATTTAGGGTATATTTTTGGGATTAGTATATTTAAATAAATTCTGTTTAGGAGATTGGAACTTAAGCAGGACTGCTTGTAACCTCTCCAATCTTTCCTGAGAATTGATTTTAACATAATTTCCCAAGAAATTATTCCCTAAATGACAAAATCAATTTTTATTTTTTCAAATAAAATGGTCAATTTTGATCCAAGTTTTATTTTGCAACTCAATTTTGAATTTTCATTAAGTCTAGTAATTTAATTAAATTATTTTTAAAAATTTTGTTGCTCTTTTTGTAAATATTAAAAATTAGATGCCTCTTTTTGTAAATATTTTAAAAAATCATCTACAATAAATGTTTTTAGTTCAATAAAAAAGAAAGAAAAGATGATAATTATTAATATATAATTATATCCACTATAATATATATTAATTATTATCAGCTTTATTTAGAGTTAGGATTAGTTTTAATTTAATCATATTTTATTCGATAAGGTTTTATCATAATAAATTAATAACAAATAATAATTTAATATGCATTATATTAATTATTAATTGTTATTTACTTTGAGTAGAATTAGAACTCAGAATTTTTAAGAATTCTACTCTAGCTCCTACTCCTTTCACTATAAATTCCACCCATCTATTCTTTTCTTTTCATTCATACATCATTACCTCCAAAAACACCAAAACCCTTAAGTGCCGAAACCACCTAACAATTCCCTAGTCATATCATTGCCCAGTTCATCGATCAGAAGCACCCTGCACGCGCCCACACCAGGCCTGCTCAACAATCTGCACGCTGCTCACATCCATCCCCTGTTGTGCGCTGCTACGTTGCATACCCGAGCGGCACACCACCCTTTCACCCATCCTTAGCCAAAAACCCCCGCAACCTATTTTAATTTGCCATCTTTTGATTCAAAATTATTTTTCTTAAGAGCTCTTAATTTTTTAAAAAAAGGTGGTAAGACCAATTTGCTCCTAAATTTTAATTTAATTATCTAATTTTTCAATTTATTAAATTATTAATATTTTATATTAATTAAATTTTTGAGAAAATAGTTTTTACCATCTTATGATCAGGTTAATCATGCCTTGTAAGAGAACTCGTGCATCTGCCCAAATTGACGAATCACAAAACAAGTTCTACTGTAAAGAAGCCAAAGCAAGATGCGGGAGTATCTTCAATAATCAACAGATGCATCCAGAGAAAGGTTTCACATTGAAAGAAAGCAACTATATTGGTTTTATGGCACGTATTCGTCATGTTGTTGAAACTCTCAATTGAGAGTTGTTTTGTGAGAAGAGACCTAGTGTGGAGATTAGTTAGTACACGAATTCTATGCGAATTTAACCTCAAGGTACCAATAACTTCAAACACTATTAATGAGTTCTTTGAATTGCCTGATTTCAAAAACGATGAATATTCATCCTTGATTAGTAATATAGAGCCTGAAAATTTGCAAGAAATTCTCAAGGAACTTACAGATCCAAGTTCTAAGTGGACTGTTTCAAAGCAAGGAATCCACACTTGTCAAAGAGAATATTTGACACCACTCTCAAAGGTGTGGTTCTACTTCATTCAATTCAGCCTTATGCCTAGCTCATATGAGACTACAATCTCATTAGAGCGAATGGTCTTATTCTACTCGATTCTAACTAGGAAGGCCATTGATGTGGGAAAAATAATCCTGAGGGAAATGCGGAATTGTGCCATTAGACGTTCACATTCTGGCCCAACTTACTTTCCCTTTACGATAACAATTCTGTGCTTAAGAGCTAAATTTCTTACAAACATAAAGAAAATAGGCTATAGCCAGGGCACAATCATAGATTGGGACCTCTACCGAATAGCTGAAGACTTTGTTCTACAGCAACGAGTTGAAGAAAGTGAGGGTCTCGAAAAACAAGAAGTCCTTGATAAGGTGGAACCAATGGAACCAGAAGCTGAACTTGATATCGAGAGTTCAATGTTCAGAGCTCAACCGCCTTGCCCATCTTCGAGATGAGCTGTCAAAGTTGATGGACATAATGCAACATATACAGTGGTAGCAACAAGCTTACTGGAAATACTCGAAAATGAGGGATGACTCGATGAGAAGTGCTCTTACGAAAATTTACAATAACCCATTTATTTTTGTGTCTGAGTTTCCAGATTACATATTTGAACCATCGAGCCCATTATCGAAAAAGGAGCAAAACGATTCATGCAAAGACAAAAATGATGGAGCAAAAGATTTGTCGAATTCAAAAGGATCTGCAAATAAATAGAGGGGGGTTCTCGACTTTATTTTATTAATTTTCTTGGGTTATTTTAGGATAAAGTTAATTAGGAATTTTTGCATAATAAAACAAGAGATGGAAATCATTAATAAAATTGAACAAGTCGCGATGTATAAAGTGTGGCAATAAATATATACAAGATTAGGATTGGAATTAGAAAGAGCTTGGTACATAAGCAGTCAAATTGACTCACCTCTTCTTTTCTAGAATCCTACCTAGTGTATAGTATCTATTCACTTTAAACAATAAGAACATTTTTCATTTTAAGTAGGGGGACCGAAAAATTGATATTATTTCCACTCAGAATAAATAGTTATTTTAATTATGATTAGGATATATTTTGTTCAATAATTTGATATTTTGTTAAGTATGCTAAACTTCAGTATAAATAAATTTCTATTATTTCAATAAATTGTTATGTTAGCCGAATAATGATATAAATGTATTTTTAATAAAGCATGCAAATCGTACCATAAAATTTTTAGTTCCTTAAGAAAGGTAGGCAGACATGAAAGTTTAAGTCTCTAGAGTTGACTTAGTAGTTTCTTGAGGTGAAATCCTAGGAAGCATGGAATGTTGAAAATGATTTAGGCAACTCTTGTTTGGACCGTTTGAGCCTTTCAATCCTAATTTTATTAGAACCCTTGCAATATTTAGCCATCACTTCTCTCTTACTTATCTTTAAATTGTCTCAAACACTAGACTCAGTACTATTAAGAATATTCTTTGAAAATAAGTTTGGTGGAGTTGAAAGAAGTATCAAATGCTCTAAAAATTGTAGTAGATACACTAAAATGCTTGTTAAAAAAAAAGAGAGCACATGTACTTGAAATAAAATAGATGTACAAAGGAGCATGTGAAAGCAAAGTAAGTTGGTGTATTGAGGGAAATTATTCCAAAGGTCTGATTGAAGCTAAGTCTAGGGTTTCAAAGCCTAAATTTATCTTTCTTTTACCTACCTCTAGCCTAGCTACGTTACAACCTTTTTAAATACCTATTGATTCAAGTTTTCATGCTACCTACATTAGTGGAGAGAAATTGCTATGTCCAACATATGAAGACATAAGTTAAACTTAATGATTGAATCTTAATCTTGAATAAGGAAATAAAATAAAATTGGTAAGGGTTAACATGTCTTGTTAAGGAAGCATTTAGTCTAATTGTGCTATCATAACAGTTGTTGTCATTAATTTGAATGATATGTATACTTAAGTAGCATAACTATCAAATCTCTTGTTTTTTAGCATAAGTATATTAAATTCATAATTCTGGGAAGAATGTTATTCTGAAGGAATTTTTCAAAGGTGTTTTCTGAGTAATTCTTTTTAATTTTTGCATTGCTCGGGACGAGCAATGAATTAAGATTGGGGGTGTGGAGACACAGAAATTTCCACATTTTTACATACCCTTTTTAACTTAAAATCATACTGTTTCGATAGAATTCTTGTCGAAAAAATAATTAATGTTTACAAAATAATTAAAGTGCACTTAAATATGAACAAGTTGAATTTTAGTTAATTTTATAATTAATTTTGATTAATATTGGTTATTTTCGACAGATTTGCACAGAGGGCGAAAAATGGCTCGGTAGACTCTACTAGAAGTGCAAAACCGATAAGCAATTTGAAGTATTGAGGTGAACTAAATTTTAGCCTAAGACGGTCCAAAATTATATGTATTAATTCATAATATAATTAATTTTAATTTATATCCAATTTAATTTGGGTTAATAAATTATTATTAATTAATTATGAAAAAGTGGTCCAGTTTTACTGAACCGAGTGAACCGAACCGACCAAGAAATGGACAGCCCAAAAACTGTCCCAAGGGCTTACCCAAATCAGCTTATTAGCTGATTATTGGAGCTTACAAAGAGGCCCTTGAATACTTGTTGAAGTTGCATTCAAACCCCTCCACAATTTGTGGCTTTATAAATTTGCCCCAAGCCTAAATTAGCAAAGTTGAAACTTTCAACCTTGCCACATGTGTGGCCAGCCAAGGGAGGGCTCTTTGGCTGATAATTTTAGCTATTTTTAGCAGCCCTCCTCAGCTATAAAAACTCCCTTAGGCTGGTTATTTGAAAAACACACCTCAAGCATTCACATCTTTCCTCTTTTCTCTCCACTTTCTCTATTCTTTTCCATTCCAAAATTTCCTTGCTCTTTTGCCGATTTCTCCTCTTGGGAAAGGGGCATTCATCAACTATTTGGAGTAGCAATTAAGTGTTCATAGTAGCCTTGGTTGACGAGGACAATGGAGAAGGAAGAACGGAGCAACTAGTCAGCCACAAAAAAACACCGGATTTGATTCTTGTTTCCTATCTCTTTAATTTTTGTTGTTGATATACTGAACATATCTATGAATATTTATGTTACTGGAATGGTTAATTTAATCAATTTAGCTTGAATTTAATTCGTGTTAGGTTGATTGCATTTCGTTTGTTCAAATTATTGAAATTGTGTTTATGTTGTTATAGGTCTCAATAAGATGCTTGATTAAGTAAAATCATGACTAAGTTATTCTTGCATTACAATTGTTAGGTAACTAATGAATTAATTATTTAAATGGACTGAAATTGTAATTAATGGACATAGTACTTAATCAGTGCATGTTTAATCATCTAAGGTAGCTGAAGGTTAGATTAGCATTGGTATTTGACGATACATTTTACTTGCATAACTTGCAAGATTGTGATTAAATAGTTTCAAGGTAAGGATACTTTGTTACCTCACATAGTCTTTTATGTGCTTATTAAATTGAGTTAATCGTTTGAATTGACATGGGAATATGTACAAGAGATTATTTCGATTTAATAAGTATGTATGTGCAATAACATATTTGCCTATTAAGATTTGTTTAATCGGTTGAATTGACATAGGGATATAGTCAAAAGATAAATGGATTTTGGTAGGTAAGTATGTTCTTAAGTTAGCAAATTACCGAGTTTCCGTGAACTTATTCATAACAATATAAATATGAGTTTGACAATTCTAAGTTAAGAAATGTAATTAATCTAACACAATTATGTCATCTTGATTAAAATCGTATTCTGAAATCGTGCATTTGAGATTTATTTATTTAGTTTACTTAGTTTAAAAAATCTTAGTTTTTAGTCACCCTCTTCAAACAAAGTATGTTTCTTCACCAAAGTGTTTTAAATAAGCATTCATAAATAATTCTTTTCACAATCCCTGTGGGTACGATAACTCGACATTTACTTGTCACATTATTACTTGTTGTGATTGTGTCAACTTGCACATTTCCGTCGTTCCAGCATTGTGTCACACACAATTGAGACAAACACCCATGTCTTTGGCAATGTGGACAATAAATAGGCCAACTTAAAGCCATTTCCTTCACCCTAATCAAGAACACACCTACAAGCCATCTGCACATACAATCAATATGCCTAAAAGGCACTTCAATCCCAACAACCAAATATATTTAAACATATGCATAATTTAGTCATTCATCACCCATACATTTCTAACCTATTTCCATACTAAACATACCACAATCACCACATACCGAAACACATTCAAACATGCCAAATTGGTCTTCCAAACATACTTTCACTTGGCCATAACCATACTAACTATCAAAGTATTAATATGTAAAAAGTTCATCAACCATAATACAACATTTACAACCCAAACATAGCCAGTATCTGATCAAACACAATTCACCTATACATGCAATTATAACCACATTTACCGTACTTTCCCTTTTCATACTCGTTGAACCACTAAGAAAAATATCAGATACGCGGGAAGCTCACACAAAGTGTGCGAAACACATGGTCGAAACCATTACTTTCCTTTTCCTTTACGTAGATGCTCACTCGAGCCATGAATGGGTCTGTTCACACAAGCTAACGGTCAGAATGTAGCTACACGATGTCGCTAACTCAAGCTGACAAGTATCTGCAACAAATGTCAGAACTCAGGAATCGATAGGACATTCAGGACCAACAATCGAAACATAGTAACCCTAATGACATGTCATTTGTATCCTATATATTCCTAATGTTAAAATGGGGCTCAATAGTTGTCATAACGTCGTTGGATTTTTGTCGTGACAAGATATGATGAATAACATAATAGTATTTAAACCAAATACATTAAAATGTTATTTAAACATATAAACTTACCTCGATCACAAAAACGATGAAAGAGGATTAACTAGTCTGATACTTTATCTTTCCCTCGATCTAGATTTGTATGAGCCTTAACTTGATCTAAATAAGAAATTTCAATCCATTTAATATTCATTCTATTTAATTCAGTCCAAAATACATACTTTTGCAAATTTACACTTTACCCTTAACATTTTAACTTATTTACAATTTAGTCCCTAAGCTCGTAAATTGAAATTCATCTAATTTCATCCACATACTGAGCTAGCCAGATTCTTAATAAACTCATAGAAACTCATATAAATCATTATTTCACAATTTCACCTTGTATTTTACACATTTTACAAATAAATCCCTAATTAACATTTTCAACAAAATTCACTTTACAGTTTTGCAAGATCAACAAAGATCCATTTTCTTCCATTAAACATAAAAAATAACATAAAAATTCATTGAAAAACCCTAAACTTTAAAAAAAATTTCAAATTAGTCCCTGGGCTAGATAGATTAAGCTACAATGATTCTGAAAACATAAAAATCATTAAAAACGAAACCAAAATTCACTTACATGCAAAGGAGATATAATCGAAGCTTTAAAACCCTATCAATGGCTTTCTATTCTTCAATAATCGGTGGAAGAAGACAACAACAAAGATGATATCTTTGTTTTCTTTAATTTACAGAACATATTTATCAATTTACTAACTTAACCTTATTAATTAACTTTAAAAACACTTCATTTTATGTCCATACTTGTCCACCAATTTTATGAATGGTAAAATTACCATTTAAATCCCTTAACCATTTAATTACATAGCCATTTGACACCTTTAACCAATAGAACTCTACTTTTGCACCTTTTACGATTTAGTCCTTTAATGAAATTAAGCATGCAAACGATAGAATTTCTCAACGAAATTTTTATACGACCTTGGTAACATACTGTAGACATTAAATGATAATAAAATAAATATTTGTACATTAGATTTATGGTCCCAAAACCATTGTTCTAATTTCACTAAAAACACAACTCTCCCCCTAAAGGGATTTTCGTCTCTAAAAATCTTACCAAAAAAGCCGTTGGGGTATTGCGCTTTCATAGCTTCTTCCGGTTCCCAGGTAGCTTCTTTTAAATCATGTCCTTTCCAAAGGACTTTCATTAATGCTCTGCTCTTATTTCTTAATTCTTTAACCTCTCGAGCAAGAATTCTGATCGATTCTTTGTTGTACGACATATCAAATTGAATCTCAATATCAACATTTGAGAATACATGCAAAGGGTCTGATCGATACCATTGTAACATAGATACATGAAATACATTATTGATCTTTTCTAACTCTGACAGCCAAGCTAATTTGTAAGCTACTAGCCCAATTCTTTTAGTGATCTTATAGGGCCTGATAAATTGCCGACTTACCTTTCCTTCACGACCAAATCAAAGAACTTTCTTCCAGGGTGACACTTTCAAAAGTACTTTATCGTCGACTTGAAATTCAATGTCTTTTCTTTTCAAATCCACGTATGATTTCTGTTGGTCTAAATCAGCTTTCAAACTTTCTCAAATCACTTTTACCCTTTCTTTGATTTCTCATATCAAATCAGCTCTGTGAAGCTTTTTCTCACTAAGCTCGGTCCAATAGAATAGAGTTTGGCATTTCCAACCATACAAAGCTTCGTATGGTGCCATATTTATGCTCGATTTATAACTGTTATTGTATGTGAATTCAACTAATGGATGAAATGCGAATCATATCCTCGAGTATCTGAATCACTTACTTAGTCTGATCATTGGTCTAAGGATGAAACGTGGTGCTAAAGTGTAAACACATACCTAGAGCCTCATGTAACTTGCTCCAGAATCGAGACGTAAACCACAAATCTCTATTAGAAATAATAGAAACTGGTACCCCGTGTAATCTGACAATCTCAGAACCATATAACTCTGCTAATCTCTCGAGTGAGTAATCTGTACACATTGGAATGAAATGCACAAACTTTGTTAGATGATCAACAACGACCCAAATTTCATCTTTCTTTTTTCAGAGACAAAGGCAATCCCGATACAAAATCCATCATTACGCGCTCTCATTTCCACTCCTGAATCATCACTAGTTGTAACAAACCAGAAGATACCTGATGTTCAACTTTAACTTGATGACACAGTAAACACCTCAATATGAATTAAGAGATCTCTCATTTCATACCCGGCCACCAGTACATTTGTTTCAAATCACCGTACATTTTATTGCTACTAGGATGAACAGGAAAGCTACTATTGTGAACTTCTTGTAAAATCTTTTGAACGAGATATGAATTTCTCGGAACACAAATTTTGCTTTTGATGTATAAACTATCTTTGGATCCAATCCAAAAATTCGAATCTTGAGTTGACTCAATCTGTTTCCGTTTAGCTAACAACACATCATCTTGTTTGTGGACTTTGTAAATATGTTGCAAAAACATTGGTCTAGTTTTCAACTCAGCTAACATCGAACCATCATCAGACAACGTCAATCGTGTATTCAACACTCGCAAAGAAAACAGAGACTTTCTACTCAAAGCATTAGCAACTACATTAAATTTTCTCGAATGATAATCAATGATCAAATCATAGTGTTTCAATAGCTCGAGCCATTTGCACTGTCTCAAGTTCAAATCTTTTTGCGACATTAAATACTTTAAGCTTTTATGATCAGTAAACATATGACATTTTTCACCGAATAAATGGTGTCGCCAAATCTTAAAAGAAAGAAAAATTGATGCAAGCTCTAAATTGTGTGTCGGATAATTCTTTTCATGCGATTTCAACTATCTAGAAGAATAAGCTATTACTTTGCCTTCCTGCATCAAAATACAGCCTAAACAATTTAACAGTGGATCACTAAAAATCACAAATTCTTTACCCTACTTTGGCTGAACTAACACTTGTGCCTCGGTTAACAATGCTTTCAATTGATTAAAGCTTTGCTGGCATTTCGTAGACCTCTCAAACTTAACATCTTTCTTCAATAATCTCGTAAATAGTGTAGCAATCATCGAGAATCCCTTGACAAATCTTCTATAATCTCCGACTAAACCCAAAAAACTTCTAACCTCAGATACATTCCTGGGAGGCTTCCAATCAACAATAGCGAAAATTTTGCTCGGATCAACTCTAATGCCCTCGGCTAATACCAAATGTCCCAGAAATTTGACTTCCCGAAGCCAGAATTCACATTTGCTAACCTTAGCGAATAATTACTTTTCATGCAAAGTTTGCAAAACAATTCTCAAATGGTTAGAATTCTCAGACTCATCTAGCGAATAAATCAAAATATCATCAATGAATACCACGATGAATCTGTCTAAATATGGTCTAAAAATTTTGTTCATTAAATCCATAAATATTGCAGGTGCGTTTGTCAAACCAAATGGCATTACAAGAAATGTGGTCTTCGATACATCTAAGTCTTTAACTCGTAACTGGTAATAACCAAAACGAAGGTCAATATTCGAAAACACTATTGTACCTTTCAACTGATAAAAAAGGTAGTCAATATACGATAACGATACTTATTCTTAACCGTGACTTTGTTGAGTTGTCGATAGTCAATACATAATCTAATGGATCCATCCTTTTTCTTAACAAATAGAATCGGTGCACCCCAAGGAGAAAAACTAGGTTGAGCAAAACCCCTACCTGTCAATTCTTGCAACTGTGTTTTCAACTCTTTCAACTCTGTAGGTGCCATTTTGTAAGTAGCTATTGATATCAGAGATGTTCTCAGTACTAACTCAATAGCAAACTCAACCTTTTGAATCAGTGATAACCCGATTAACTCCTTTGGAAACACATCTAGATACTCACATACCACTAGAACCGATTCTAGCTTCAACTGAAAAACTATAGAATCAAATATATAAGCAAGATACGCATCACAACCTTTTCTAACATATCTCTCTGCTGACATAGCCGAAGTAACATTAGACATACTATCCAGTCTATCTGATTCAATCTGAAGTTTTTCACCATTCTGACACTTTAACATAACAAGCTTTAGTCTACAGTTCAGAACGGCATCATGTAGAGTCATCCAATCCATACCAAAAATCATGTTAAATTCATCAAATGGTAATAGCATCAAATCGACTGGAAAGTTACAACCTCGAATCATCAAAGGACAATTTTATAGACCTTATCAACTAACACATACTAACCTAGGGGGTTCATTACTTTAACCACAAATTCAGTGGATGCAATAGACAATTTCTTACTTGACACTAAATTCCTGCATACATACGAATGTGTTGATCTCGGATCAATAAAAGCAGTAGCATCAGTATCAAAGATAGAAAATGTACCAGTGATAACATGTGGTGCTAACGCTTCCTCTCATGCACGTATTGCATAAGCTCTAGTCAGTGCTCGTACCTTAAATCTCACAGTAGATTCCTTGGTCCCACTGTAGCTGTTACCCATATTTCTAGGGTTCCTTGGCGTTCTCCCTCTCGCAACTCTGTTACTCGGTCGAATGGTCTAAGCCTTTTCTTTTTCGACCTCTTAA
The DNA here is from genome assembly GCF_007990345.1 of Gossypium hirsutum. Taxonomy (NCBI): domain Eukaryota; kingdom Viridiplantae; phylum Streptophyta; class Magnoliopsida; order Malvales; family Malvaceae; genus Gossypium; species Gossypium hirsutum. Next base: position 21,476,212 of record NC_053449.1, on the reverse strand, counting down.
GGCAATCTCAGATAAAATGTTCATATGAACCACATTTGAAACAAGCCCCATCTTTCATCTTGCACTCACCAAAGTGTCGATGTCTACACTATTGGCAATTGGGCGTATTTCCCTTAACACTGCCTGCACTCACTGCAAACGTAGCTTAAGGTTTTGAACTCGCATGCTGTTTACCTCAGTCTCTACCAAAATATCCCACTGAAGCTGTTGATCGATTATGATGTTATTTTTACTTCTTCGATGACGACTAGTATGACTTTCCCGTTGATCTCTTTCTCGAATCTCTAGCTTCATAATCAACTTTGCTCTTTTCTTTGGTAAGCTCTTCGGCTTTATGCGCTCGGTCAACTAAAACAACAAATTCTTTCAACTCAAGTATCCCGACTAATAGCTTTATGTCTTCATTTAACCGGTTTTCATACCAATCAAACATGGTAACTTCGGTTGGTATACATTTCCAGGCATACTTGCTCAATTTAACAAATTCCCTTTCATACTCAAACACTATCATTCGGCCCTACTTAAGCTCAAGAAACTCATTACATTACCTTATATACTTCTTTCGAAACTTAGTTTGAAAGAATTCTCAATCTATTCACTCTCTTGGCACCAATAAAAGTATCCCACAACTGATAAGTTGAGTCATTCAGTAAGGATACGTCACATTTCACACACTCTGCCGGTGTACAAGACAATTCATCGAAAACCTTGATCATTTTTTCTAACTAGAACTCGGCTTTCTCTAGATCATCTTTAGCTATGGCTCTAAATTATTTAGCCCTATATTTACGAATTTTATTGACTGCAGGCTTACTAACTCGCATTGGTTCCAAACCTTGAGGTGTTGGAATGCCGGTACCCCTACAGCACAGCAAAAATTAATACATCCGGTGATCCAAACCATGGATCCATGTGTGAGGAACGAATCAGGGTGAAATAAGGTTTTGAAATTATCAAGCCTTTAAACTAAATAGACAGTGACGCCTCGGGAATGAGTATTCTGTTCTACTATCGAACCAAGCCACAAGCTTTAGTGACTCTAGACTCTAAACAATTCACCTTGTTGACAATGAATGGATGAAATCCCCAAAACTGTTTTTGAAGAAGACTTTGCTTGACAGCTGCTAGACTAGTTAAGCAAAGGAAAAATAGGATTTTATATATTTTTTTAGGGTTTTAAAAAAACTGTCTCATATATATCCCTCTTATAATTGGTATATATAATGAATCATAATTCATTAAATAAGCAAATAAATATCATAATGTTTTAAACCAAAAATTATAATTACATTAATTATAATAATGATTTCGGTAAACTATATTTATTAGAATTTATATACAAACCAAAATCATATAATATGTTCTCATTATGTGTACAACAACCTTGTACAAATAATATGTTCGATATTTGATTACCCAATCGAATTAATTTTGCAATTAATTTAATTCATGTGACAACCAAACACAATGCGAACTATCTTTTATTATGTTCATTTGAACCATAGGGTGTGACCCTGTAGGTTCTTGTAACGTTACCAGTAATACTAGAACGATTCTACTGTTACAAACAATGAGTGGCATCTAGCAATGCATCATTGCTACCTAAGTTACAATAAATCATGATTCGACATAACCTTTTTGCGATTAACCTTTCATGCATTAATCCTTAAGTCCTTTATCTCTGGGTTGGACACAAGTCATGTAATAGTCACACTTGCATAGTTCATCCCATGTTCCTTGATATCTTGAGTAGACTATGATATACAAATAAGTATGACATCTCATATCAACATATTTGAGCATGGCCATGCATTTCTAGTCTCACTCAATCAAGTGGCCTAAGATATTACTCCCACTATGTAGCAGGGACTTATCCTATATTGAACAACCATATCCCTCTACATAGATCGTGGTATATCCAACATCAGCCTTTATAGAACAACTAGTTATGGTGTACGTTTGATTGTATCAAAATATACAACTCACGATGTTGAGATAATGATGATCTCAAGTCTGAAGATCATATACATATTAATCACTATGAGTAATGTTGTGACAATTACATAATAATCCAAGAAACATACTCATAACGGGTCAGTCCAATATGTTGTTCTCTAACATATATATTCATGCATTGATTTTTACACTCCATATCAATGACAACTCTTTATCATCAATCAACTACATGTTAGTCTTAAAACACTATTGTTGTCCTAGCCAACAATAATACTTGACTAAGGACCCTTTTTAAGAATAATCATATTATTCTCATGACAATATTATAAAACAGTTTATTTTTACACACAAAAACGAAACTGAAATAATAATGGTAACGCCTTGTATTAATAAACATGATAAATCAAGTATGTTATTACAACCATCTCATGATTGATCTTTGGGCATACTCTAACATGAGGAACTACGGGGACTAGTTGGGGAGCAGGTGGGGGTAAAGGTTGTTGAGCCATTGGGTTCATTCGTACGGACTCGGTAAACCAGTCGTTCATCATTTGGAAGAAGGCATCCTTAGCCTCTCCTCCTCGGCCCTCAGATACGGGCCTAGTGCTAGTCGACGCTGCTTCGTGAATGGAGGCTTGTGCATTACTTTTAACTTCATCGAACTCGACTCAGCTAGATGTAATTTATATATGAAAGAATAATTTCAAACGAGTTAGGAGTTATCGCACTATTACATGTTATATAATGGCATGTATTTCTAGACTCGTATACGCTACGTTCAGTCCAAGAATCGACTAAACCATAGCTCCAATACCACTAAATGTAACAACCTAACCCATATCTATCGTCGAAATAAGGTTACAGCGTATTACCATAAAAACGTACCTTAAAATATTTGATTCCAAACATTTTGTAAATCATGGCATCATTTATTCAAACACATACACATCATCCCTTACTCGAGTCATCAAGGCCTTAGAAACACTTTAGAAGCAATTTGAGACTAAATTAGAAACATTTAGAACTTTATGGAAAAAGATAGAAAATTTCACACTGTAGGGGTCACACGGCTATGTGCCTTACACTGTTGAGACATGTGTAACTTTCAAAATAGGGACACATGGCCGTGTCCTATCCATGTCCGTTTCTGTGCCCGTGTAACTCTCTGACTTGGGTCACATGACCAAGCCACACGCTCGTGTGCTAGGCTGTGTAACTACCTAACTTGCAAGCCTTTGAAACCTACAAAGGACATATAGTCAGGTCGCATGGTCGTGTGTCACATATGGCTAAGACACACACATGTGTCTTTGGCCGCGTGGCTAAGAAACAGGTCAATTTTAAGCCATTTACTTTATCCTAATCAAGCACACACCTACAAGCTATTTGTACATATAATCAAGCCATTAAAACATACCTAAAACATGCATAATGAGATCGATTCAATAGGTCATTTATCCATACAACCAATATGCCTAAAAGACACCTCCATCACAACAACCAAATATATTTAAACATATGCATAATTTAGTCATTCATCACCCATACATTTCAAACCATTTCCATACTAAACTTACCACAATGACTACGTACCAAAACACATTCAAACATACCAAATTGGTCTTTCAAACATACTTTCACTTGGCCATAACTATACTAACCATCAAAGCATTAATATATAAAAAGTTCATCAACTATAATACCACATTTACAAGCCAAACATAGCAACTATCTCATCAAACACAATTCATATATGCATGCGATTATAATGATGACTCAAAACATCAAAATCTACCAAAATAGTCGATGGATAGTGTGATAGATCTCCAACGAGCTTCCAAATTGAGCAACCTTCTTATAATCTATAAAACATATAAAAGAAAAATGAAGTAATCACATAATGCTTAGTAAGTTTGTAAATCATGAACATATCTTACCATTTCAATGGCATATCATAAAATAGACATGAAATTAATCCAACATAGCTTGGCACAAGCCTAAGCATGACCAACAACATAAATTAGTGATTAAACACACAACTTAATAATATCGCCACGTGGTAAGGTATAGCACATGAACAAAACATAACATAAATCATACTTTTCATAGTCATGAGTGGTCATAGTTGGATCATTAACAATTCATACATTTTCATGAATCCTTGACTTAGCTTTTAATACACTTACCGTTATTTCCCTTTTCATACCCGTTGAACCACTTAGAATAATATTGGATATGCGGGAAGCTCACACAAAGTGTGCTAAACACATGGTCGAAACCATTCCTTTCCTTTTCCTTTACGTACTTGCTCATTTGAGCCATAAATGGGCCTGCTCAAACAAGCTGACGGTCGGAATGTAGCTACACGATGCTGCTCACACAAGCTGACAAGTATCTGTAACAAATGTTGGAACTCAGCCATTAGTAGGACATTCCGGACCAACACCCGAAACATGGTAATCGTAATCAGATTTCATTTGTATCTTATATATTCATAAGGGTCAAATGGGGCTCAATAGTCGTCGTAACGTTGTTGGATTTCCGTCATGACATGATATGATGAATAACATAATAACATTTAAAACAAATACATTAAAATGCTATTTAAACATACAAACTTACCTCGATTACAAAAATGATGAAATAGGACCGACTAGTTCGATACTTTATCTTTCCCTTAATATAGATTCGTAAGATGCTTAACTTGATCTAAATAACCAAATTCAATTCATTCAATATTCATTCTATTCAATTTAGTCCAAAATACATACTTTTGCAAATTTACACTTTTACCCCTAACATTTTAACTTCTTTACAATTTAGTCCTTAAGCCCATAAATTGATATTCATGTAATTTCATCCACATAGTGAGCTAGTCAAATTCTTAATAAACTCATAGCAACTCATATAAATCATTATTTCATAATTTCACTATGCATTTTTCACATTTTACAAAGAAATCCCTAATTGACATTTTCTACAAAATTCACTTTACAAAAGTTGTTTATTTATCAACAAAGATTCACTTTCTTCCATTAAACATCAAAAATCACATAAAAACATTCATGGAAAAACCCTAACCTTTTAACAATTTTGCAAATTAGCCCATAGGCTAGATAGATTAAGCTACAACGATTCTGAAACGTAAAAATCATTCAAAACATAACCAAAATTTAGTTACATGCAAGGGAGATTTAATTGAAGCTTTAAAACCTTATAAATGGCTTTCTATTCTTTACTTTACATAACATATGTATCAATTTACTAACTTAACCTTATTAATTAACTTTAAAAGCACTTCATTTTATGACCATATTTGTCCACCAACTTGATGAATGGTAAAATTACCATTTAATTACATAGCCAGTTACTACCTTTAACCAATAGAACTCTAATGTTTCACCTTTTATGATTTAGTCCTTTTTTATGAAATTAAGCATGCAAACGATAGAATTTATCAATAAAATTTTTATACGACCTTGCTAACATACTGTACACATAAAATAATAAAATAAATTTTTTTACATCAGATTTGTGGTCCCAAAACAACTGTTCCAATTTCACTAAAAATGGGCTGTTACAGTTTCCACGCACTTCTCCACCTCCTCCTTTCGATAAGCTCTTTCTTACCTCAAAGACCGAGTCCACCTCTCTAGCCTTCTATTGACAACATTAAGATGTGTTTCCAATAGATGAATCCTCCTTTCTTGCTCATGAATCCACACAATAAACTCTTCTTTCTTCTTTTGCCATTGATCTCACTCATTTTGAGATACATCTCCTAAAGATGTATGACCCAAACTAGTAAGAGTTCTAATGACAACCCTCGTTTCCTGTGCCAAAACCTGCACAAGGGTCTAATAGGAGTAGCCTTAGGTAAAGCCTCAAGAGAAGGAAAAGATGCCCACTTGAGGCAGTTGGACGTTCGGACTGATGATCAGGACCTACGAGGTCATAGATAATTATTCCTCTAGACGTTACATGAAGTTCCTTCTCGGATGACCCGCCTTTTGACCATTTCCTTCTAGAGTCATCAACACCTTCTTTAGGACTTTTTACGCTAGGTAAGGTGACACAACTTATTCAGTACCATCTATTAAAATAGTTATCTCGAAAAAACACACAACAATGGCAGGAAAAATTATATGTGAAATTGTTACTAGACTCATCGTCAACCTTGAGAGGTTCTGGAACACCCAAGTGAAAGTCATTATAAAGCTGAAAAATGATTTGGTGGCAAAGTTTGGTGACAAAGTATGGTGACATAACAAATGGACTCCAAGGCCACTCATCGTAAGTACTTAGCTATGTCAGATTTGACGTGAAAAGGAAATGCATATGATGCTAAAGGTATAGTCCCATCATTTTTGAGACCATCTGATATGTCTTGAGTTATGTACCAGCTAACAGTTCTCTCCCTAATATAGGACTTGACGACACATCGCAAAGTGATTTCAAGAAGGACCATCAATATCCCCTTCTGGTTCATCATCTTAAATTGATGAGAACCTTTATGAATGTCATGTAAATGTCGACATAGTAGCAGTTTTCAATTGAGGGTCATGCCCATTCAATGGGAAAATTAAATTTCCTACTAAATTTCAAGTTTATAAGGATATACTTGCTATAATCAACATTCATGGTCATTGTCTCACGATAAAACAAGTTCTCTATTTGAGGAGAATATGTCCAAGGGGCAAGCTCAAATAACATGAAAAGTTTATCTTCATTTAATTCCTATAGAAAGTACATATACCAGAACATCCAATCAAAAACATATATGTCCCTCTTACAAAACATGATGAAAAACCTAAAAGTAGTTATCAAGAAAGGCCTGTCAGTTGCTTCAATGCTACATTGAAGTCATACAAGACATCCTGGATGAAATCTGGGAGGGGAAGAGTAAAACCTACCTCTAGATGAAATAGCGAAAGGTAAAATCTTGGCTTCCTACCAGTAGAGTCTAGGCCAAACATTTCGCTAACATGATGTGGTACTTCCGAGATACTAAATTCATACTTGTGATGATTCACGAGTAAACCACGACATAATAGTACATTTTTCATCTCCTAATAGATTGTAGAACATTGGAAACTAAGGATGACAATAGGCTTATCATTCTCCCTTTTAGACCTTTTGGCACCAGATCGATCAGACTTTTTCGATGTTGTTTTCTGAGTCGTCGTATCTTCCCTTGGCAGAACACAACTAGTATGGCCACCACTTCTACCTTGAGTTTTTTAATATCATTCATATCCCTTAGCCATTTTTAAGAGAAATGCAAGAAATAACTCTAATAATGACAATAAAAGAAGCACTAGAAGGCGAATCGAAGCAAACAAGCCATTAAAAGGCATAAATCATTGCAGAAAATCAACGAAAGCAAGAAAATGACTGAGCAATTATAGAAGTTTCCAAAAAAAAAGAGGCAAAACAAATTCAAAAAAAACCATCAAAGCGTGTTATGGAGGGCTATTTTATAGCCCATCTCTTAACTTGATGGGGGGATATTGTTATACCCCATCCATATCAAGACACGTGTCAAGCTAGAAAATTGCTCAAATAGTAAGCCTACCACCAACAAGTTGGGAGGTTAGCTATGAGCTCACCATTCCGGAATAACCATTTGGACATTGGATACCTTAATCTTCATTTGGAACATGAAGTTCTTGGTCACCAAACATCACGTGAACTCAACTGCTTCATCCCATCAAGTCAGAATGAATGATAAGATCTATTATGTCTCAGACATCCTCATCCCATTGAAGACATCCCCCACCACATGCTTCGCAATTATGGCAAGATGGCAATTTCAGTATATTAATGCCATCTTTCATGGGACCCCTGCATATACATACCTCAAGGAACAATGAAGAGGGGATAGACTCTTTAAGAAAACTGGGCATGCACTCTGTTAACAACCCTCAACCTCTACATTCTCTTTACCTCCACTCTTCAATACCTTCGGCTCTTCGCCCCCACTAGGTGAACCAACTTTAATAGCAACCACCCTACTCTCCTCTATACTCCTCTCTTGATTTAGACTATATCAACAATAAAAATGGTCATATTTTAGTTTTCACCCCTATGCTATGCACAAATTTTAACTTATATACATTGATTTTTTAAATGATTGGGTACCTCAACTTTTTTAGTAAGGCTTTCCTTACATTATTACATGAGACACATCTAAATATATTTTTTTAAGACATATAAGATAATGATTAAATTATAATTTTGATCCCTCTACTTTTTGTAAGAGTATGTAACAATGATTAAATTTAACTTTTGGTTCTTATACTATAGTTAAATTTGTGATTTAATCTCTATACTTTTATTTTCGACATAATTTGGTACATTAACTTTTATGATGCCATTAGTAAGCCAAAATAATAAATTCTAATTAAAATATTGGCATGAATTTATGAATTGTTAACCTCGTTTAAATTCTTTGCTAAATTTAGGTCCATTACAATGTCATTTTTGTTACATAGTTACCAAGTAAATTTTCCTTTTTTAATTTCAAAATATCACACCAACCAATTCAATAGAAGAATTTTAACAATGTTAACAATTGTACCTAAAGTTTTAAACTCAAATAATAAACAGAAGGAATTCTTGAAAATAAAAGTATGGGGGTTAAATTTCAATTATATAAAGAATATAAAAACTTGGAGTGTATCGTAACCTTTAAAACTTCACTGTATAATTTAGCTTGAAAACCTAATGCCATGCATGGGCGGAAACCATACTAATACTTATTTATTAAAGGAAGACCTTAAGGCTTTTCTACTCCAAACACGTGTCCCACCATCTCACCATTTTTTTTAATAAAATCGCTAAATCTCTTTTTTGGTCTTCTATTCTATACAAATTTAAGATTTAAGATTTATACTTTAATTTTTAACATAATTTATTCACTATATTCTATAATATTATTAGCTAATTTAAATAGTTATTATTGATGGCTACACTATTTAAAATTTTTACGTGTATTTTTTTTAAAAAAGTACTATCCTGATAAAAAAATCTATATACTTGAATAAAAAATGAAGCCTTCCTTTGTTAACACATGGTACCATTGGTTTTCTGTTGTTAATCTAGTCATTTTAATTTTTAACATAATTTGGTCCCTATATTTTTATAATGTTAAGAATTAGTCAAAAGAGTTAATATTGCTATCTTTTCAATTAAAATGTCCATAAGGGTCTTGGAGATTATCACAGGTTCCCATAATTAGATAATGGTCAAATTTTAATTTTTGTCCTTATACTATGATAACACTTGAGATTTATAATTTTTGACAAAAATTAGTCCCTCTACTTTTATAATGTCATTGGTTAGAGTACATAGTTAATTTTGTTAGCTACTTCAATCAAAATGTTGATGTTAATTTTTCTTATGAACATTATTCCAACAAATAAATTATTTTATCATGACAAGTTTGAATGAGTGTTTTTAAGAAAAAAATCAACATTAATATTTTTAATGTTATTTTTAATTGTTACATGACTACCAAATAAATTATTTTTTAACATTACAAAATGTCACATTAGTGAATTTAATAAAAGAACTTTAACAGTGGTAACAATTGGACATGTATTTTTAAATAAAAAAGTAGAGAGACTAAATTTTTCGAAAATAAAAGTAGGGGACTAAATTTCAAATGTATGAAATGTATAGAGACTTGAAATATATCTTAACCTTCAAATTTTTACTCTATAATTTAACAAAAACAAATAATGAATCCAATGTGAAGCGTGGGCCGAGAATTAAACTAGTTTATATATTACAATGGTTTTATTATTTTTCATGTTGAAATAAGGTTTAAAATTATATATTTATAAAATATTTGAAATGTTTGTATATTTATTTATTTTTTGATACAATATTAAAATTGGGAGATAGGGATAATACAATTTAAATCAATACTAAATAGGTTTTTAACAAAAACTTTAATCATCGTTTGATGCAAGTGAACTATTTTTTATATAAATTTTTTATCGTATTGTGTTTTGTACCGTATTTTAATTAATTTTTTATGCTGTCTTACCCAATATAACAAAAGGGTATAGAGTAGGCTATTCCAAAAGCTTATTGTAAACGATTGTTTTTAGGTCGATTGGTTATCTAACAACTTTGACTTTGTTTTTCTTTTAACAATTCATGATATCTTTTAAAAGCAAAGGTCGTAAGGGCTCATGACTAAATTAAAGCAAAGAAAAAGTGACAAGCTGGAATCTTGATATTTTATATTCAGGAAAAGAAAAAACGTGTCCAAATTTAATTAACTTCAGTCATCCCATTAAAAGCCTTTGTTTTTAATATGGGAGTGACAATCAAAAGAGTTTCTTAGTTCCCATTTTTGTAGCATAACCAAAAAATGAAGCAAGCTGGCTAATTCACGAAATTTAACATGAGCCGTAGCCTTTAAATGTAGATCAATGATCGTTTAAAGAAAATGTAGATCAACGGAAGACCAACAATTCTCAACTTAATTTGATATTTACAGTGGTTTTATGTACCAAAATTGTAATCAACATTTGTTGAGTTCTTCATATACACATAGATGTTCTTCCGATGTGTATATATATAAACACAATATCTATGAAAGCAACATTGTTTTAAACTAGAATATAATGCAAAATAGATAATTAAAATGTATTAAATTATATTTCCATATTAAAAATAATTTTAAGAAATTAAAATTTAGTACTAAATTATCTTAACATTATAATTGTCAATATTATCAAATATACATATTTATATTTTTATAATATAAAAATATATGATATTTTATTGATAATAAAATTATTATAATTAATACAATTATCTCATTTAAAAATATTATTATTCAAATTAAAATAATAATAGTCTGCCGCTTTGGACTGGTTTTCCGTCTATCTGTTGACATGATTTTAGGGTTTTAGCATTTGATTTTTTTGGTGTTCTGGTCTCACGGAAAATGGAGGAAGAACTAGAAAACTTGAATGTCATTGATGAGGAGGAAGTGCATTTTCATGAGGAGACACTGGTGGTAGAAGATGATTGAAAATGGTGCCTGGTGGGACGATGCCTGACTAATAGTGTTGTCAATTTCCTTTATCTACAAAATATTATGGCTGATTTATGGCATGTAACACCCCAAACCCGAGACCGTCACCGGAGTCGAATACGAGGTGTTGACAGACTTTTAAAAATTTTTCCAGACACTGTCCAGTCTGAGTACTAGTCGCTTCAAAAATCATATCTTGAGTTTCACAACTCGAAAATCAGTTTTGTGATTTTTCCCTGAAACTAGACTCATGTCCCCACCTATATATTTTTTTCTAGAATTTTTGGTCGGGCCCATTAGTACAGTTTATTAGTCAAATTCTCTCATGTTACAGGGGTCGACTACACTGACCTTTTCCCATTACGACTGGGATATCTCTCTGCACAGGGCTTCAATACTAATGCCGTTTGTTTCTATGGAAACTAGACTCAGAGAGGAATCCATACATATATGGTATGACCCCTAATTATCCCTGGTCAATTTATAGTGAATTTCCAAAGGCGGAACAGTGAATCCAGAAACTGTTCTGGCCCTGTTCCACAAGAACCCGAATATCTCTTTCTGTACTGTTCCTATAATTGCTTCGTTACTTCCATATAAAAGTAGATTCATCAAGGTTCGATTACATAATTTATTCACTATTTAATTCCACTCCTACGAATTTATGTGATTTTTCAATTCCACACCACTGTTGCTGTCAAAATCTGTTTTCAAGATAAACTTTACCTATTTTGTGGTTACCATGGACCAACTAGGATTTTGCCCTACATAGGTCCACATGTGATCATATTTAGCCATTCCAATGGCTGATCATTAGCCCAACACTTCCATTTCAAACCATAGTCACATCATGAAATCATATATATACATACATACACACAAATGGTCTAATGCCATACTCCACTTTTACAAGCCATTTTCGCATGGCTTTACACACATACAACACAAAAGAACTTAAACAACAGGGGGTAGTCCTATACATGCCATATCCAGAGTTCAACTAAAAGAATACCAAAAGAGCTTGATAGTGTAGATGACTTCGACTTCGCTGATCCCGAATCCGATAGCTAACGAACAAAATCTATAAAACAGAGAGCCAAAGCAACCGGGTAAGCATTTAAAGCTTAGTAAGTCTCAAGTAATGAAATCGGCTTTGACTACAGTATTACATTCACATAGTTAACTAAATCACTTTATTAACACACATTCTCATACTCATACTTACTTCACACTTCACCCACATAGATACACAAGGTATCAACCTTTATAAAAGCCGAAAATTCGTTAGCCGATCGCACGAATACCATTTAAAACAAACCGACTTTCCAATGCACATGCAAACATACCTTATCATTCGGGTTGGTCAAGCATAATTATTAAATTAGTTACAGCACAAAACGCTCACATTCAAACCCAAGTTTCTTCGGTATTTAACCGAATGCAGCCGCAAACACATTTGCCTTCGGGTCTTAGCCCGGACATATCAACTCGCATAATTGCCTTCGGGTCTTAGCCCGGACATATCATCTCGCATAATTGCCTTCGGGTCTTAGCCCGGATATATCATCTCGCATAATTGCCTTCGGGTCATAGCCCGGATATATCAACTCGCATAATTGCCTTCGGGTCATAGCCCGGATATATCAACTCGCATAATTGCCTTCGGGTCATAGCCCGGATATATCAACTCGCATAATTGCCTTCGGGTCATAGCCCGGATATATCAACTCGCATAATTGCCTTCGGGTCTTAGCCCGGATATATCCCAATGCTCATGCACACATATATCAATAATCATAACACATCCATATCATTTCTTCGTTACTAAGGCTCAAACACAAAACATTTATTAAACCTTTCAAATTTCGGCTCAATAGCCACACACAAAGAGCATAATTTCAATTGGCTTTATAACATAGTCTCTATGCACATTCGACTATCCGTCATAATATGACTAATCATTTCAATATAATTCAAGTAGGGTCATTACTCAAAGACTTACCTCAAATGTCGTCGAACGACTTCAACGGCTATTCAATTACTTTTTCCTTCCCTTTATCGGATCTAGTTCCCCTTTGCTCTTGAGCTTAAGTTCAACAAAATTTAAAATAGTCATTAATCGACTATTCAAGTATTATTTTCAGAATAATATATATATTGATCCGACTTTCACACACATAGCTTATAGTAGCTTTATAATAATCAATAAATAATTCATCGGCAAACTTCCATTAATGTTTACAACAAAATCACATATTCACTACGAGCTGTTTTCCTGAGCAGTAGTTACTAAATTACTTATAACTGGAGCTACTAAACTCCAAATCACTTGCCGTTAATTTTCCCTGAATATAGACTCGTATATCTTCCATCCATAAAATTTTCAGAATTTTAGGCTTGGCCAATCAATACCAGATTTTTCTTAAAGTTTCCCCTATTTCACTAGTTGACTATTCTGACCACTCTTCACTACGAATCCAATTTCTCACTTTACAGAATTCCAAATGTGTTGTATTTGATCTCATTTGAAACTAGACTCATTAAGGAGTCTAAGCATATAAATTTCATCTTATAATCATTTTTGTACAATTTATAATGATTTTCTAAAAACAGAACAGGGAATCCAGCAGTCATTTTGACTCAGCCCCACAATACTTCAAATATCTCAAGATCGGTAACTCTTTTGTTTTTATAGTTTCCTTTGTAAGAAAATAGACTCTTCAAGCTTTAATGACATAATTCACTCAGCTTCTAATTCAACTCCTACAATTTATGGCGATTTTCCAAAATCACCTTACTGCTGCTGTCCCCAAACAGATTATTACCAAATCAAATACTAACATTAGCATTTCACCTTAATAGCTAGCTTACCAAGCCTTGATTTAATATATAATTCACACATATCACATTCAGCTATATATATATATATATTCTAAATCCCTCTCTTAACACATAATCTACTAACTTGAAAATTATTTTCTAACAAATTTTAACTTACACTAAAGCCGAGTGTTACTCAAGCTTTAAGCTCATGTTCTTTCATTATTAAGCAAGTGTTATAACACAAGGATTCATGGCCGAAACCTATGCATAACATTATTCAAGATTTAAACTCTTAAATGTCATTAGCAAATAAAGCCATACACACACAACTTATAAGTAAATTCCATCCTTGCAAAGCCTATAGTTCACTCGGCCACTCAACCCACAACCTATCGAAACTTCAATTCAAACTCATTAGCCGAACATACATATACTTATAATAAGCACATATGACATCTTCTTCAAGACACATTCGGCTATGGCATAATTTCCTTATAAAACCCAATTAATCAATCCACCTTAACCGAAACTTAACTCATACAAAACCTATCTTCAAACCATAAAATAGGTAGAAGTTAGACTAATCATCCAAATGGTGCATAAGTTTTTCCAAGAATGACATTGAACTTACCTTACTTTAGGTATCCACCTTAGCCGAATTTTCTTCCCCAAAGGCTTTTCTTCCTCTTCTTTCTCTAGCTACGGCAATGGAGGAGAAAACATAGGCTAACTTTGGTTTTTCCTCCCACTAACTTGTATTTTATTAACCTTATTCATTATTTCATTTTGTAACATAAACTATTAGCATAAAATAGTTATAATATTATTTACTACATAACATGGCCGGCCACCATATTTAGCTTGGGTAAATTGACATGCAAAACCACTCCTTTCAATGCATGTACTATTAGACCATTGTAAATTAGCCTCTCACTTTCCAACAAAGTTTCATATAAGTCCATATAAAAAAAGATTCACATAAAGATGATCAAATTAATGCATGAAACTTTCACACATGCATTTACTCACTTCATAAACACAGAATATAACTTTTAATTATTTTCTTAACTCGGTTTTGTGGTCCCGAAACCACTTCCCGACTAGGGTCAATTTAGGGCTGTCACAACTCTCCCCCACTTAAGAAATTTTCGTCCCCGAAAAGCTCACCGGTGAATAGGTTTGGGTATCGTTCTTTCATCGAGCTCTCAGTTTCCCAAGTAGCTTCCTCGATCCCGTGTTTGAGCCATAACACCTTAACTAACGGAACCCTTCTGTTTCGCAACTCTTTCACTTCACGAGCTAGGATGCGAATTGGTTCTTCTTCATAACTCAAGTCAGATCGAATTTCAACTTCCGAGGGATTAATCACATGTGACGGATCGGATCTATAACGTCGAAGCATCGAAACATGGAAAACATTGTGAATCCTTTCAAGTTCAGGGGGTAAAATCAATCTATATGCCACTGGACCAATTCTTTCGGATATTTCATACGGCCCAATGAATCTTGGGCTCAACTTGCCCTTACGGCCGAACCTGAGTATCTTTTTCCAAGGTGAAACCTTAAGGAACACTTTGTCTCCCACCTGATACTCGATGTCTTTTCGTTTCAAATCTGCGTACGACTTCTGACGATCCGTGGCTATCTTCAGACTTTCACGGATTACCTTTACTTTCTGTTCCGCATCTCTAATCAAATCAACTCCGAAAATTTTGCTTTCACCGAGCTCGGTCCAAAACAATGGTGTACGGCATTTACGACCGTACAAAGCCTCGTAAGGTGCCATCTTAATACTTGATTGAAAACTATTGTTGTAAGCGAATTCAATCAAAGGTAAATACCGTTCCCATGAACTACTGAACTCGAGGATGCAACATCTCAACATATCCTCAAGTATCTGAATTATCCGCTCGGATTGACCATCTGTTTGTGGATGAAAAGCGGTGCTAAAATGCAGCTTGGTACCCAAAGCTTCTTGCAATTTCTTCCAAAATCGCGAGGTGAATCTCGGATCTCTATCCGACACAATAGAAATCGGTACCCCGTGTAATCTCACAATCTGAGAAACATACAATTCAGCTAGTTTATCTAATGAAAAATCCGTACGCACGGGGATAAAGTGAGCCGACTTAGTTAGTCTATCGACAACAACCCATATCGCATCCTTCTTACTTGCTGACAAGGGCAGTCCGGACACAAAGTCCATTGTGACTCGATCCCATTTCCACTCGGGTATCATGATCGGCTGGAGTAATCCTGAAGGCACTTGATGTTCCGCTTTCACTTGTTGACATATTAAACATCTCGAAACAAAGTCGGAGATGTCCCGTTTCATACCATGCCACCAAAATTGACGTTTCAAATCGTTGTACATTTTCGTACTCCCCGGGTGAATTGACATTCGGCTACAATGGGCTTCGTTCAGAATCGTCGAAATGAGTTCCGAATTCCTTGGAACACACAACCGATTTCTGAACCTCAAACAATTATCGTCGTCAATTTGAAACTCTGATCCCTCGTTCGGAAAACACTCAGCCCGTTTTGCAACCAATTCATCATCGACTTTCTGAGCTTCACGAATTTGGTGAGTCAATAATGGTTTAGCTTTTAATTCAGCTACTAACACATTGTCTGGTAGAACAGACAAATGCACGTTCATCGCTCGCAAAGCAAACAATGACTTCCGGCTTAAGGCGTCCGCAACCACGTTAGCCTTTCCCGGGTGGTAATCAATGACAAGCTCGTAATCTTTCAACAACTCAAGCCAACGTCTTTGTCGCAGATTCAAGTCTCGTTGAGTCATCAAATATTTGAGACTTTTGTGGTCCGAAAATACATGGCACTTCTCACCAAACAGATAATGTCGCCATATTTTTAAAGCAAATACGATGGCAGCTAGTTCGAGGTCATGGGTCGGATAATTCCTCTCGTGTGGCTTCAATTGTCTCGACGCATAGGCCACGACTCGACCTTCTTGCATCAATACGCAACCCAACCCAAGTAGGGATGCGTCACTATAGATGACAAACTCTTTACCCGATTCGGGTTGCACCAAAATTGGAGCTTCAGTCAAATGAGTTTTCAGTTGGTCGAAACTTTTCTGACATTTCTCCGTCCACTCGAACTTAACATCCTTTTGAAGTAGCTTCGTCATTGGTGTGGCTATCATCGAGAAACCTTTCACAAATCGTCGGTAATAACCGGCGAGCCCCAAAAAGCTCCGAACTTCAGTAACATTTCTCGGAGGTTTCCAGTCAAGTATGGCTGAAATTTTGTTCGGGTCAACTCGAATACCCGACGCGGATACCACATGACCCAAGAAGCTAACCTCTCTTAACCAGAACTCACACTTACTGAACTTAGCATATAACTGCCTATCCCGTAAAATTTGCAACACTAGTCTCAGGTGCTCAGCATGTTCGGTCTCATCTCTTGAATAGACCAAGATGTCATCAATGAACACAACTACGAACCGATCCAAATATGGTCTGAAGATCCGATTCATCAAATCCATAAATACTGCCGGGGCATTAGTGAGCCCAAACGGCATCACTAAGAATTCGTAGTGACCGTACCTCGTTCTGAAAGCAGTTTTGGGTACGTCTGAATCTCGAATCCGCAACTGATAATAACCCGATCTCAAATCTATTTTTGAGAACACTGAGGCCCCCTTTAGTTGATCAAACAAATCATCGATACGCGGTAGTGGGTATTTATTCTTTATCGTCACTTTATTCAGTTGACGATAGTCAATGCACAACCTCATGGTTCCGTCCTTCTTTTTCACGAACAATACGGGTGCACCCCAAGGTGAGAAACTTGGCCGAGCGAAACCTCTATCCGTCAATTCTTGCAGCTGAGCTTTCAACTCTTTTAACTCAGTTGGTGCCATACGATACGGAGCTATCGAAATCGGCGTAGTCCCAGGTACAAGCTCAATACCAAACTCTATCTCCCGAACAGGTGGTAAACCCGGCAATTCTTCAGGAAAAACATCCGGGTATTCACAAACCACTGGCACAAATTCAGGTTTCTTTTCTAGTTCTTGGTCATCCAGTACATACGCAAGGTATGCTTCGCACCCTTTTCTCACATATTTTTGGGTCAACATTGAGGATATTACAGCGGGCAACCCATCCAAATCCGTAGACTCAACTCGGATTACTTCGTTATTTGCACACCTCAAATCAATAGTCTTGCTTTTGCAATTCACAACCGCATCATGCACGGTCAACCAATCCAACCCAAGGATAACGTCAAATTCATCAAACGGCAAAAGCATCAAGTCTGCTGGAAAACAGGAACCTCGAATTGCTAGGGGACATTTCTTACACACTTTGTCGACAAGCACGTAACGACCCAAGGGATTTGACACCCGAATTACAAACTCAGTAGACTCAATAGGTAAAGTCTTACTGGATGCTAAGGTTTCACATATGTAAGAATGAGTAGAACCGGGGTCAATCAAAGCAATTACGTTAGTATCAAAGAGAGTAAAAGTACCGGTAATAACATCAGGCGATGAAGCATCCTCGCGGGCACGTATAGCATATGCTCTAGCAGGTGCACGAGCCTCGGATCCGGTCGTAGCATCTCTAGATCCTCTCTGACCACCACTAGCATTGCCCATATTTCTAGATGATCTACCTCGAGCAGTGGTAGCACCCGGTCTCCCACTCTGATTTACATTCTGTTCAGACAGCCTCGGGCAATCTTTAATGAAGTGGTCCACTGATCCACACTTGTAACAGGAGCGGTCATGGAATCTACAACTCCCCAAATGCCATTTACCGCAATGTCGACATTCCGTTCGGCCTCGACGTTCATTCCCAACACTGGCGACTGAAGTGCCTCGTGTACCCACAGGGGGTCGATCACGATCTCGTCTAAAAAGGCCCGAAGTGCTTTTAGACCGGCCCACATCATCTCGAAATTTCTTCGATGCCTGTTGATGAGACTTTCCCGAGAATCTTTTACGAAACTCCCCGGTTCCCACATCAACTTTTTGTTTTTCCTTTCTAAGCTCTTCGGCTTTACAAGCTCGCTCGACAAGTACTACGAACTCTCGTATCTCAAGAATGCCAACGAACATTTTTATATCTTCATTCAGCCCATCTTCGAAGCGTTTACACATAACAGCCTCGGACGAAACACATTCCCGAGCGTATCTACTAAGTCTAACAAATTTTCGCTCGTAATCAGTAACTGACATAGAACCTTGCTTAAGCTCGAGAAATTCCTTCCGTTTTTGATCAACAAATCTCTGACTGATATACTTTTTCCGAAACTCAGTTTGGAAAAACTCCCAAGTTACTTGCTCCCGGGGCACAACAGAAGTCAGAGTACTCCACCAATAGTAGGCAGAATCACGTAGCAAGGAGATAGCACACTTTAGGCATTCATCGGGTGTACAAGATAGCTCATCTAGTACCCGGATAGTGTTGTCCAACCAGAATTCAGCTTGCTCGGCATCGTCGCTATCCGTAGCTTTAAATTCAGTAGCCCCATGTTTTCGGATTCGGTCAACTGGGGGCTTATTTGACCTTATTTGGTCAGTTACCGGAGGTATTGTAGGTGCGGGGGTGGTGTTTGTCGGGAATGGAGGTTGTGGAACAGCCGTATTAGTTCGAATGTATTGGTTGAACCAATCATTCATCACGTTATAGAAAGCTTGTCTAGCTTCATCGTTCGGGTTACTCGCATTAGGTTGAGAGTCCACCGGCGCTGTCCCTTGTGCGGGAGCAGGCGCTACACTCTCGAGATCATCAGCTACCGCTCGGTTGGGATCGGGATCCATTACTATAAATAAACACATTTGCAAATGTCAGAAATCACCACACTATCAATTAATCACATAAAATGGCATGTATAGCTAGACCCCAACACATTACGGTAGTCCTAGAATCGACTAAACCGTAGCTCTGATACCAATCAATTGTAACACCCCAAACCCGAGACCGTCACCGGAGTCGAATACGAGGTGTTGACAGACTTTTAAAAATTTTTCCAGACACTGTCCAGTCTGAGTACTAGTCGCTTCAAAAATCATATCTTGAGTTTCACAACTCGAAAATCAGTTTTGTGATTTTTCCCTGAAACTAGACTCATGTCCCCACCTATATATTTTTTTCTAGAATTTTTGGTCCGGCCCATTAGTACAGTTTATTAGTCAAAGTCTCTCATGTTACAGGGGTCGACTACACTGACCTTTTCCCATTACGACTGGGATATCTCTCTGCACAGGGCTTCAATACTAATGCCGTTTGTTTCTATGGAAACTAGACTCAGAGAGGAATCCATACATATATGGTATGACCCCTAATTATCCCTGGTCAATTTATAGTGAATTTCCAAAGGCGGAACAGTGAATCCAGAAACTGTTCTGGCCCTGTTCCACAAGAACCCGAATATCTCTTTCTGTACTGTTCCTATAATTGCTTCGTTACTTCCATATAAAAGTAGATTCATCAAGGTTCGATTACATAATTTATTCACTATTTAATTCCACTCCTACGAATTTATGTGATTTTTCAATTCCACACCACTGTTGCTGTCAAAATCTGTTTTCAAGATAAACTTTACCTATTTTGTGGTTACCATGGACCAACTAGGATTTTGCCCTACATAGGTCCACATGTGATCATATTTAGCCATTCCAATGGCTGATCATTAGCCCAACACTTCCATTTCAAACCATAGTCACATCATGAAATCATATATATACATACATACACACAAATGGTCTAATGCCATACTCCACTTTTACAAGCCATTTTCGCATGGCTTTACACACATACAACACAAAAGAACTTAAACAACAGGGGGTAGTCCTATACATGCCATATCCAGAGTTCAACTAAAAGAATACCAAAAGAGCTTGATAGTGTAGATGACTTCGACTTCGCTGATCCCGAATCCGATAGCTAACGAACAAAATCTATAAAACAGAGAGCCAAAGCAACCGGGTAAGCATTTAAAGCTTAGTAAGTCTCAAGTAATGAAATCGGCTTTGACTACAGTATTACATTCACATAGTTAACTAAATCACTTTATTAACACACATTCTCATACTCATACTTACTTCACACTTCACCCACATAGATACACAAGGTATCAACCTTTATAAAAGCCGAAAATTCGTTAGCCGATCGCACGAATACCATTTAAAACAAACCGACTTTCCAATGCACATGCAAACATACCTTATCATTCGGGTTGGTCAAGCATAATTATTAAATTAGTTACAGCACAAAACGCTCACATTCAAACCCAAGTTTCTTCGGTATTTAACCGAATGCAGCCGCAAACACATTTGCCTTCGGGTCTTAGCCCGGACATATCAACTCGCATAATTGCCTTCGGGTCTTAGCCCGGACATATCATCTCGCATAATTGCCTTCGGGTCTTAGCCCGGATATATCATCTCGCATAATTGCCTTCGGGTCATAGCCCGGATATATCAACTCGCATAATTGCCTTCGGGTCATAGCCCGGATATATCAACTCGCATAATTGCCTTCGGGTCATAGCCCGGATATATCAACTCGCATAATTGCCTTCGGGTCATAGCCCGGATATATCAACTCGCATAATTGCCTTCGGGTCTTAGCCCGGATATATCCCAATGCTCATGCACACATATATCAATAATCATAACACATCCATATCATTTCTTCGTTACTAAGGCTCAAACACAAAACATTTATTAAACCTTTCAAATTTCGGCTCAATAGCCACACACAAAGAGCATAATTTCAATTGGCTTTATAACATAGTCTCTATGCACATTCGACTATCCGTCATAATATGACTAATCATTTCAATATAATTCAAGTAGGGTCATTACTCGAAGACTTACCTCAAATGTCGTCGAACGACTTCAACGGCTATTCAATTACTTTTTCCTTCCCTTTATCGGATCTAGTTCCCCTTTGCTCTTGAGCTTAAGTTCAACAAAATTTAAAATAGTCATTAATCGACTATTCAAGTATTATTTTCAGAATAATATATATATTGATCCGACTTTCACACACATAGCTTATAGTAGCTTTATAATAATCAATAAATAATTCATCGGCAAACTTCCATTAATGTTTACAACAAAATCACATATTCACTACGAGCTGTTTTCCTGAGCAGTAGTTACTAAATTACTTATAACTGGAGCTACTAAACTCCAAATCACTTGACGTTAATTTTCCCTGAATATAGACTCGTATATCTTCCATCCATAAAACTTTCAGAATTTTAGGCTTGGCCAATCAATACCAGATTTTTCTTAAAGTTTCCCCTATTTCACTAGTTGACTATTCTGACCACTCTTCACTACGAATCCAATTTCTCACTTTACAGAATTCCAAATGTGTTGTATTTGATCTCATTTGAAACTAGACTCATTAAGGAGTCTAAGCATATAAATTTCATCTTATAATCATTTTTGTACAATTTATAATGATTTTCTAAAAACAGAACAGGGAATCCAGCAGTCATTTTGACTCAGCCCCACAATACTTCAAATATCTCAAGATCGGTAACTCTTTTGTTTTTATAGTTTCCTTTGTAAGAAAATAGACTCTTCAAGCTTTAATGACATAATTCACTCAGCTTCTAATTCAACTCCTACAATTTATGGCGATTTTCCAAAATCACCTTACTGCTGCTGTCCCCAAACAGATTATTACCAAATCAAATACTAACATTAGCATTTCACCTTAATAGCTAGCTTACCAAGCCTTGATTTAATATATAATTCACACATATCACATTCAGCTATATATATATATATTCTAAATCCCTCTCTTAACACATAATCTACTAACTTGAAAATTATTTTCTAACAAATTTTAACTTACACTAAAGCCGAGTGTTACTCAAGCTTTAAGCTCATGTTCTTTCATTATTAAGCAAGTGTTATAACACAAGGATTCATGGCCGAAACCTATGCATAACATTATTCAAGATTTAAACTCTTAAATGTCATTAGCAAATAAAGCCATACACACACAACTTATAAGTAAATTCCATCCTTGCAAAGCCTATAGTTCACTCGGCCACTCAACCCACAACCTATCGAAACTTCAATTCAAACTCATTAGCCGAACATACATATACTTATAATAAGCACATATGACATCTTCTTCAAGACACATTCGGCTATGGCATAATTTCCTTATAAAACCCAATTAATCAATCCACCTTAACCGAAACTTAACTCATACAAAACCTATCTTCAAACCATAAAATAGGTAGAAGTTAGACTAATCATCCAAATGGTGCATAAGTTTTTCCAAGAATGACATTGAACTTACCTTACTTTAGGTATCCACCTTAGCCGAATTTTCTTCCCCAAAGGCTTTTCTTCCTCTTCTTTCTCTAGCTACGGCAATGGAGGAGAAAACATAGGCTAACTTTGGTTTTTCCTCCCACTAACTTGTATTTTATTAACCTTATTCATTATTTCATTTTGTAACATAAACTATTAGCATAAAATAGTTATAATATTATTTACTACATAACATGGCCGGCCACCATATTTAGCTTGGGTAAATTGACATGCAAAACCACTCCTTTCAATGCATGTACTATTAGACCATTGTAAATTAGCCTCTCACTTTCCAACAAAGTTTCATATAAGTCCATATAAAAAAAGATTCACATAAAGATGATCAAATTAATGCATGAAACTTTCACACATGCATTTACTCACTTCATAAACACAGAATATAACTTTTAATTATTTTCTTAACTCGGTTTTGTGGTCCCGAAACCACTTCCCGACTAGGGTCAATTTAGGGCTGTCACATGGCACCCAATTGGAGGGATATTCATTTTAGATCTTGGTGAGAAAAGGTATTTATTCCAATTTTTCTATGAAATGGACAAGACTAGAGTGTTAAAGGGCATTCCATCGTTCTTTAATAACCACTTACTATTGATGCATAAGATCCAACTTGGGGAGAATCCATTATTAGTGCCACTGCTTTCAAATGAGTTTTGGGTCCAACTGCATGACTTGCCCTCGGGACTAATGTCAGCGACTATGGCCCACCAATTTTGTAGTTTTTGGGGTACCTTTCTTGAGTATGATACAATAATGCCAACTAGGGGAGTCCAAAGATTCATGAGAATCACAGTCCGGCTTGACGTGAGTTTACCACTTAAGAGGAGGAAAAAGATTATGGTGGGAAAAGATCGTGTGTTTTATGCATGCATTCAATATGAAAAACTTAGTCTGTTTTGTTTTATGTGTGGTAAACTTGGCCATGGTGAAAGCTTTTGTCCGATAAGGGTTTGGATTGATCCATCAAAAACTATTTTTGGTTAGGACATATCACTGCGTGCGGTGGTGAATAGGAGAACTGCAGTAGTAAGTCGGTGGTTACTTAAATCTGATCGCTCGATTTACAAAATTTGGATAAGGAAGGTGGGGAACATGGGCGTAACATTCAGGATGGAGGGGGCATCTGGAGCAATTGGCGAGATAACATGGGAAAATTATATCCCAATCCTAATCACATCCCATTAGGACCCATAATTATGTCATCAACTAGGGATCATAAGAAACATATTGTGGATTGTGGGCTGGAAACTAGAGGCGTGAATGTTGTTGGGCCTATGCGCCTAACTTCAAATGGGGATGAGGGTCCTCTTATGACAATGGAAGGGAAGAAGAGGCAACATTTAGTGGGGGAACCATCTCTTATTTTTAATGAAGATAAATGAAGGGATCTAAATGAGAAATCGGCTAGCTTTGTCATACAGAGTACCCGAATGCAATGAAAATGCTAAGCTAGATTGTCCATCGGTTAGGGAAGCCAGAGGCTGTTAACCGTCTCAAGAATAAACTAAGAGATGTTTCTCCCCGACTTGTGTTTCTCATGGAAACAAAAGTAACTACCAAATGGATTGACAGAGTTCAAAGGAAATGTGGTTTTAGCAATGGTATCGATGTAGGGGCTATACGGTTCAAGGGAGGCTTATCTTTGGGTTGGAAAGGCAATTTACCTTGTTACTTTCAAGAGTTTCTCGCAACACCATATTGATGTCACTATTCAAGATGATGAAGAGGGGTATCTGTGGAGGTTTACAGGTTTTTATGGAAATCTAGAGGAATGATACAAGAATTTTTCATGGGATTTGCTAAGACAATTGGGACAAGATCAAATGATTCACTCGTTGGTTGTAAGGGATTTCAATAAAAATGATTTTTCATTTGAAAAGAGAGGTGGGTGTCTCCTACCAGAACGAAAGATGAATAAATTTTGTACAGTGT
The DNA here is from genome assembly GCF_007990345.1 of Gossypium hirsutum. Taxonomy (NCBI): domain Eukaryota; kingdom Viridiplantae; phylum Streptophyta; class Magnoliopsida; order Malvales; family Malvaceae; genus Gossypium; species Gossypium hirsutum. The sequence goes on along the minus strand of NC_053449.1, from coordinate 21,451,103 downwards.
AGGAAGATTGTGAGTTGAGTGACTTCGGATTCACTGGTCGGTGGTTCAGACTGGAAAGAGGCAGGCAGGCTTCAAACAACATCAGTGAGAGACTTGATAGGGTTTCAAACAAAATCATTTGAAAAGAGAAGTTGTTTTGGGAGCAAATGGCCTATGTTAACTGGCTAAAGAATGGGTATCACAATGCCAGCTTTTTCCATAAGGCTAGAGTAGGTTGAGATCAAAGAAATAAAGTTACTGGATTGGAGATGGGTGATGGTAGGTGCGTTATTAAGGAAGATGAGATGTTGCATATTGCGTCGGATTATTTTGTAGAGCTGTTTACAGCATCGGATGTAGGGGATGACATGAGAATTTTTGGTCTAGTACAGTGAAAGGTTACGAATAGTATGAATGATGAGCTTTTGTAGTCGTTTTATAGAGGAACAAATTTGGGTTGTAGTTAAAACAATGTCCCCTGTTTGATCCCCATGCATTGACAGATTTCCAACGCTATTTATCAAAGGTACTAGCACATAATAGGCCATCATGTTACCCAATATTGTTTAGCAGTCTTAAAGGGTGAGGTTGATATGAGTGAGATCAAGAAAACCTATATTATATTTATTCCAAAAGTTAGCAAGCCAAAAATTATGATGCAGTTTAGACCCATTAGTCTGTGCAATGTTATTTACAAAATAGTTGCTAAAGCAATAGTTGGGTAAATGAGTGGATTAGTGAATCATTGTATAGATGAGGCCCAAGAGGCCTTTATACCGAGCAAGCAAATTTTAGATAATGTTTTAGTTGCTTACGAGATCTTACACTTGTTAAAGATGAGGAAAAGAGTAAAAGGGGAACTTTGCGCTTAAACTCGATCTGAGTAAAGCATATGACAGAGTGGAGTGTGATTTCTTGGTTGGGATGATGACTAAATTGGGATTTCATGTCAATTGGGTAACTTTAGCTATGAGGTGTGTTTTCTCTGTATCATATACAGTTGGGGTAAATGACGAAGTTAGTTATCTGTTTTGGCCTTCGAGAGGACTTTGGCAAGGTGATCCACTTAGCCCATATCTCATTTTGTTGTGTACTAAGGGTTTCTCGACACTGTTGAACATGGCAAAGCTAAATGGGGAAGTGATGGGG